>NW_012117799.1:1238516-1240703 GCF_000951035.1 Colobus angolensis palliatus
AACCCGGGAGGCGGAGCTTGCAGTGAGCTGAGATCTGGCCAGTGCACTCCAGCTTGGGTGACAGAGCGAGACTCTGTCTCAAAAAAAAAAAAATTAGTAAGCTGAGATCAGGCCACTGCACTCCAGTCCAGTCAACAGAGCGAGACTCTGCCTCAAAAAAAAAAAAAAGAAAGAAAGTTTCTTTATAGTTTTTATCTGAGGATATTTCCTTAGCCACCATAGTCTTCAATGCAATCCAAAATATCCCTTCTAATGTTTCCAAGAACAGTGCTACAAAAATGATCCTTGAAAAGAATCGTATAACTCTGTGATATCAATTAACATATCCCAAAGTGGTTTCTCAGAAAACTTCTTTTTGATTATTATCTGATTATCTTTTCTTTGGCACAACAGATTTCAAAGTCCTCCTGAATCTCCTATTGCAGAATCCACAAAAACAGACTTATCAAACTGCTGAATGAGAAGAATGGTCTAACTCTGTGAGATGAATTCACACATCACAATACAGTTTCACAGAAAGCTTCTTTGTAGATTTTATCTGAGGATATTTCCTTTTTCACCATAGGCCTCAATGTGCTCCCAAATATCCCATTGCAGATTCCACGAAAACAGTGTTAGCAAAATGCTCCATGAAAAGAAAGGTGCAACTCTGTGAGTTGAATTCACACATCATGAAGAATTTTCTAAAAAACCTTAGGTCTAGTTTTTATTTGAGGATATTTCCTCTGTCACAATAGGCTTCAATGAGATCCAAAGTATCCTTTCTCAGATGCCTATAACACAGTGCTGCCAAACTGATCCATGAAGAGAATCGTGTAACTCTGTGAAATGAATAAACACATTACAGCGTGGTCTCTCAGAAAGCTTCTTTCTAGTTTTAATATGTGGATATTTCCTTTGTCACAATAGGCTTCAATATGATCAAATAAATTCCTTTCCATATTCCTCAAAAACAGTGCTGCCAATGTGCTCCATGAAAAGAATCATATAAATCTGTGAGATGAATTCATAAATCACAAAGCAGTTTCTCATAAAGATTCTTTCTAGTTTTTATATGATGATATTTCATTTGTCACCTTAACCTTCAATGCACTTCGAAATATCACATTGCAGATTCCAAGAAAATAGTGTTTGCAAACTGTTCACAAAAAAGAACAGTGCAACTCTGTGAAATGAATTCACACTTCACAGAGCAATTTCTCAGACAACTTCTTTCTAGTTTTTATCTGAGGATAATTCCTTTTTAACCACAGGACTCAATGCACTCACAAATATCCCTTTGCAGATTCCACGAAAACAGTGTTAGCAAACTGATCCATGAAAGGAAAGGTGTAACTCTGTGAGATGAACTCACACATCACAAAGAACTTTCTCAGAAAGATTCTTCCTAGTTTTAATCTGAGGATATTTCCATTGTCACCACAGTCTTCAAAGCGATCCAAAATATCCCAATGCAGATTCCCCAAAAACAATGTTACCAAACTGATCCATGAAAAGAATCGTGTAACTCTGTGAGATGAATTAACACATCATGTAGTGGTTTCTCAGAAAGCTACTTTCTATTTTTTATATGAGGATACTTTCTTGGTCACAATAAACTTCAATGCGATCCTAAATATCCCATTGCAGAGTCCAAGAAAACAGTCTTAGCAAACTGCTCATGGAAAAGAACAGTGTAAACCTGTGAGTTGAATTCACACATCACAAAGGAGTTTCCAGCAAGCTTCTCTCTAGTTTTTAACTGAGGATATCTACTTTGTCACCTTAGGCTTCAATATGGTCCAAAATATCCCATTGCAGATTCCCCAAAAACAGTGCTACCAAACTGCCCCATGAAAAGAATCATGTAACTGTGAGATAAATTAACATGTCACATAGAAGTTTCTCAGAAAGCCTCTTTTTGATTTTCATCTGAGGATATTTCCTTTGTCCCCATAGGCTTCAATGCACTCCCAAATACACTATTGCACATTCCAAGAAGACAATGTTACCAAACTGCTCAATGAAAAGCATTGTGTACCACTGTGAGATGAATTAATGCATCACAAAACAGTTTCTCAGAAATATCTAGGTTTTTTTTTTTTTTTTAATTTTTATTTTTTTTATTATACTTTAAGTTCTAGGGTACATGTGCATAACGTGCAGGTTTGTTACATATGTATACTTGTGCAATGTTGGTGTGCTGCA
>NW_012117799.1:1246588-1266310 GCF_000951035.1 Colobus angolensis palliatus
GCTTGTCCGGCACTCACTAGTGAGATGACCCCAGTACCTCATTTCAAAATGCAGAAATCACCGGTCTTCTGTGTCCTTCGTGCTGGGAGTTGGAGACTGGAGCTGTTCCTATTCGGCCATCTTGCTCCGCCCCCAGAAATATCTAATTTTAACAGAGGATACTGCTTTATTTACTGCAGGCCTCAATGTGCTCCAAAATATCGCTTTGCAGATTCCAAGAAACCAGTGTTAGCAAACTGCTCAATGAAAATAAAGGTGGAACTCTGTGAGATGAAGTCACATGTGACAAAGCTGTTTCTCAGAAAGCTTCTTTGTGGTGTTTGTCTGAGGATATTTCCTTTGTCTCCTTCAGCTTCAATGTGCTCACATGCATCCATATGAGGATTCCTGGAAAAAAGTGTTAGCATGCTGCTTCAGGTAAAGAATCATGTAACTCTGTGAGATGAAAGCACACATCACAAAGCAGTTTTTCAGAAAGCTCTTTTTAGTTTTATCTGATGATATTTAATTTGTCACCATAGGCTTAATGCGATGCAAAATATTCCTTCTCAGATTCCCCAAAAACTGTGCTAACAAAATGCTACAAAGAATGAATCATGTGACTCTGTGAGATGAATTCACAAATCACAAAGCAGTTTCGCAGAAAGCTTCTTTTAATTTTTTGTATGAGGATATTTTCTTTGTCACCATAAGCTTCAAAGCACTCTGAAATATCCTATGGCAGATTCCAAGAGAACAATATTAGCAAGATGCTCACTGAAAAGAAGAGTTAAACGCTCTGTGAGGAATTCACACATCACAAACCAGTTTCTCAGAAAGCTTCTTTCTATTTTTTATCTGAGGATATTTCCTTTTTCACCATAGGCCACAATGCCTTCAGAATATCCCTTTGCAGATGCCACTACAACAGTGTTAGCAAACTTTTCTGTGATTAGAAAGGTTTAAATCCATCACATGAATTCTCAAAACACAAGGAACTTTCTCAGAAATCTTCTTTCTACTTTTTTTCAGAGGTTAGTTCCTTTGTCACCTTTGGTGCCAAAGCAATCCAATATATCCCTTCTCAGATGCCCCAAAAACACTGCAACCAAACTTCTCCATGAAATGGACACTGTATCTCTGTGAGATAAATTCACGCATCACAGAGAAGTTTCTCAGAAAGCTTCTTTCTAGTTTTCGTCTGAGGATATTTCTTTTTTCACCATATGCCTCAGTGCGCTCCCAAATATCCCTTTGCAGATTCCACAAAAACAGTGTTAGCAAACTGCTCCATTAAAAAAAGTTGTAACTCTGTGAGATGAATCCACACATTTCAAAGAAGTTTCACAGAGAGCTTCTTTCTAGTTTTTATCTGAGGATAATCCCTTAGTCACCATAGGCCTCACAGTGATCCTAAATATTCCTTCTCAGATACCCCCACCACAGTGCTACCAAGCTGACCCATGAAAGGAATCGTGTAGCTTTGTAGCATGAATTAACTCATTATAAAGCAGTTTCTCAGATTGCTTCTTTCTAGATTTTATATGACGATATTTCCTTGGTCACCATAAGCTTCAATATGCTCCAAAATATGCCATTGTAGGTTCCAAGAAAGCAGTGTTAGTAAACTCCTCCATAAAAAGAGCAGTGTAACTCTGTGCCATGAATTCACACATCACAAAGCAGATTCTCAGAAAAGTTCTTTCTAGTTTTTATATGATGATATTTCCTTTCTCATCATAAGCTTCAATGAGCTCAGAAATATCCCATTGCAGATTTCAAGACAACAGTGTTAGGAGACTGCTAAATGAAGCGAACAGTGAAACACTGTGAGATAAATTCAAACATAACAAAGCCGTTTCTCAGAAAGATTCTTTCTAGTTTTTATCTGAGGATACTTCCTTTATCACTGTAGGCCTCAATATTCTCCCAAATATCCCTTTGCAGATCCCACGAATACAGTGTTAACATACTGCTCCATGAAAAGAAAGGGGTAACACTGTGAGATGAATTCCCACATCAAAAAGAAGCTTCTCAGAAAGCTTCTTTACAATTTTTATCTGATGATAATTCCTTTGTCACAATAGGCTTCAATGTGATCCAAAATATCCAATCGCAGATTCCCCAAAAACAGTGCTACCAAACTGCTCCATGAATGGAATCGTGTAACTCTGTGATATTAATTCAGAAATCACAAAGCAGTTTTTCAGAAATATTTCTTCTAGTTTTTTTCTGAGGATATTTTCTTTGTCACCATAAGCTTCAATGTGCTCTGAAGTATCCCATGGCAGATTCCAAGAGAACACTATAAGCAGACTTCTAAATGAAAGGAACAGTGTAACTCTGTGACATGAGTTCACACATGAAAAGCAGTTTCTCAGAAACCTTCTTTCTAGTTTTTATCTGAGGATAGTTTCCTTTTTACTATAGGCCTCAATGTTGCCCAAAATATCCCTTTGCAGATTCCACGAAAACAGTGTCAGCAAACTGTTCCATGAAAGAAAAGGGTAACACTGTGAGATGAATTCCCACATCATGAAGAAGACTCTCAGAAAGCTTCCTTATAATTTTCATCTGAGGATATTTCCATTGTCACCATAGGCTTCAAGGCAATCCAAAATATCCCGTCTCAGATTTCCCAAAAAAAGTGCTACCAAGCTGCTCCATGAAAGGAATCGTGTAACTCTGTGAGATGAATTAACACATCATAAAGCAGTTTCTCAGAAAGCTTCCTTCTAGTTTTTGTATGAGGATATTTTCTCAGTCACCATAAGCTTCAATGTGGTCCAAAATATCCTACTGCAGATTCCAAGAAATCTATGGTTAGCAAACTGCTCAATGAAAAGAAGAGTGCAACTCTGTGAGATGAATTGACACAACACAACGCAGTTTCTCAGAAGGCTTCTTTTTGCTTTTTATCTCAGAATATTTCCTTTGTCACCACAGGCTTCATTGTGCTCCCAAATATCCTATTGCAGATTCCACGAGCAAAATGTTATCAAACTGCTCATTGAAAAGAAAGGTGTAGCTCTGTGAGATGAAAACACACATCATGAAGCAGCTTTTCAGAAAACTTCTTTCTCGTTTTTTTCTGAGGATATTTCCTTTCTCACTATAGGCCTCAATGCACTCCAAAATGTCCCTTTGCAGATTTCATGAAAACAGTGTTAGCAAACTGCTCCATAAAAACAAAGGTGTAGCCCTGAGAGATTCATTCACACATCATGAAGAAGTTTCTCAGAATGCTTCTTACCAGTTTTTATCTGAGGACAGTTCTTTAGTCACCATAGGCTTCAATGGGATCCAAATTATCCCTTCTCAGATTCCCCAAAAACAGTACTAAGAAACTGATCAATGAAAAGAATCATGTAGCATTGTGAGATGAATTAACACATCACAAAGTGGTTTCTCAGAAAGCTTATTTCTAGCTTTTATATGAGGATATTTCCTTTATCACCAAAGATTCAATGGACTGTGAAATATTCCATTGCAGATTGCAAGAAAACAGTGTTATGAAACTGCTCAATGAAAACAGCAGTGTAATCCTGTGAGATGAATTCACATATCACAAAGCAGTTTCTCAGAAATCTTCTTTTTGTTTTTTATCTGAGTATATTTCCTTTGTCACCATAGGCTTCAATGATCTCCCAAATATCCTGCAGAATACACAAAAACTGGTTTTCAAACTGCTCAATGAATAGATCAGTGTAACTCTTTGTGATGAATTTACACATCAAAAAGCAGTTTCTCAGAAAGCTTCTTTCTACTTTTTATCTGAGGATACTTTTTTTCTCATTATAGACCTCAACGTACTCCCCAGTATCCCTTTGCAGATTACACACAAAGAGTGTTACCAGACTGCTCCATGAAAAGAAAGGTGTATCTCTGTGAGATGAATTGAAACACCAAAAGTAACTTTCTCAGTAAGCTTCATTATAGTTTTTATCTGAAGTTATTTCCTTTCTCACCAAATCCTTCAATGTGATCCAATATATCCCTTCTCAGACTCTCAAAAAACAGTGCTACCAATCTTCTCTATGTAAAGAATCATATAATTCTGTGATATGAATTCATATATAACAAAGCAATTTCTCAGAAAGTATCTTTCTAATTTTTGTCTGAGGATGTGCTCCAAAATATCTCACTGCAATTTTCAAGGAAACAGTGTTAACAAACTGCTCAATGAAAGGAGCAGTGAAACTATATGAATTTAATTCACACATCACATAGTAGTTTCTCAGAAAGCTTCTTTTTGGTATTTCTCTGAGGATATTTTCGTTGTCATCACAGGCTTCAAAGCACTCCCAAATACCCTAGTGCAGATTCAAAGAAAAGAGTGTTACCAAACTGCTCAATGAAATGTACAGTGTAACTCTGTGAGATGAATTCACACATTACAAAGCAGTTTCTCAGAAAGCTTCTTTTTGGTTTTCCTATGAGGATATATCATTTTTCACTACAAGTCTCAATGCGCTCCCAAATATCCCTTTGCAGATTCCACGAAAACTGTGTTAGCAAACTGCTCCATGAAAATTAAATTGTAACTCTGTGAGATGAATTCACACTATACAAAGATCTTTCTCAGAAAGTTTCTTTCTAGTTTTTACCTGAGGATAATTCCTTTTTCACCATAGGCCTCAATGCATTACGAAATATCCCTTTGTAGATGCAACGAAGACAGTGTTAGCAATCTGCTCCATGAAAAGAAAGGTGTAACTCTATGAGATGAATTCACACCTCACGAAAAAGTTTCTCAGAACACTTTTTTCTCGTTTTACTATGAGGATATTTACTCTTTCACTATAATCCTCAATGCACTCGCAAATATCCCTTTGCAGACTCTACGAAAATTGTGCTAGCAAACCGTGCCATGAAAAGAAAGGTGTAACTCTGTGAGATGAATTCACATATCACAAAGAACTTTCTCAGAAAACCTCTTTCTAGTTTTTATCTGATTATATTTCCTTAGTCACCATAGGCTTTAATGCAATCTAAAATATCCCTTCTCAGATTCCCCAAAAACAGTGCTACCAAACTGACCCATGAAAATAATCGTATAAATATAAGAGATGAATTAACACATCATAAAATCTCTTCTCAGAAAGCTTCTTTCTAGTTTTCATATGAGGATATTTCCTTTGTTACCACAAGGTTCAATGAGCTCTGAAATATCCCATTGCAGTTTCCAAGAATACAGCGTAAGCAAACTTCTCAATGAAAAGGACTGTGTAATTCTGTGTGTTGAATTCAAATATCACAAAGCAGTTTCTCAGAGAGTTCTTTTTGGTTTTTCTATGAAGATATTTCCATTGTCACCCTAGGCCTCAATGTGCTTCCAAATATTCCTTTGAAGATTCCACGAAAACAGTGTTATGAATCTGCTCCATAACATAAAGATGTAACTCAATGAGATAAATTCAAACATCACAATGAACTTTCTCAGAAATCTTTGTAGGTTTTATATGAGGATATTTCCTTAATCACCATAGACATCAATGTGATCCAAAATATCCCTTCTCAGATTCCCCAAAAACAGTGCTATCAAACTGATCCATGAAAATAACTGTGTAACGCTGTGAGATAAATTAACACATCTCAAAGCAGTTTCTCAGAAAGCATCTTTCTAGTTTTTATATGAGGATTTTTCCTTTGTCACCATCAGCTTCAATCTGATCCAAAATATCCCTTCTGAGATTTCCCTAAAACTGTGTCACCAAACAGCTCCATGAAAAGAATCATGTAACTCTGTGAGAAGAATTCACAAATCACAAAGCAGTTTCTCAGAAAGCTTCTTTCTAGTATTTGTCTGAGGATATTTAGTTTGTCATCATAAGCTTCAATGCACTCTGAAATATCTCGTTGAAGATTACAGGAAAGCAGTGTAGCAAACTTATCAATGCAAAGAACAGTCTAACACCGTGATATGAGTTCAAACATCACAAAGTAGTTTCTCAGAAAAGTTTTTTTCTACTTTTTATTTGAGGATATTTCCTTTTTCACCATAGGTCTCAATTTGCTCCCAAATATCCCTTTGCATATTCCACGAAAACAGTGATGCCAAACTACTCCATGAAAAGAATGGTGTAAGTCTGTGAGGTGAATTCACACATCACAAAGAACTTTCTCAGAAAGCTTCTTCCCAGTTTTTAGCTGAGGATAATTCCTATGTCAACATAGGCTTCAATTCGATGCAAAATATCCCTTCTCAGATTCCTCAAAAAGAGTGCTACCAAACTGCTACATGAAAAACATTGTGTAACTCTGAGATGAATTCACAAATCATAATGCAGTTTATCGGAAAGTTTCTCTCTTGTTTTTGTCTGAGGATATTTCCTTTGTCACCATAAGCTTCAAATCAGTCTGAAATATCCCATTGCAGATTCCGAGAAAACAGTGTTTGCATACTGCTCAATGAAAGAACAGTGTAACTCTGTGAGATGAATTGACACAATACAAAGCAGATTCTCAATAGGGTTCTTTTCAGTTTTCATCTGATTATGTTTCCTTTGTTATCATAGGCTTCAATGCACTCCGAAATATCCCATTGCATATTCCAAGAAAACAGTGTTACCAAACTGCTCAATGAAAACCACTGTGTAACTCTAAGAGATGAATTGACACATCATAAAGCAGTATCTCAGGAAGATTCTTAGTAGTTTTCTTAACTGAAAATATGCCCTTTTTCAACATAGGCCTCAATGCACTCTCAAATATCCCTTTGCAGATTCCACAAAAAGAGTGTTAGCAAACTGCTCCATGAAAAGAAAGTTGTATCTCTTGAGTTGAATTCGCACATCATGAAGAACTTCCTCAAAAAGCTTCTTTCTAGTTTTCATCTGAGGATATTCCCTCGGTCACCATATTTTAAACTGCAATCCAATATATCCCTTCTCAGTTTACCCAGAAACAGTGCTACAAAACAGATCCATGAAAGGAATCATGTAAATCAGTGAGACGAATTAACACATCACAAAGCAGTTTCTCAGAAAGCTTCTTACTAGTTTTTATGTGAAGATATTTCCTTTGTCACCATATGTTTCAATGTGCTCTGAAACATCCCATTGCAGACTCCAAGAAAACAGTGTTAACAGACTGCTTAATGAAAAGGACAGTGAAACACTGTGACATGAATTCACACATCACAAAGCAGTTTCTCAGAAAACTTCTTTCTACTTTTTATCTGAGGATATTTCTTTTTTCACTATAGACCTCAATGAGTTCCCAAATATCCCTTTGCAGATTCCATGAAAACGGTGTTAGCAAATTGCTCCATGAAAAGAATAGTGTACCTCTGTGATATTAATTCACACATAACAAAGTAATTTTTCAGAAATCTTCTTTCTAGTTTCAATCTGAGGATATTTCCTTAGTCACCATAGGCTTAAATGCCATCCAAAGTATCCCTTCTCAGATCCTCCAAAAAACGTGCTACCTAACTGATCCATGAAAGGAATCATGTAACTCTGTGAGAGGAATTAACACATCACAATGTGGTTTCTCAGAAATGTTCTTTCTACTTTTTATATGAGGATATTTTCTTCAATGCACTCCAAAATATCCCATTGCAGCTTCCAAAAAGCAGTGTTAGCAAATTGTTCAAATAAAGAAGAGTGTAACTCTCTGACATGATAATACACATCAAAAGAAGACCCAGAAAGCTTCTTTCTAGGTTTGTCTGAGGATATTTCCTTTTTAACAATAAGCATTAACATTCATTTAAATACGCCATTTCAGATTCTGAAATATCCCATTGCAGATTCCAAGAAAACAGTGTTAACAAACTGCTCAATTAAAACAACAGTGTAAATCTGTGACTTGAATTCACACAACACAAAGACTTTTATCAGAAAGCTTCTTTTTGGTTTTGCTATGAGGATATTTCCTTTGTCACCATAGGCTTCAATGCGCTCCCATATATCCTGTGGCAGATTTCACGAAAACAGTATTATCACCCTGCATAATGAATAGAATGGTACAACTCTGTGAGATAAATTCACACATTACAAAGCAGTTTCTCAGAAAGTGTCTTTATTGTTTTTATCTGCAGATATTTCCTTTTTCACTACAGGCCTCAAAACGCTCTGAAATATCCCTTTGCAGATTCTATGAAAATTCTGTTAGCAAACTTCCCCATGAAAAGAAAGGTTTAACTCTGTGAGATAATTTCACACATCACAAAGAACTGTCTTAGAAAGATTCTTTCTAGTTTTTATCTGAGGATATTTCCTTAGACACCATAGGCTTTAATGCAATCAAAAGTATCCCTTCTCAGATTACCCAAAAACAGTGCTACCATACTGATCCATGAAAAGAATCGTGTAACTCTGTGAGAAAAATTAACACATCACAAAGCAGTTTCTCAGAAAGCTTCTTTCTTGTTTTTATACGAGGATATTTCCTTTGTCACCATAAGCTTCAATGCCCTCCAAATGATCTTTTAACAGATTCCAAGAAAACAGTGTTAACACACTGCTCAATGAAAAGTAGAGTGTAACTCAGTGAGATGAATTTAAACATCTCAAATCAGTTTCTCAAAAAGCTTGTTTTCTGTTTTAATCTGAGGATATTTACTTTCTCACCATAGACTTCATGCACTCCCAGATATCCTTTTGCAGATTCTACGATAACAGTGTTATCAAACTGCTCAGTGAAAAGAATGGCATAACTCTGTGTGATGAATTCAAAAATCACAAAGCAGTTTCTCAGAAAGCTTCTTTCTTGTTTTTATCTGAGGATATTTCTTTTTTCACTGTAGGCCTCAGTGTGCTCCCAAATATCCCCTTGCAGGTTCCACAAAACTCTATTAGCAAACTGCCCCATGAAAAAAAAGGTGTAACTCTGTGAGATCAATTCACAAAGCATGGAGAACTTTCTCAGAAAACTTCCTTCTAGTTTTATGTGAGGAATTTTCCTTTTCACCATGGATTTCAATGCGATCAAACATATCCATTCTCAGATTACATGAAAACAGTGCTAACTCACTGGTCAATGAGAAGTTTCATGTAATGCTGTGAGATGAATTAACACATTTCAAAGCACTTTCTCAGAAAGCTTCTTTCTCATTTTTATATGAGGATATTTCATTAGTCACCACAGGCTTCAATACGATCCAAAATATCCCTTCTCAGTTTTCCACAAAATAGTGCTATCAAACTGCTCTATGAAAAGAATCATGTAACTCTGAGATGAATTCACAAATCACAAAGCATTTTCTTAGAAACACTCTTTCTAGATTTTGTCTGAGGATATTTCCTTTGTCATCATGTGCTTCAATGCACTTTGAAATATCCCATTGCAGATTCCAAGATAGCAGTGTGAGCAAACTGCTCAGTGAAAAGAACAGTGTAAATCTGTGTGATGAATTGACACAACACAAAGCAGTTTCTCAATAGGCTTCTTTTTGGTTTTCATCTGATTATGTTTCCTTTGTCACCATACGCTTCAATGGGCTCCAAAATATCCCATTGCATATTCCAAAAAACCAGTGTTAGCAAACTGCTCAATGAAAACAACTGTGTATCTCTATGAGATGAATTCACACATCACAAAGCAGTTTCTCAGAAAGCTTCTCTCTAATTTTTATGTGAGGATATTGCCTTTTACAGTGTAGTCCACAACGCACTCCCAAATATCCCTTTCACAGATTCCATGAAAACAGTGTTAGCAAACGGCTCCATGAAAAGAAAGGTGTAACTACGTGAAATGAATTCACTCATCACAAAGAACTTTCTCTGAAACCTTCTTTCTAATTTTATAATCTGAGAGTATTTCCTTTGTCAACTTATGGTTCATTGCAGTACAAAATACTCCTTCTTAGATACACCAAAAACAGTGCTACCAAACTGCTCCATGAAAAGAATTGTGTAACTCTGTGAGATGAATTAACTCATCAGAAAGAGGTTTTGCAGAAAGTTTCTTTCTAGCTTTTGTGTGAGGGTATGTTCTTTGTCACCATAAGCTTCAGTGCACTCCGAAATATCAGATTGCAGATTCCAAGAAAACAGTGTAAGCAAACTGCTGAATGCAAAGAACAGTGTGACTCTGTGACTTGAATTCACACATTACTAAGCATTTTCTCAGAAATATTCTTTCTCTTTTTTATTTGAGGATATTTCCTTTTTCACCATAGGCCTCAATGCTCTCCCAAATGTCGCTATACAAATTCTGTGAAAACAGTGTTAGCAAACTCTGCCATTTAAAGAATAGTGTAACTCTGTGAGATAAATTCATGCATGACAAAGAATATTCTCAGAAAGCAAAAAATCTAGTTTTTCTCTGATGATATTTCCTTTGTTACCCTAGGCTTCAATACAATCCAAAATACACCTTCTCAGATTCTCCAAAAACAGTGCTACCAAACTGCTCCTTGAATGGGATGGTGTACTTCTGTGAGATGAATTCACACATCATAAAGCTATTTTTCAAAAAGCTTCTTTCTTATTTTTATCTGAGGATATTTCCTTTTTCACCATTTGCCTCAAGGTGCTAGCGAGTATCCCATCACAGATTCCACGAAAAAAATGTTGGTAGACATCTCAATGAAAAGAACGGTGTAATAATCTGAGGTGAACTGACACATCACAAAGAGGTTTCTCTGAAAGTTTCTTTCTAGATTTTATCTGAGGATATTTCCTTTGCTACCATAGGCTTCAATGCAATCCAAAACATACCTTCTCAGATTCCGTAAAAACAGTGCTACCAAACTGCTCTAGGAAAAAAATTGCGTAACTCTGTGAGATGACTTCACAAATCACAAAGCAGTTTCTCAGAAAGGTTCTTTCTAGTCTTTGTCTGAGGATATTTACTTTATCACCATTTGCGTCAAGTCGCTAGTGAATATCCCTTTGCAGATTCCATGAAAACAGTGTTAGCAAATGGCTCCATGAAATGAAAGGTGTAAATCTGTGAGACAAATTCACAGAACACAAAGTGGTTTCTCAGAAAGGTTCTTTTTGATTTTTTGTCTGAGGATATTTCTTTCTCACCATAAGCTTCAATGCACTCTGAAATATCACATTGCAGATTCCAAGAAAACTGTGTGAGCATACTGGTCAATGAAGTGAACAGTGTAACTCCATGCAATGAATTCATGCATCACAAAGCAGTTTCTCAGAAAATTTCTTTCTAGTTTTTATCTAAGGATATTTATTTTGTCACCATAGGCTTCAATGCAATCCAAAATATCACTTCTCAGATTCCCCAAAAGCAGTGCTATCAAACTTCTCTATGAAGAGAAATGGGCAACTTCATGAGATGAATTCACAAATCACAAAGCAGTTTCTCAGAAAGCTTCTTTCTAGTTTTTATATGCGGATATTTCCTTTTCACTATAAGCGTCAATGCACTCTGAAATATACCATTGCAGATTCCAAGAAAACAGTGTTTCTCAGAAAGCTTCCTTTTGGTTTTTATCTGAGGATATTTCCTTTGACACCATAGGTTTCAATGCACTACCAAATATTCTATTGCAGATACCATGAAAACGTTGCTAGCAAATTGGTCAATGAAAAGAACATTGGAACTCTGTGAGACGAATTCACCCATCACAAGGCAGTCTCTCAGAAAGACCTTTTCTACCTTTTATTTGAGGATATTTCCTTTTTCACCCATCAAAAAGGAGTTTCTCAGGAAGCTTCTTTCTAATTGTTATCTGAGGATATTTCCTATTCCACCATATTCTTCAATGCACTCCCAAATATCCCTTCTAAAACACCACAAAAAGAGTGATGCCAAAGTACTCCCTCAACAAAAACCTTTACCTCTATGAGATGAATGCACACATCACAAAGGAGTTTGTCAGAAAGCTTCTCTCCAGTTTTTACCTGAAGATATTTCATTTTTTGCCATTGAACTCTACACGCTCCCAAATATCCCTTTGCAGAATCCACAAAAGCAGTGTTACCAAACTGCTCAATGAAAAAGAAAGGTGTAAGCCTGTGAGATGAATTCACTCATCACAAAGCAGTTTCTCAGAAAGGTTCTTTCTAGTTCAAATCTGAGGATATTTCCTTTTTCACCATAGGCTTCAGTGTGCTCTCAAATATCTCTTCTCAGATGCCACAAAAACAGTGCTGACGAACTGCTTAATCAACAAAAAGATTAAACTCCATGAGATTAAGAGACCCATAAAAAAACATTTCTTGCAAAGCTTCTCTCTGGTTTTTATCTGAAGTTATTTCATTTCTCACCGAAGGCCTCTAGGAGCTCCTAAATATCCCTTTGCAGATTCCACAAAAACAGGGCTACCAAACTGCTCAAAGAAAACAAAGGTGTAACTCTGTGTCATGAATTCAACCATCACAATGAAATTTCTCAGGAAGCTTCTTTCTAGTTTTTATCTGAGGATATTTCCTTTTCCACCATCTGCTTCTTTCTAGTTTAAATCTGAGGATATTTCCTATTTCCACATGGCTTGTTCCCTAAAAACAGTGAGATGAAACTGCTCCATGAAAAGTGTCGTGTAACTCTGTGAGATGAACTCAAAAATCACAAAGCAGTTTCTCAGAAAGCTTCGTTTTAGTTTTTGTCAGAGGATATTTCCTTTGTCACCCTAAGCTTCAATGTGCTCAAAAATATCCCATTGGAGATTCCAAGAAAACAGTATTAGCAAACTGCTTAATGAAGAGAACAGTGTAACTCTGTAAGACAAATTCACACATCAGAAAGCAGTTTCTCAGAAAGCATCTTTTAGGTTTTTAACTTAGGATATTTTCTTTGTCACTGTAGACTTCAATGTGCTCCCTAATATTCTGTTGCATATTCCACAAAAACATTGTTAGCAAACTGCTGAATGAAAAGAACAGTGTAACTCTGTGAGATGAATTCACACATCACAAAGCAGTTTCTCAGAAAGCTTCTTTCTAATTTTTATCTGAGAATATTTCCTTTTCCACCATAAGCTTCAAAGCACTCCAAAATATCCCTCCATAGATTCCACGAAAACAGTGTTAGCAAACTCCTCCATGAAAAGAAAGGTGTAACTCTGTGAGATGATTTCACACATTACAAAGAACTTTCTCAGAAAGCTTCTTTCTAGTTTTTTTCTGAGGATATTTCCTTTGTTACCATATGCTTCAATGAGATTCAAAAATATCCCTTGTCAGATTCAACAAAAACAGTGCTACCAAACTGTTCCTTGAAAAGGATCATGTAACTCTGTGAGATGAATTAACACATCACAAAGCGGTTTCTCAGATAGCTTCTTTCTAGTTTTTATATGTGGATATTTTCTTTTCCACTGTAAGCTTCAATGCGCTCCAAAATGTCCCTTCTCAAACACCACAGAAGCAGTGATGCCAAAGAGTTCCCTCAACAGAAACGTTTAGCTCTGTGAGATGAATGCACACATCACAAAGGAGTTTTTCAGAAAGCCTCTCTCCAGTTTTAACCTGAAGATATTTCCTGTTCCACCATTATACTCTATGCATTCCCTAATATCCCTTTGCAGATTCCACAAAAACAGTGTTACCATATTGTTCAATGAAAAGAAAGGTGTAACTCTGTGAGTTGAATTCACATACCACAAAGCTGTTTCTCAGAAAACTTCTTTCTAGTTTAAATCTGAGAATATTTCCTTTTTTACCATAAGCTTCAATGTGCTTTCAAATATCTCTGCTCAGAAAGCACAAAAACTGTGATGCCCAACTTCTCAATCAAAAAAGGTTTAAACTCTATGAGATGAATGGACACATCACAAAACAATTTCTCGACAAGTTTCTTTCCACTTTTTTCTGGAGTTATTTTGTTTTTCATTGTAGGTCTCTGAGATCTCCCCAATATCCCTTTGCAGATTCCATAAAAACAGTGCCACCAAACTGCTCCATGAAAATTATCATGTAACTCTGTCAGATGAATTCACAAATCACAAAGCAGTTTCTCAGAAAGCTTCTTTCTAGTTTTTGTCTGAGGATATTTCCTTTGTTACCCAAAGCTTCGATGCACTCCAAAATATGCCATTGCCTATTCCATGATAACAGTGTTAGCGATCTGCTGAATAAATCAGTGTATCTCTGAGATCCATTCACCCATCACAAAGCAGTTCCTCAGAAAGCTTCTGTTTGGTTTTTATCTAAGGATATTTCCATTTTCACCATAGGCTTCAATGCACTCCCAAATATCCTATTGTAGATTCCAAGAAAACATTGTTAGCAAACTGCTGAATGAAAACAATGGTGTAACCCTGTGAGATGAATTCACACACCACAAGGCAGTTTCTCAGAAAGCTTCGTTTTAGATTTTATCTGAGGATATTTCCTTTGTCACAATAGGCTTCCATGCAATCCCCAGAAACAGTGCTATCAAACTGCTCCATAATAAGAATCGTGTAACTCAGAGAGCTGAATTAACACATCACAAAGCAGTTTACCTGCAAGCTTCTTTCTAGTTTTCATATGAGGATATTTACTTTTCCACCATAGGCTTCAATGTGCTCCCAAATATCCCTTCTGAGACATCACAAAAACAGTGTTGTGAAAGTGCTACCTCAAAAGAAATATTTAGCTCTATGAGATGAATACACATATCACAAAGGGATTTCTCTGAAAGCTTCTCCCCAATTGTTACCTGAAGAATTCTATTTTATCAACTTAGTCCACTATGCGCTCCCAATTACCCCTCTGCACATTCCACAAAAACAGTGTTAGCAAACTGCTCCATGAAAAGAATGATGCAACTCTGTGACATAAATTGATGCATCACAAAGCAGTTTCCCAGGAATCTTCTTTCTAGTTTTTGTCTGAGGATATTTACTTTGTAACCATAAGCTTCAATGCACTCTGAAATATCCCATTGCAGATCCCAAGAAAACTGTTAGTAAACTGCTCAATGAAAATAACAGTATAACTCTGTGAGATCAATTCACACATCACAAAGCAATCTCTTAAAAAGTGCTTTTTGGTTTATTATCTGAGGATATTTCCTTTGTCACCATAGGATTCAATACTCTCCCAAATATCCTGTTGCAGATTCCACAAAAAGTGTTATTAAACTTCTCAATGGAAAGAACGGTGTAAATCTGTTAGATGAATCCACACATCACAAAGAACTTTCTCAGAAAGCTTCTTTCTAGTTTTTATCTCAGGATATTTTCTTTGTCATTACAGGCTTCAATGCGATCTGAAATATCCCTTCTCAGATTCCACAAAAACTGGGCAAGCAAATGGCTAAATGAAAGGGATCATGTGACTTCATGAGATGAAATAAAAAATCACAAAGCAGTTTCTCAGAAAGCATCTTTCTACTTTTATATGAGGATATTTCCTTTGTCATCATAAGCTTCTGTGCACTCCAAAATATCCCATTGCTGATTCCAAGAAAACAGTGTTGGCAAACTGCTCAATGAAAAGAACAGTGTGACACTGTGAGATGAATTCACACATGACAAAGCAGTTTCTCAGAAAGCTTCTTTTTGCTTGTGTCTGAGGATATTTCATTTGTTACCCTAAGCTTCAATCCGCTCTGAAATAACACATTGCAGATTCCATGAAAACAGTGTTAACAAACTGGTCAATGAAAGCAAATGTGTAACTCTGTGAGATGAATTCACACATCACAAGGCAGTTTCTCACAAAGATTCTTTCTAGCCTTTATCTGAGGATATTTCCTTTTTCCTTTGTCACAATAAGCTTCAATGCCATTAAAGAAAACATTCTCAGATTCCCCAAAAACAGTGCTACCCAACTGCTCCATGAAAAGAATTGTGTAACTCTGTGAGATGAATTTACATATCACAAAGCAATTTCTCATAAAGCTTCTTCTTGGTTTTTCCCTGAGGGTATTTCCTTTCTCACCATAAGCTTCAAGGCACTCACTGTTATCCTATTGCAGATTACACGATAACAGTGTGGTCAAACAGCTCAATGAACAGTACGGTGTAAATCTGTGAGATGAATTCACATTTCATGAAGCAGTTTCTCAGAAAGCTTATTTCTACTTTTTTTCTGGGGCTATTTCCTTTTTCAATATAGGCTTCAATGTGCTCCCTAATACCCCATTGCAGATTAAATGAAAAAAGTGTTAGCAAACTTCTCAATAGAAAGAATGTTGAAACTCTCTGAGATGAGCTTACACATCACAAAGCAGTTTCACAGAAAGGTTATTTTGCTTTTTTTCTCAGGGTATATACTTAGTCAAAAAGGCTTCAATGTGCTCCCAAATTTCCTATTGCAGATTGCATGAGAACAGTATTATCAAACTGCTCAAAGAAAAGAACAGTGTAACTCTGTAAGGTAAATTCAAATATCACAAAGCAGTTTCTCAGACAGTTTATTTCTAGCTTTTTCTGAGGAGATTTCCATTTTCACTATATTCCTTAAAGTGCTCTGGAATATCCCATTGCAGATTCCATGAAATCAGTAGTAGAGAACTGCTACATGAACAGAAAGGTGTAACTCTGTGAGATTAATTCACACTTCACAAAGAACATTTTCAGAAAGATTCTTTCTAGTTTTTTTCTAAGGATATTTCCATTGTCACCTTATACTTCAATGCAATACAAAATATCCCTTCTCAGATTCCCCAATACATTGCTATCAAACTGATCCATGAAAAGTATCAGGTAACACTGTGAGTTGAATTAACACATCACAAAGCTTTTTCTCAGAATATTCTCTCTAGCTTTTATATGAGGATGTTTCCTTTGTCACTGTAGGCTTCAATGTCCCACTAGATATCCCATTGTTGATTCCAAGAAAACAGTCTTAGCAAACTTCTCAAAAAGAAAAGCAGTGCAACACTGTGAGGTAAATTCACACATCAAAAAGCAGTTTATCAGAAAGCTTCTTTTGGTTTTTGTCTCAGGATATTTTTTTTGTCACCATAGGCTTCAATGCACTCCCATAAATCCCTTTTGCAGATTAAATGAAAACAGTTTTAGCAAACTTCCCCAAGGAAAGAATTGTGTAACTCTGTGAGATGAATTCACACATTGCAATGCAGTTTCTCAGAAAGCTTCTTTCTAGCTTTCATCTGAGGCTATTTCCATTGTCACTGTATGTTTCAATACAATTCAAAATATCCCTCCTCAGAATCCCCATAAACAGTGCTACAAATCTACCCATGAAAACAGTGGTACAAATCTGTGAGATGAATTGACATATCACATAAGAGTTTCACGGAAAACTTTCTTTTGGTTTTTATATGAGGATGTTTCCTTTGTCACCACAGGCTCAAATACACTCCCAAATACACTATTGCAGAATCCACAAAAAACAGTATTATCAAACTGATGAATGAAAAGAATGGTGTAACTTTGTGAGATGAATTCATCCATCAGAAAAAACTTTCTCAGAGAGCTTCCTTCTAGTTTTTATCTGAGGATATTTCTTTTGTCAACATAGTCTTGAATGTGACCCAAAATATTCTTTCTCAGATTCTCCAAAATAGTGCTACCAAACTTATAAAGAAAATGAATCAGGTAACTCAGTAAGATGAATTCACACATTACAAAGCGGTTTCTCAAAAAGCTTCTTTCTAGTTTTTATATGAGGACATTTTCTTTGTCAGCATAAGCTGCAGTGAATGCACTTAGAAGTATCCCATTGCAGATTCCAATGAAACAGTGTTAGTAAACTCATCAATGAAAAGAACAGTGTAACTCCATGAGATGAATTTACACTTCACAAAACAGTTTCTCAGAAAGCCTTTGTCTAGATTCTATCTGAGGATATTTCCTTTTAAACCATAGGCTTCAATGTGCTCCCAAATATGTCTTTGGAGATTTCATGAAAACCGTCTTAAGAAACTGCTCAATGAAAACAAAGGTAATGTTCCATGAGACGAATTCACAGATCACAAAGAACTTCCTCAAAAGACTTATTTCTAGTTTTTATCTGAGGATATTTTCTTTGTCACCAAAGACTTCAAAGTGATCTAAAATATCCCTTGTCAGATTCCCCAAAAACAGTGCTACCAAATTGCTCCACAAAAAGTGTTGTGTGACTCTGTGAGATGAAATCAGAAATTCCGAAAAGGTTTCTCAGTAAGCTTCTTTCTTTTTTTGTCTGAGGATATTTCTTTTGTCATCGTAAGCTTCAATGCCCTTCAAAATATCCCATTGCAGACCCTAAGAGAACCATGTCAGCAAACTGCACCAGGAAAAGAAAGATGTAACTCTGTGAGATCAATTCACACATCACAAAGCAGTTTCTCAGAAAGCTGCTTTCTAGTTTTTATACTAGGATATTTCCTTTGTCAACATTGGCTTCAATGTGCTCTCAAGTATTCTGTTGCAGATTTGAAAAAAACAGTGTGGGGTGGCAGAGCAACATGGCCGAATAGGAACAGCTTCAGTCTCCAACTCCCAGCGCGAGTGACACAGAAGACCGGTGATTTCTGCATTTTCAACTGAGGTACTGGGTTCATCTCATTAGAAAGTGCCGGACAATCTGTGCTGGTCAGCTGCTGCAGCCCGACCAGCGAGAGTTGAAGTAGCGGGAGGCATCGCCTCACCTGGGAAGTGCAAGGGGGAAGGGACTCCCTTTTCCTAGCCAGGGGAACTGAGATGCACAACATATGGAAAATCATGCAACTCCCACCCCGATACTGTGCTTTAAGCAAATGGGCACACCAGGAGATTATATCCCACACCTGGCCAGGAGGGTCCCACACCCACAGAGCCTCCCTCATTGCTAACACAGCAGTCTGCCATCTAACCACAAGGCAGCAGCGAGGCTGTGGGAGGGGCGTCCACCATTGCTGAGGCTTAAGTAGGTAAACAAAGCCGCTGGGAAGATCGAACTGGGTGGAGGTCACAGCAGTTCAAAGAAACCTGCCTGTCTCTGTAGACTCCACATCTGGGGACAGGGCACAGCTAAACAACAACAACCAAAAATGCAGCAGAAACCTCTGCAGATACAAACAACTCTGACAGTTTTGAAGAGAGCAGTGCATTTCCCATCACGGAGTTGAGATCTGAAAAGGGACAGACTGCCTGCTAAAGAGGATCCCTTACCCCTGAGTAGCCTAACTGGGAGACATCCCCAACTAGGGGCAGTCTGACACCCCACACCTCACAGGGTGGAGTACACCCCTGAGAGGAAGATTCCAAAGAAAGAATCAGACAGGCACACTCGCTGTTCAGCAATATTCTATGTTCTGGAACCTCTGCTTCTGATACCCAGACAAACAGGCTCTGGAATGGACCTTAAGCAATCTCCAACAGACCTACAGCTGAGGTTCCTGACTGTTAGAAGGAAAACTATCAAACAGGAATGACACCTATACCAAAACCCCATCAGTACGTCACCAACATCAAAGAACAGAGGCAGATAAAACCACAAAGATGGGGAAAAAGCAGGGCAGAAAAGCTGGAAATTCAAAAAATAAGAGCGCATCTCCCCCTGCAAAGGAGCGCAGCTCATCACCAGCAACGGATCGAAGCTGATCAGATAATGACTTTGACAAGATGAGAGAAGAAGGCTTCAGTCCATCAAACTTCTCAGAGCTAAAGGAGGAATTACCTACCCAACGCAAAGAAACTAAAAACCTTGAAAAAGGAGGGGAAGAATTGACAACTAGACTAATTAATGCAGAGAAGGTCATAAACGAAATGACAGAGATGAAAACCATGACATGAGAAATACGTGACAAATGCCCAAGCTTCAGTAACTGACTCGATCAACTGGAAGAAAGAGTATCAGCGATTGAGGATCAAATGAATGAAATGAAGTGAGAAGAGAAACCAAAAGAAAAAAGAACAAAAAGAAATGAACGAAGCCTGCAAGAAGTATGGGATTATGTAAAAAG
>NW_012117799.1:1268010-1269949 GCF_000951035.1 Colobus angolensis palliatus
GACCCCACAGAAATACAAACTACCATCAGAGAATACTATAAACACCTTTACGCAAATCAACTAGAAAATTTAGAAGAAATGGATAATTTTCTTTCTTCTTTTTATCCTAGGATATTTCTTTTTTAAACACAGGCCACAATGCACTCCCGTATATCTCATTACAGATTCTGCAAAAACAGTGTTAGCAAACTTCTCAATGAAAGCAGTGGTGTAACTCTGTGAGATGAATTCAAACACCACAAAGCAGTTTGTGAGAAGGCTTCTGTTCAGTTTATATCTGAGGATATAAAATTTCTCACCATATGATTCTATGCTATCCAAAATATCACTTCTCTGATTCCACAAAAACAGTGCTAGCAAACTCCTCCATGAAAGACTGGTGTACCTCTGTGAGATGAAGTCACATGTCAGAAAGCAGATACTCAGAAGCCTTCTTTCTGTATTTTCTCTGAGAATATTTCCATTGTCACCATAAGCTTCAATGCACTGTGAAATATCTATTTACATATTTCAAGAAAACAGTGTTAGCAGACTGTTCAATGAAAAGAACACTGTAACTCTGCTCTGTGAGATATATTCCCACATCACAAAACAGTTTCTGAGAATGCTTTCTGGTTTTTATCTGAGGATATATCCTTTGTCACTACAGGGTTCAATGAGCTCTAAACATCCTATGACATTTTCCACGAAAACAGTGTTAGCAAACTG
This sequence comes from Colobus angolensis palliatus, assembly GCF_000951035.1. Classification (NCBI taxonomy): domain Eukaryota; kingdom Metazoa; phylum Chordata; class Mammalia; order Primates; family Cercopithecidae; genus Colobus; species Colobus angolensis. Next base: position 1,268,719 of record NW_012117799.1, read on the forward strand.
CTGTGTGAAAGCAACGGTGTAACTCTGTGAGTTGAATTCACACATCACAAAGAGTTTTCTCAGAAAGCTTCCTTCCAGCTTTTATCTGAGGATATTTCCCTTTTCACTGTAGGTCTCAATGTGCTCCCAAATATCCCTTTGCAGATTCCATGAAAACAGTGTTAGCAAACTGCTCTATGAAGGAAATGTGTAAAACTGTCAGATGAAGTCAAACATTACAAAGAACTTCCTCAGAGAGCTTCCTTTTGTTTTCATCTGAGGATATTTTCTTTCTCACCCTAAGCTTCAATGCGATCAAGTATATCCCTCCTCACATTCCCCAAAAAATAGTTAGCAAACTGTTCCATGCAAAGAATCATGTAACAGTGTGAGGTGAATTAACACATCACAAAGCAGTTTGTCAGAAAGCTTCATTCTAGTTTTTGATTGAGGATATTTCCTTAGTCAGTATAAGCTTCAAAGTGCTCCAAAATATCCCATTGAAGATTCCAAGAAAACAGTGTTTGCAAACTGTTCAATGTAAAGAACAGTGTAACACTGTAAGATGAATTCACACATCACAATGTAATTTCTCAGAAACCTTCCTTCTGGTTTTTATCTCTTGATATTTCCTTTTTCACTATAAGCCTCAATGCGCTCTCAAAGATTCCTTTGCAGATTCCACGAAAACAGTGTCAACAAGCTGCTCCATGAAAAGAAAGATGTAACTCTGGGAGATGAATTCACATTTTACAAAGCAATTTCACAGAAAGATTCTTTTGGGTTTTTGTCTGAGGATATTTCCTACGTCACCATAGGCTTCAATGCACTCTGAAATATCTTATTGCAGATTCCAAGAAAAAAGTGTTAGCAAACTGTTCCATGACAGTAGTGGTGTAATTCTGTGCAATGAATTCACACATCAGAAAGTATTTTCTCAGAAAGCTTCTTTCGAGTTTTTATCTGAAGATATTTCCTTTTTCACCACAGGTTTCAACTTGCTCCCAAATATCACTCTGTAGATAGCATACAAACATCATTACCACACTGTTCCATAAAAAGAAAGGTGTTACTCTGTGAGATGAATACACACATCACAAAGAACTTTCTGAGAAAGCTTCTTTCTAGATTTTATCTGTTCAATATTTCTTTGTCACCATAGGCTTCAACCCAATCCAAAATATCCCTTCTCAGATTCCCAAAAAACAGAGTAACCCAACTGCTCCACGAAACGAATCATATAACTCTGTGA
>NW_012117799.1:1273079-1277189 GCF_000951035.1 Colobus angolensis palliatus
AAAAAAAAAAAGAAAGAAAGAAAGAAAGAAAAGAAAAAGGAAAATAATATAAAACACCTACATTGGCTTCCTATTTTTCTTAGAATAAAATTCAAATTATGGTCAAAAAAAACAAAAAACAAAAAACAAAAAAAAAAACAAAATATCCCTTCTCAGATTCCTGAAAAACAGTGCTACAAAACAGCTCCATGAAAAGAATCCAGTAATTCTGTGAGATGAATTCACAAATCACAAAGCAGTTTCTCAGAAAGCATCCTTTTGCTTTTCATCTGAGAATATGTCCTTTGTCACCATAGGCTTCAATGCCCTTCGAAATATCCTATAGCAGATTCCATGAAAACGGTGTTAACAAACTGCTCATTGAAAGGAATGCTGTAATTCTGTGAGACGAATTCACATATCACAAAGCAGTTTCTCAGAAAGTTTCATTCTAGTTTTTTTCTGAGGACATTTCCTTTGTCACTATAGGCCTCAATGCGCTTCCAAATGTCCCATTGCATATTCCCTGTAAACAGTTTTGCCACACTGCTCCGTGAAAAGAATGGTGTAACCCTGTGAGATGAACTAAGATATCAAAGACCTTTATCAGAAAGCTTCTTTCTAATTTTTAACTGAGGATATTTACTTTGTCACCAGAAGCTTCAAAGGGATCCAAAATATCCATTCTGAGATTCCCCAAAAACAGTGCTGCTAAACTGCCCCATGAAAAGTATTGTGTAACTCTCTGAGATGTATTATCACATCACAAAGCAGTTTCAAAGAAAGCTTCTTTCTAGTTTTTGTATGAGGATTTTCCTGTCATGTAAGCTTCAATGTGCTACCAAATATCCCATTGCAGATTCCAGGAAAACTGTTAGCAAATGGCTCACTGAAAAGAACAGTGTAACTCTGAGATGAATTCACACTTCACAAGGACCCTTCTCAGAAAACTTCTTTCTAGTTCCTCTCTGAGGATATTTCCTTGTCACCATGGGCTTCAATATGATTCAAAATATGCCTTCTCAGATTTGTTTCCTAGTTTTAATCTGAGGATATTTCCTTTTTCACTATAGGCCTCAATTCGCCCCCAAATATCCCTGTGGAGATTAAAAGAAAACAGTGTTAACAAACTGTTGCATGAAAAGAAAGTTGTATATCTGTAATACGAATTCACACATGACAAAGAACTTACTCAGAAAGCTTCTTTCTAATTTTTATCGGAGGATATTTCCTTTGTCACCTTAGACTTCAATGCAATCCAAAATATCCATTCTCAGACTCCCCAAAAACAGTGCTACCAAACTGTTCCATGAAAAGAATGGTGTAACTCTGGGAGATGAACTCAAAAATCACAAAGCTGTATCGCAGAAAGATTCTTTCTAATTTTTATCTGAGGATATTTCCTTTTTCACCATAGGCCTCAATGCATGCACAAATATCCTTTTGCAGATTCCAAGGAAACACTGTTTGCAATCTGCTCCATGAAAATAAGGGTGTAATTCTGTGGGATAAATTAGTACATCAGAAAGTACTTTCTTACAAAGCTTCTTTCTAGTTTTTATCTGAAATTATTTGCTTTGTCACCAGAGGCTTCTATATGATACAATATATCCCTTCTCATATTCCTCCAAAACACTGCTACCAAAATGGTGTTTGAAGGGGATCATGTAACATTTTGAGATTAACAGCACATCACACCGTGGTGTCTCAGAACCCTTCTTTCTATATTTTATATGAGGATACTTGCTTTGTCATGGTAAGCTTCAATGGACTCTGAATTATCCCATTGCAGATTCCAAGAAAAGAGTGTTCGCAAACTGCTCAATGAAAAGAACACTGTAACTCTGTGAGATTAATTCACACATAATAAAGCAGTTTCTCAGAAAGCTTCTTTCTAATTTTTTTCTGAGGATATTTTCTTTTTCACCCTAGGCCTCAATGCACTCCCAAATATCCCTTTACAGAACCCTGTAAAACAGTGTTAGCAAACTACTCTATAAAAAGAAAGGTGTAACCCTTTCAGATGAATTAACATATTATAAAGAACTTTTTCAGAAACATTCCTTCTAGTTTTTACTTGAGGATATTTCTTTTGTCACCATAGGCTTCAATGCGATCCAAAATATTCCTTCTCAGATTACCCAAAAACAGTACCAAATGGATCCATGAAAAGGATCGTGTATCCCTGTTAGATGAAGTAACACACCACAAATCGGTTTCTCAGAAAGTTTTTTTCTAGTTTTTACATGATGATATTTCCTTTGTCACCAAAAGCTTCAACACACTATGAAATATACCATTGAAGATTCCAAGAAAACAGTGTTAGCAAACTCCTCCATGAAAAGAAAGGTGCAAATCTGTGAGATGAATTCACACATCACAAAGCAGTTTCTCAGAAAGCTTCTTTTTGGTTTTTCTTTGAGGATATTTACTTTGTCACCATAGGCTTCAATGTGCTCCCAAATATCCTATTTCAGATTCCACGAAAACAGTGTTAACAAATTGCTCAATGAAAACAAGAGTGTATCTCTGTAAGATGAATTCACCCATCCGAAGTTAGTTTCTCATAATGCTTCTTTACAGTTTTTATCTGAGGATATTGCCTTTCACATCATAGTCCTCAAAGCACTCCCATACATCACTTTGCAGATTCCACGAAAAGAGTGTTTGCAAACTGCTCCATGAAAAGAAAGGTGGAACTCTGAGATGAATTGACACATCACAAAGAAATTTCTCAGAAAGTTTCTTTCTTGTTTTTTTTCAGGAGATATTTCCTCTGTCACCAAAGGCTGCAAAGTGACCCAAAATATCCGTTCTCAAATTCCCCAAAAACAGTGCTACCAAACTGCTCCATGCAAAGAATGGTGCAACTCTGTGAGATTAATTCACAAATCAGAAAGCAGTTTCTCAGAATCCTTCTTTCTGGTTTTTATCTGAGGATATTTCCTTTTTCACTATAGGTCTCAATGTTCTCCATAATTTCCCATTGCAGATCCCACGAAAAATGTGTTAGTAAAATTCTCAATGAAAAGAGCCGTGTAACTCTGTTATGAATTCACAAAGCACAAGGAAGTTTCTCAGAAAGTTTCTTTTTAGATTTTATGTGAGGATATTTCCTATGTCACCATAGTCTTCAATGCGATCCAAATTATCCCTTCTCCGATTCTCCAAAAACAGTGCTACCAAAATGCTACATGAAAGGAATCATGTAACTCTGTGAGATATATTCACAAATCACAAAGCAGTTTGTCAGACAGCTTCTTTTTAGATTTTGTTTCAGGGTATTTTCTTTTTCACCATTTGTCTCAATGCACTTATGAATATTCCTTTGCAGATTCCATGAAAATAGTGTTAGCAAACTGCTCTATGGAAAGCAAGGTGTGAATTTGTGAGATGAATTCAAACATCATAAAGAAGTTTCTCAGAAAGCTTTTTGTTGATTGTTGTCTGAGGATATTTCCGTTACTACCATAGGCTTCAATGCACTCTCAGTTATCCCTTCTTAGACACCACAAATGCAGTGATGCCAAAGTGCTCCCTCGACAGAAATGTTTAGCTATATGAAATGAATCCACACATTGCAAAGGAGTTTCTCAGAAAGCTTCTTTCTAGTTTTTCTATGAGGATATTTCCTTTTTCACCATATTGTTCAATGCGCTCCTGAATACGCCATTGCCAGTTAAACGAGAAAAGTGTCAGCAAAATTCTGAATGAAAAGAACAGTGTTACTCAGTGAGATGAATTCACCCATCAAAAAGCAGTTTCATGGGAAGCTTCTTTTTGGTTTTTATCTGAGCATATTTCATTTGTAACCATATGCTTCACTGTGCTCCCAAATATCCTATTGCAGATTCCACTAAAAAAGTGTTATCCAGGGGGGCGCAGCAAGATGGCCAAATAGGAACAGCTGCAGTCTCCAACTCCCAGCACGAAGGACACAGAAGACCGGTGATTTCTGCATTTTGAACTGAGGTACTGGGTTCATCTCACTAGTGAGTGCTGGACAATCGGTGCTGGTCAGCTGTTGCGGCCCGACCAGCGAGAGCTGAACCAGGGCGAGGCATCGCCTCACCTGGGAAGCGCAAGGGGGAAGGGAATCCCTTTTCCTAACCAGGGGAACTGAGACACACA
>NW_012117799.1:1277861-1278626 GCF_000951035.1 Colobus angolensis palliatus
ATGCTAGGAAGAAACTGCATCAACTAACGAGCAAAATAACCAGCTAACATCATAACGACAGGATCAAATTCACACATAACAATATTAACCTTAAATGTAAATGGGGCAATTGCACCAATTAAAAGACACGGACTGGCAAATTGGATAAAGAGTCAAGACCCATCAGTGTGCTGCATTCAGGAGACACATCTCACATGCAGAGACATACACAGGCTCAAAATAAAGGGATGGAGGAAGATCTACCAAGCAAATGAAAAACAAAGAAAAACCAGGGGTTGCAATCCTAGTCTCTGATAAAACAGACTTTAAAAAATCAAAGATCAAAAGAGACAAAGAAGGCCATTACATAATGGTAAAGGGATCAATTCAACAGGAAGAGCTAACTATCCTAAATATATATGCACCCAATACAGGAACACCCAGATTCATAAAGCAAGTCCTTAGAGACCTACAAAGAGACTTAGACTCCCACACAATAATAATGGGAGACTTTAACACCCCACTGTCAACATTAGATCAACGAGACAGAAAGTCAACAAGGATATCTAGGAATTGAACTCAACTCTGCACCAAGCGAACCTAATAGACATCTACAGAACTCTCCACCCCAAATCAACAGAATATACATTCTTCTCAGCACCACATCCAAAATTCATCACATATTGGAAGAAAAGCACTCCTTAGCAAATGTAAAAGAACAGAAATTATAACAAACTGTCTCTCAGACCACAGTGCAATCAAACTAGAACTCAGGACTAAGAAACT
>NW_012117799.1:1280945-1281512 GCF_000951035.1 Colobus angolensis palliatus
GCCATCAGAGAAATGCAAATCAAAACCACAATGAGATACCATCTCACACCAGTTAGAATGATGATCATTAAAGTCAGGAAACAACGGCTGCTGGAGAGGATGTGGGGAAATAGGAACACTTTTACACTGTTGGTGGGAGTGTAAACTAGTTCAACCATTGTGGAAGACAGTGTGGCGATTCCTCAGGGATCTAGAACTAGAAATACCATTTGACCCAGCCATCTCATTACTGGGCATATACTGAAAGGATTATAAATCATTCTGCTATAATGACACATGCACATGTATGTTTACTGTGGCACTATTCACAATAGCAAAGACTTGGAACCAACCCAAATGTCCATCAATGACAGACTGGATTAAGAAAATGTGGCACATATACACCATGGAATCCTATACAGCCATAAAAAAGGATGAGTTCATGTCCTCTGTATGGACATGGATGAAACTAGAAACCATCATTCTGAGCAAACTATTGCAAGGACAGAAAACCAAACACCACATGTTCTCACTCATAGGTGAGAATTGAACAATAAGAACACTTGGACACAAGGTGGGGAACATCAC
>NW_012117800.1:0-698 GCF_000951035.1 Colobus angolensis palliatus
CAGGTTGGTCTCGATCTCCTGACCTCATGATCCACCCACCTCGGCCTCCCAAAGTGCTGGGATTACAGGCGTGAGTCACCGTGCCTGGCCAATTTATTTTAAGGAATTAGTTCAAGCAATTATGGAGGCTGCAGAATCCAAAATATGCAGGGTGGGCTAGCTGGCAGGCTGGAGACCCAGGAAAGAGCCAATGTTGCAGTTGAAGTCCAAGTCCAAAGGCCATTTGCTAGGAGAATTCCTTCTTGACTGAGGTAGGTCAGTCTTTTGTTCTATTCAGGCCTTCAACAGATTGGATGAAACCCACCCACATTATGGAGGGCAATCTGATTTACTTGAAATCCACCTATTTAAATGTTAATTTCATCCTAAAACATCCTGTATTAGTCTGTTCTCATGCTGCTAATAAGGACATACTGCAAACTGGGTAATTTATAAAGGAACGAGGTTTAATTAACTCACAATTCCACATGGTTTGGGAGGCCTCACAATCATGCTGGAAGTTGAAGGAGGAGCAAAGGCACATCTTACATGGTGGGAGGCAAGAGAGCTTGTGCTGGGGAACTCCCCCTTTATAAAACTGTCAGTTCTCATGAGACATATTCATTATCATGAGAACAACACAGGAAAGACCCACCCCCATTATTCAATTACCTCCCACTGGGTCCCTCCCACAACACATGGGAATTATGGGAGCTACA
>NW_012117800.1:6373-7458 GCF_000951035.1 Colobus angolensis palliatus
AATCAATTTGTACAGTTAACACAATTATCACAGTGGTCCTGAGGTGATGTACATCCTCAGTTTATGAAGATAACAGGATTAAGAGATTAAAGACAGGCATAAGAAATTATAAAAGTATTATTTGAGAACTGATAAATGTCCATATTAAGATGAAATCCTCAAAATTGATGTTCCTCTGCCACAGCTCCAGCTGGTCCCTCTGTTTGGGGTCCCTGATTTCCCATAACAACAACCCAACCATATCATACCCTCATAGAAACAACCAGAATAATGGTTTACTTGTCTAGTTTTTTTTTTTTTTTTTTTTTTTTTTTTTTACTTGTCTAGTTTTTTTGAGACAGGGTCTTGATCCATCATCTAAGCTGGAGTGCAGTGGTGTGATCATAGTTCACTGCAACCTTGACCTCTCGGGCTCAAGTGATCCTCCTACCTCAACCTCCTGAGCAGTTGGGACTAAAGGAGTGCACTACCATGCCCAGTTAATTTTTTTTAAAGATTTTTTTTGTAGAGATGAGGTCTCCTTATGTTGCCTAGGTTGGTCTTGAACTCCTGGACTCAAGCGATCCCCCTGCCTCAGCTTCCCAAAGTGTTGGGATGACAGGTGTGAGCCACCAACCTGAGCTTCATCAGCCTCTTAACGAATATCCCTACTTCTATCACTACTTGCCTACAGTTTACTTTCAACCCAGTAGTGAGAGTAATTTAAAATATAAGTCAATATGAGACAAGAACTAAGAGAGAAAAATAAAATAAAATAGAAGTCAGGTCATGTCACTGTTCTGTTCACAATCCTCCAATGGCTCCCCCTTATTTCACTTAGAGAAAAGCCAAAGTCCTTACCTTGGTGTGTAAGGCCCTACACAACCTGGTCCCTAGTCCTCTCTGCCCTCATCCCTGATCTCCCTCCCTTTTGCTCACTCTACTCTATCCACACTGGCCTCCTTGCTCTTATTAAGAAAACATTTCAGGCCGGGCGCGGTGGCTCAAGCCTTAATCCCAGCACTTTGGGAGGCCGAGACGGGCGGATCACGAGGTCAGGAGATCGAGACCATCCTGGCTAACACGGTGAAACCCCGTCTCTACTA
>NW_012117801.1:0-395 GCF_000951035.1 Colobus angolensis palliatus
AGCCCCGCATGCTGATTACAGGCATGCGCCACCATGCCTGGCTAATTTTTGTATTTTTAGTAGAGATGGAATTTCACCATGTTGGCCAGCCTGGTCTCAAACTCCTGATCTCAGGTGATCTACACGCCTTGGCCTCCCAAAGTACTGGGATTACAGGCGTGAGCCACCATGCCTGGCCTGGTTAGTGGCTAAGTTCTGACAAACAGACATCAGCACTGGTAAGTGATATGCGTAACTCCTAAGTAATATATATATTTTTTTTTTTCTTTTTTTTTTTTTGAGATGGAGTCTTGCTTTGCCACCCAGGCTGGAGCACAGTGGCGCAATCTCGGCTCACTGCAACCTCTGTCTCTCAGATTCAAGTGATTCTCATGTCTCAATCTCCAAGTATCAGG
>NW_012117801.1:6330-9655 GCF_000951035.1 Colobus angolensis palliatus
CCAGCCTGGGCGACAGAGCAAAACTCCATCTCAAAAAAAAAAAAAAAAAAAAAGTTTAAGGCTCAGAGGTCACTTTTCATTTTGAGCTGTTTCTGGCCCTTTCAGTCCCTTGGTGCATTCATCAACACAAATCTCTTGACAACTTTGTGGGTTTCCTATGAATCATATTGGGGTTCACCACTCACCCAAAGAGACACATCCACAACTCATGTCTGCATAGACCTCTCTATACTTTGGGCACATCAGGATGCTGTGAGACAGTACCCTTAAGATACTTAGGGCCAGGTGTGGTGGCTTATGTCTGTGATCCCAGCACTTTGGGAGGCCAAGGTGGGAGGATCATCTGATATCAGGAGTTCGAGACCAGCCTGGGCAACATGGTGAAACCTCATCTCTACTCAAAACACAATAACTAGCCAGGCATTGTGGTGGACACCTGTAATTCCAGCTACTCAGGAGGCTGAGGCAGGAGAACCACCTGAACCTGGGAGGTGGAAGTTGCAGTGAGCCGAGATCATGCCACTGTACTCCAACCTGGGCGACAGAGACTCCCTCTCAAAACAAACAAACAAACAAACAAACAAACAAAAAAGATAGCTAGAAGCCTGTTTCTAGCTGAAAGTGGTTTTTTTTTTTTAAAAAAAGGATACTTAGAAGCATCTTTCTAGCTGAAAGGATAATTTATTAGCTACTACCTTAAAGATTTCTGAGGCCTTAAAGTCACAGCACTCTTGACTTGGTCTTTACCCTGAGGCATTTTTAACTTAGGAAATCTTTTGCCAGCTGGAGAGACTCGGGATGAGAAACAATTCTATTTCCAATAAGTTCTGGGTCCTTTACATTTCTGTCAATTCTGCTTGCAAGCAAAACATCTTCTTTAGCTTACCTCTTTTTTACAGTTTCTTAACATAAGCAACTAGAAGCACTCCACAGATACTTTAAACACTTGTAGAGATCTCCTTAAACAGATCCATGACTTCATTAAATTAATATATCCAATTTATCTTCCAAGTTAACTCAGATAACATTTTTTGCCAATTGTTCCATTATTACAGAACATGGATCTTTTTTCCAGACTCCAGTAACAATTACTACACTGCTTTTCCAGCCTCCCTTAACAGTTCATCATTCTTCCAGTCTTCATTAACATCCTCCTCATCAATTTTCCAGCCTACACTTATGAGCCAGTTTTAAAGTCAATGTCTTATGTTTTACTTTTTTGTTATGGCAGTATCATACCTGTAGGTATCAATTTCTGTGTCAATTATCCACTGATACCTAACAAACTACCAAAAACTTAGTGACTTCATATAGTCACCATTTTATTTTATTTGCTCATAAGTGTGATCAGCATTTTGAATTTGGCACAATTGGCAGTTTTGATCTTGCCTGGAGTAACTCAAGCAGCTATAGTCATCTGGCAGCTCAACTGGGGTTAGATGGTCAAATATCTAGTTAACTGATACAGACATTTCAAAACTACTCATTACTATGGAATCAAATAGTGGAAGAGTCTTAAAACACTAAGGGGAGGTTTTCTGTGAAAGTCCTTAAGTTTTTCAATACTAGTTGGCTGAATTACCAAACCAAATGAGACCAAATTAGATGGTCTCATTTACATGTCTCAAATGTGGTGCTGCTGACTGTCAGCTAGTAGGACTAGGAGGTCTTAGCTGGGACAACTCATCTCTGCTCATGTGACCTCTCCTTCTCCAGTAGGCTAGAATGGGCTCTTTACTTGGTAGTCTGAGGGCTCGCTCCAAGACAGCAAGGGCAACTACAAAACTATTTGAAGTTTAGGCTAGGCTTCAGAACTTGTGTACCATTTCTGCCATATTCTACTGGCTAAAACAAGTCACAAGGCCAGCTAAAATTCAAGGGTTGGGGAAAAAAGACTCTACTTCTTGATAGGAGGAGCTGCAAAATAATGGTGTACAGAGTAGGTACACAGAAGTGGAAAGAGTTATCATGACCATCTTTGCAAATAATTTCTCACATTGCTCTGTTTTTCATCCTTTTGTCTCTCTTCATGCTCCAGGCTGAATTTCCTTCTGATCTACTCACTAGTCATTAATTATCTTATCTTTTTCTATGTTCTTTTTGTTTTGTCACCCAGGCTGGAATGCAGTGGCATGACCATAGCCCAATGCAGCCTCAAACTCCTGGGCTCAAGGGATTCTCCCATCTCAGCCTCCAGTGCCACTTATTAATTCTCTTCAACTGCATCTAACATGCTATAATTTTAAACTCCTATATTGACTACTTCTTCTTCTTCTTTTTTTAGACAGGGTCTTGCTCTGTTGCCCAGACTGGAATGCAGTGGCACAGTCTCAGCTCACTGCAGCCTCTGCCTCCTGGGTTCAAGTGATTCTCCCACCTCAGCCACCCAAGTAGCTGAGATTACAGGCGTGTGCCACTAGGCCTAGCTAATTTTTATATTTTTAGTAGAGACGGGGTTTCATCATGTTGGCCAGGCTGGTCTTGAACCCCTGACTTCAAGTGATCCACCTGCCTCGGCCTCCCAAAGTGCTGGGATAACAAGCATTAGCTACCATGCCCGGCTACTGATACTGACTTCTTAATTTTAGTTACTACATTTTCAGTTCTAGAACTTTTGTTTCTTCTTTACGATTTCCAGTTCTCTACCAAAATTCTCAATCTTGTCTTTAATTTCCTTGAATATGTTAAGCAGAATTACTTTAAAGTCCTTGTCTGATAATCTCATTATCTAAACCCTCTGTGGGTCTGTTTCTACTGTTTTGTTCTTCTTGGTTTTCAATCGTCTAATTTTGTATGCCTGTTTTCAATTGAGTGGTTGATATGCTGTAAGAAAAATTAACAGAAATAATTTTAAGTTCTAGATGTTATCTTTCTCTGGAAAGGATTTACATTTGCTTCCTGCAGGTGTCTAGAAGCACCAGCAATCCTAAAACATCTTGCTTAAATCAGAGGTTGAATGTTTTGAAGCCAAGATTTAGTCCCTGTGAGGGCTAGTCTATTTCCAGTTCACCCTTTCTCCCATAGTCAGTCCTTAAAGATCCCAACCTAAAATGTGGGAGGTTTTCCAGGGCACCTCTCCCCAGGGAGCCCTCTTAGTCTTTTAAGACTGTCAAAAACTTATCAGCCTTTCAGGTGCTTCTTCTTGAACTAGAAGATGTATCTAGGGGAAAAGTAGCCTCATACGTCAGGCTCACATCTCTGGGTTTCCTTTTTCTCCTATATGTTAGCCCCATAATTCTTCACTGTCTTGAATGGTTTCTAATGCCATAAAACACACACACACACACACACACACACACACACACACATTTATAAAGAAATCTGG
>NW_012117802.1:0-2974 GCF_000951035.1 Colobus angolensis palliatus
GGGGTTGCTGGTCATTCTATTTTTAGTTTTTGGTTTTTTGAGGAACCTCCGTACTGTTCTCCATAGCAGCCATACTAATTTACATTCCACCAACAGTGTACCAAGGTTCCCCTTTCTCAACAGCCTCACCGGCGTCTGTTATTGCCTGTCTTTTTGATACAAGCCATTTTAGCCGGGATGAGCTATCACCATGTGGTTTTGATTCACATTTCCCTGATGATTGGTGACGCTGGGCATTTTTCCATATATTTGTGGGCCATCTGTGTGTCTTCTTTTGAGAAATGTATGTTCGGATCATTCGCCTGTTGTTAAATCAGATTGTTTTGTTGTTGTTGTTCGCTGTTGAAATATTCGCGTTGTTCATATAGTCTGGACATGAATCCCCTGGCAGAGGAGTAGTTTACAAATAGTTTCTCCCATTTTATGGGTTGTCTCTTCATTCTGTTGATTATTTCCTTTGCTGTGCAGAAGCTTTTTAGCTTGATACGCTCCCAGTTGTTTATTTTTGCTTTGGTGGCCTGTGCTTTTGTGTTTTCATTCATACAATCTTTACCCAGAGCAAAGTCCTGAAGCGTTTACCCTGTGTTTTCTCCTAAGAGTTTTAGAGTTTCAGGTCTTACATTTTGTTGTTCTGAGAATGTTTTGTGTATAGTGTGGGGTACCACAGATGAGTATGTGGTATTCTGATGCATATATAAGCATATGTAAAATAGATAAACTCACCCTGTAGTCTTGAACATTGTTGGAATTATCACCTCTATAGATTAGGAGACATTTTATCTTTAATGTGCACGCGTGCATGGGTGTGTGTCTGCGTATAATTCCCAGCGCTGAACCCTGAAGAGGTCTAGAAATAATGATCAAATCAGCAGCAGCCAGCCTCCATGGCATCCAGATTGTCCCTGAAATTCCACACACTGTGTGTGTGTCTGTGTGTGTGCATGTCTGTGTGCATGCATGTGTCTGTGTGCATGTGTGTGTGTCTGTCTCTGAGTCTGTGTGCATGTGTGTGTGTGTGCATTGTGTGTGTGCATGTGTGTGTGCGTGTTGTGTGTGTGCATGTGTGTGTCTGTGTGTGTGCATGTATGTGTGTGCGTTGTGTGTGTGCGTGTGTGTGTGCATTGTGTGTGTGCATGTGTGTGTGTGCGTTGTGTGTGTCCATGTGTGTGCATGTGTGTGTGTGCCTTGTGTGTGTGCATGTGTGTGCCTGTGTGTGTGTGTGTGTGTGTACATGTGTGTGTGTTGAAATCACCAGGAATTAGAATAGGAGTAGCACAGAGATAGCAAGCAGGAGCTAAGATCATCAGGAAACCATGGCGAGTAACCCAGGCTTCGTTACTCAACATTAACATCACTGGGAGTGGCCGATGCCGTGGGAAGACTTTCAAAACTGGGCTTTGTGTTTTCATTTCGGGGAGGAGGAAGGGAGAACCACCTGGAGCCTGCAATGAGGAGCACGGACAGGACCTACCCCACCTCCGGGGCCTGTCAAAATAAGTCACATGAAGAGTTTGCACTTGTTTGTAGGTGCAAAGTGATCCCAAGCTTGAAACTATTTTTTTTTTCACAAAGCATCGGTCCACAATCATCTTTCCTTCCAGCGAGGCAGCAGCCTAACCGCTCGCCTCAGCACTGCTCCGTCACCACGCCCTTTTCTTGTCTTCAGCCTTAACGCTAGCCTATGGGGTCGAGTTTGGTACGTGACCAGGGCAATCCTCCACTTCCTGACATGACTGATGTAAAGGTCGAATGCTGGGTTTCACTTCATGTCAACTGGAAAACCACCACCTTTGCCCAAAAGCCATCCTTGATGCTGCCGCCCAAAGGTGGACGGAAATCGTGTGATCCGTGAGAGTATGGCGGGTTTCCCATCGTTTCCTTCGAGAAACACAAAGATCATTCAGGGTCCCGAAAGTGTCGTAGGGGTGGTCGGTAGAATAATGTTCCCCACCCACCGTCAAAAGTATCTATGTCCGATGCCTGTTACCTGATGTAGCAAAAGAGGCTTTGCAGGTGTGATTAAATTAAAGATCTCGAGATGGTGCTTCTCCTGGAGCATCCAGGTGGGCCCAGAATCATCATGAGGGTCCTCAAATGGTGAAGAGGGAGGCAGAAAGCTCAGAGTCAGATATGTGACCACAAAAGCACAGGTTGGAATGACGAGGCCGTGGGCCAAGGACTACAGCAGGAATCTAGAAACTGGGAAAGGCAAGGAACAGAGTCTCCTCCAGGGCCTCCAGAAGGAACGCAGCCCTGCCCATAACTTGGTGGTGGCCCAGTGAGACCCATGCGGGACTCTGGCCTCAAGAACTGTAAGATTTTATGTTGGTGTCATCTTAAGACACTCTATCTGTGGCAATTTGTGACAGTAGTGACAGAAAACTAATACAGGGTCTGTTCAGAGAAGTGATTATTGATCTTCTACTTATCTCAAGATGTATCAGGGGATTCTGAGGGCAGAACCAAATCCATGGTCCCGGCCCCTCCCTGGCACCCGGCACAGGGTCTTCCACGTTACCAGCCCGGATCAAGTGCTGAGAGTATTCTAATTAAGGTAAGTGGAGATTACATTAGAATAAAGCGATAGCTATCAATGGGAAACATTCCTCTACTTTCCCTAGATGTGTTGTATTGTCATTATGATGATGATTATTATATACTGCCTTGTGGACTTACCTCTCATATCACAACTTACCTTTGATAATGTGATTTAATTTCCTTTATGAGCATCTTACATCCCCAGTGAATTGCTCGCTACTCCCTGGGTGGGAAAAGAATTCTTAGCTGGACTTCTCAGCACCTCGCAGTACAGACACATCTTGCTCCGTAAGCTCCTGTACAGGCTTCCCGGGGCTGCCATAACAAAGTACCGAAACCTGGGGGACCCCACAGAAACAGATGGTCTCGCCGTTGCGGACGCCGGAAGCCTGAGGTCCAGGTGATGGCAGGGTGGATCCCTTCCGGGGGAATGGGA
>NW_012117803.1:0-420 GCF_000951035.1 Colobus angolensis palliatus
AGCTTGCAGTGAGCTGAGATCCGGCCACTGCACTCCAGCCTGGGCGACAGAGCGAGACTCCGTCTTAAAAAAAAAAAAAAAAAAAAGATGCTAATAACAAAACAAGGGGGAAGGGGGAAGGACAGTCTTCAATAAATAAGACTAGGAAATCTGGTTATTCGCAGGGAAAATAAGGATACTACTAGATATCCTTATCAAACATCATATACAAAAATCAACTCAAAATGGAATAAAGACTTAAGTATTAAGACCTGAAACTTTGGGAGGCCGAGACGGGCGGATCACGAGGTCAGGAGATCGAGATCATCCTGGCTAACACTGTGAAATCCTGTCTCTTAAAAAATACAAAAAAAAACTAGCCGGGCGAGGTGGCGGGCGCCTGTAGTCCCAGCTACTCGGGAGGCTGAGGCAGGAGAATGG
>NW_012117803.1:2468-3399 GCF_000951035.1 Colobus angolensis palliatus
CAGGAGATCGAGACCATCCTGGCGAACACGGTGAAACCTCGTCTCTACTAAAAAAATACAAAAAATTAGCCAGGCATGGTGGTGGGTGCCTCTAGTCCCAACTACTCAGGAGGCTGAGGCAGGAGAATGGTGTGAACCCAGGAGATGGAGCTTGTAGTGAGCCGAGATTGCGCCACAGCACTCCAGCCTGGGCGACAGAGCCAGACTCCCTCTCAAAAAAAAAAAAGGCCGGGGGCGGTGGCTCACGCCTGTAATCCCAGCACTTTAGGAGGCCGAGGTGGGTGGATCATGCAGTCAGGAGATGGAGACCATCCTGGTTAACGCGATGAAACCTTATCTCTACTAAAAATACAAAAAATAAGCTGGGCGTGGTGGTGGGCGCCTGTAGTCCCAGCTACCCAGGAGGCTGAGGCAGGAGAATGGCGTGAACCCAGGAGGCAGAGCTTGTAGTGAGCTGAAAGCACGCCACTGCACTCCAGCCTGGGCGACAGAGCAAAGAGCAAGACTCCGTCTCAAAAAAAAAAACAAAAACAAAAAACAAACCACATAAGCAATATTCAAGGACTGGAATAGACATTTCTCCAAAGAAGATATACAAATGGCCAATAAGCACATGCTCAACATCATTAGTCATTTAAGGGAATGTAAATGAAAACCAAAATGAGACATTACTTCACACAAACTCGGACAGCTATAATCAAAATAAGCATTGGTGAGGATACGGAGAAATCAGAACTCTTGTGCATTGCTGCTGGGAATGTAAAATGCAACTACTGTGAAAAACGGTTTGGCAGTTCTCAAAACGTTAAACACAGAACTACCATAAGACCCAGCAATTCCACTCCTTGATACCTGAAAGATCTTAAAGCAGGATCTGGAGGAGATATTTGTTTTTTGTTTTTTTTTTTTTTGAGACGGAGTTTTGCCCTGT
>NW_012117804.1:0-1305 GCF_000951035.1 Colobus angolensis palliatus
AAAAAAAAAATCTGTAGATGGATGTTGGGAAGCTGTTGGGAAGCCGTGGGGGGAGCCCTTGGGCTTTTCACCTGGGTAAAGTGCAGATTCCTGAGGATTCTGGGCCTTGGTCTCCAGCTGCACTAGTGCTGGCCACTTAGCTGTTCTCAGCAGCGTCACCTGGCGCAATGGTGCTGAAGCGCACTGCCGAGAGGCCAGAAGGCAAAGCCAGAGCCGGTGGCTATGGCCTGGAACCCATTTAGGCAAAACTGAAGGCGCGTGGGCACAAAGCAATAGAGAAGGGTGGGCAATACAGGATCTGTACACCACATATTAGGAATTGTATTAATTAAATTGTTGATTACCTAAGACTCCGGAGAGTAGTTTGGACACTTAACCGGTTTTCTGAGGATTATTTGGGGAAGAGGTATGCATTCAAATGTATATACATAATTCGTGTGATTTCGGAGTATTGACTCTACGAGTTCCAGATGCAGATTTAGAACCTTTTAAAAAAAAATTTGTTTTTGTTTTCTCGCAAATCAGCCAGATCTGCAACTTATCGGAGTAAAGCCAAGCCAAGCGGGACCCTTAGGAAATGCGCTAAGACGTCACCCACTTTCATTGTCAGCCTGTGAACATTCAGGCGATAGAAGAGAATGAAGAGAACCTTAAGGAATTTCTGGAACCAAAGCTAATTAATATTAAGCAGGCCTCTTGCTGGCAGACCAGTGGAAATTGTAGCCTGGTCAACAGTCTAGATTGATGAGGGCTTAAATGTAGCCACAGGTTCAACTACTTTTCTGTTTGTTTCCCAACCTCGATTAAACTCACTAAATTTACGGACCAAAAAAGAAAAAAAGGCCCCAACTTGGAGCCCGGTCTTGAACCAGGGACACTTCACGTGTGAGGCAAACCTGACAACCACTACACTACAGAAACCACATATACACCAGAAGAGGCAGAATACAATCCTGAAAATCGTCCATCAGCCATTTCTATTATCGTTTCCAAAGTCAGAAATTCACTTGCATTTAGAAATTCCACTGAAAAAATAAGCACCAGTCATCAAGAAGACTATGGCTCCCAACAGGAACCCCGTCTCTACTAAACATTATTAAAAAAAAAATTATTAAAAATAAAAAGACTATGGCTCCCAAAAGAAACCCTGTCTCTACTAAACATTATTTAAAAAAAAAAAAAAATTAGCCGGGCATGGTGGTAGGCGCCTGTAGTCACAGCTACTGGGGAGGCTGAGGCAGGAGAATGACGTGAACCCGAGAGGCAGAGCTTGCAGCGAGCCGAGATCGTGCCACTGCACTCCAG
>NW_012117804.1:8120-10972 GCF_000951035.1 Colobus angolensis palliatus
TTAAAATATAATATAATATAATATAATATAATATAATTATATGCTTTATATCTCCATTCAGGTCACCCATACATTGAACAGAGCAGGGCCCAGAACAGCTTACATGGATCCACGATTGACAGAGCTGCCGGGTTTGGCGCAAAGCCACTGACTTTGGCTATTCCCTAAGACAAAGTATGCTCAAACCTAGGTCACAGGTTTGTGGTAGGGTTGATTCACAGTGTACATGTGCAGTGGTGTTCAGTAGCATAGCAGTCAAGGTTGTGAAGACATGTGCGCCCAGGTCAAAGAAGAAAGATCCTTAGACAGAGCCACTCAATTCCCAGGCACCCAACTGTCCTTGGGCTTTGTGAGCCTGAGATTTGGCAGGCTCTTGGGAATGTCCGTCTCTAAGACTCTGCTGGCAGACTTACTCAGGTTGGTGGCCATCTCCATATGTGCCCCCAGCATTTGTGACAAGATAAAGAAAGGGGAACCCAATAAAACCACTTCTGAAAGCTTATGATCCCACCCCTCATATAAACTATGTGATGTTGTCATTCCATATAAACTCCAAGTAACTGAACTAAAACCCACTTTGCCATTAGTCTTGAGTGTGGGCACAGCATTACTCCTTTCTAGGCCTTAAGGATTCCTTCCGCTTAAAAATAATGTCTAACTTTAATGAAGTTTACCCATTATTAAAGTGCCTTGTGGATATATGTTATCTTGTTTTATTGGTTTCAATATACCTATTTTCTTTAAAAAGAAAAAAATATGAACCATGAATGTTAGCACCAGAAAAACCTTAAGGTACATCTGATCTAATTTCCCACTTTAAAGTGAGAAAATCAAACGCTGCCTAGGGATCTGATTTTTCCCCAGGGTCATTTGGGTTTTCGGCCTCGTTCTGCTTTTGGCTTTAACTACAGTCGGGAGAGGCGACTGGACCTCACCAGAGACTGCTGGGATGTTACCCTCACCAGTGACTGGAGGGCCGAACTCCCAAAGAGGCCTACTTCATGATAGCCTTAAATCAGGAAATGTCATGAAATCCCACCCCTCTACTGCCCCATTCCCATATTCTATCTCCTCCCCTGCCCACTCTGAGAAGATTCGCCACCTTTCTGTCGAGTCTGGACCCTTTGGAGTCCCACATGGACAAGACAAAAGGGACATTGCCTTTTCCTTCCTACAGGAGTGGGAAGAGCCCTCACAGTGGAGGAAACAGACTCACAGAGCGCATCTTCACATTCTTGAGCCCTGCCAGGTTCCAGCAAACCCAACAAAGCATTCTCTGAAGCTTCTCTTGGATATATACCCAGAAATGGGGTTGCTGGATCACAGGGTGGATTCTGGTTTTAGTTTTTTGAGGAAACTCCATACTGTTTTCCACATCAGCTGTGCTAATTTACATACCTATTCACAATGTGTGTGTTCCCTTTTCTCTGCATTATTTCTAACACATCATTCACCTCTTTGATAAGTGCCACTCTAACAGGTGTGAGAAGATACTCATTATGGTTTTAATTTGCATTTCCCTAATGATTAGTGATGCTGAGCATTTGAGAAAAGCTAATTTTTAATGGCTTAATGTTGAGAACTGACTTAACATTGCGACAGATAGGAAGCAGTAGGGTAAAAACAAAACAATGTCATTCAAACAGGATATCAGATTTGCACATATAGGCCTTTGTGGGGCAAATGGGAACCCAGCGCACAAAAAGTTGAATTATGTGGACGCAATATCACAAATGAGTTAGGAAATGTGAAAAAAATAACCAAGAAGAGAGATATAATTGAAAATAGACCGAATGGATTCACACTATCACTACAAATACTGGAAGCCCTGGGGTTTCATTTGGGGGAAAGAAATATTTGCTTTCATACATGATCAAAACCAATGAAAAAGCTAGATCCTGAGTTCCTTTTCAGGCATTTACATTTACAACTTAAAGTTAGCCAAAGAAAGTCCACTTGGAGATGGAAATATGAAAACCCAAATGACCCTGGGGAAAAATCAGATCCCTAGGCAGCGTTTGATTTTCTCACTTTAAAGTGGGAAATTAGATCAGATGTACCTTAAGGTTTTTCTGGTGCTAACATTCATGGTTCATATTTTTTTCTTTTTAAAGAAAATAGGTATATTGAAACCAATAAAACAAGATAACATATATCCACAAGGCACTTTAATAATGGGTAAACTTCATTAAAGTTAGACATTATTTTTAAGCGGAAGGAATCCTTAAGGCCTAGAAAGGAGTAATGCTGTGCCCACACTCAAGACTAATGGCAAAGTGGGTTTTAGTTCAGTTACTTGGAGTTTATATGGAATGACAACATCACATAGTTTATATGAGGGGTGGGATCATAAGCTTTCAGAAGTGGTTTTATTGGGTTCCCCTTTCTTTATCTTGTCACAAATGCTGGGGGCACATATGGAGATGGCCACCAACCTGAGTAAGTCTGCCAGCAGAGTCTTAGAGACGGACATTCCCAAGAGCCTGCCAAATCTCAGGCTCACAAAGCCCAAGGACAGTTGGGTGCCTGGGAATTGAGTGGCTCTGTCTAAGGATCTTTCTTCTTTGACCTGGGCGCACATGTCTTCACAACCTTGACTGCTATGCTACTGAACACCACTGCACATGTACACTGTGAATCAACCCTACCACAAACCTGTGACCTAGGTTTGAGCATACTTTGTCTTAGGGAATAGCCAAAGTCAGTGGCTTTGCGCCAAACCCGGCAGCTCTGTCAATCGTGGATCCATGTAAGCTGTTCTGGGCCCTGCTCTGTTCAATGTATGGGTGACCTGAATGGAGATATAAAGCATATAATTATATTATATTATATTATATTATATTATATTTTAA
>NW_012117805.1:0-339 GCF_000951035.1 Colobus angolensis palliatus
CTTCCTTCCTTCCTTCCTTCCTTCCTTCCTTCCTTCCTTCCTTTCTTCCTGCCTTCTTCCTTCCTGCCTTCCTCCCTCCCTCTCTTTCTCTTTTTTCTTTCTTTCTCTTTCTCTTTCATTTCTTCTTTCTTTCTTTCTCTTTCTTTCTTTCTCTCTCTCTTTCTTTCTTTCTTTCTCTCTCTCTCCCTCTCCCTCCCTCTCTTTTCCTTCCTTCCTGCTTTCTTTCTCTCTCCTTCCTTCCTTTCTCTCTCTTTCTTTCTTTTCTTTCTTTCTTTCTTTCTTTCTTTCTTTCTTTCTTTCTTTCTTTCTTTCTTTCTTTCTTTCTTTCTTTCTTTCTTT
>NW_012117805.1:609-2251 GCF_000951035.1 Colobus angolensis palliatus
TTCTTTCTTTCTTTCTTTCTTTCTTTCTTTCTTTCTTTCTTTCTTTCTTTCTTTCTTTCTTTCTTTCTTTCTTTCTTTCTTTCTTCTCTCTCTCTCTCTCTCTTTCTCTCTTTCTTTCTTCTTTCTCTTTTTGAGGCAGGGTCTCACTCACCCAAGCTGAAGTGCAGCAGCATGATTACAACTTACTGTAGCCAACATCTCTGTAGCTCAAGAGATCTTCCCACCCGAGCCTTCAGAGTAACTGGGACTACAGGAGCCTACCACCATGCCTGGCTCGTTTTTATTATAGTTTTTACTTTCTTTGCTAGAGATGGGGTCTCGCTATGCTGCCCAGGCTGGTCTCAAACTCCTGGCTTCAAGTGATTCTCTTACCGTGGCCTCTTAAAGCGCTGGGATTACAGGCATGAACTACTGTGCCCAATCTTTTCTTTCTTTCTTTTTTCTTTTTCCAATGACCTAAAATACTCCTTTATTTTTGAGCACAGATCTCAGAACAGTGACATGGTTTAAAATCAATACTCCCTTTTTACCATACCATGCTACCTCTTTCCTTTGTCTTTCTCACCTGAAAATGTGCCAACCTAAAGCTTTTAGTTTAGGTCAGGTGTGGTGGCTCATGCCTGTAATCCCAGCACTTTGGGAGGCAGAGGTGGGCGAATCACCTGAGGTAAGGAGTTCGAGACCAGCCTGGCCAACATGGAGAAACCCTGTCTATACTAAAAATAAAAAAATTAGCCAGGCGTGGTGGTGCATCCCTGTGATCCCAGCTACTTGGGAGGCCGAGGCAGGAGAATCACTTGAACCCAGGAGGCGGAGGCTGCAGTGAACAGAGATAGTGACCACTGCACTCCAGCCTGGGTGATGGAGGGAGACTCCATCTCACAAAAAAGAAAAAGCTTTTTCTTTACAACATCATTTCACAAAAGAAAGGGTGCCCCTCAGATTAAGAAATTGTACATAATTAATATATAGTGACATGAACACCTGCTGTTTTGTAAGATGCTGTAGGAATCAAGAAAGTTTAAGCCTAAATTCTGGTCGTGAAGTTCTCCCAATCTGGTAAGAATGGGATGTTCTACGTGCAGTCAGAACAATGAATTATAGGATATTGAAGGACAAAGAGATCACATGTGAGATTCAAAGCTTTAAGCCAAGATCTTAAAGTACATGAATTATTTTGTCTCTTTTTTTTTTTTTGAAGCAAGATCTTGGTTTTTCACCCAGGCTGGAGGGCAGTGGTGCAACCACAGCTCACGGGAGCCTTGATTTCCTTGGCTCATGTGATCCTTCCACTTCAGCCTCCCAAGTAGCTGGGACCACAGGTGCTCACCACCACGCATCTGGCTAATTTTTTATTTTTATAGAGACCAGGTCTCACTGTGTTGCCCTGGCTGCTCTCAAACTCCTGGACTCAAGTCATCCTTCCATCCTGGCCACCCAAAATGTCGGGATTACAGGCACCAGCCATCATGCCCAGCCCACAGTACATGTTCTATAACTACTGTCCCACGTGATATTTAAAGCCAGTCTTCCAAATTAATATGGTAGGATGAAAAAATGTTTTAAAGGTTTTTAGCATAAGCTTTTTTTTTTTTTGTGAGACGGAGTCTCGCTCTGTCCCCCAGGCTGGAGTGCAGTGGCC
>NW_012117806.1:0-703 GCF_000951035.1 Colobus angolensis palliatus
AGGCTTATTCTAACTAAGGAGGCCTGAAGCTTAAGCTGAGATCTGGCCACTGCACTCCAGCCTGGGCGACAGAGCAAGACTCCGTCTCAAAAAAAAAAAAAAAAGAATTAATATGTCAAATGCCCAAATAGTAAATGTAAAAAACAAATTATTTAGGTCCCACAAGTCTATATAGAGGTATCACACAGTCAAAAAATAATTATTTATGGCTGGGCACAGTGGCTGAGCGCAGTTGGGCTCACGCCTGTAATCCCAGCACTTTGGGAGGCCGAGGCAGGCAGACCACGAGGTAAGGAGATCAAGACCATGCTGGCTAACATGGTGAAACCCTGTCTCTACTAAAAATACAAAAAAAAAAAAAACAAATTAGTCGAGCGTGGTGACAGGTGCCTGTAGTCCCAGCTACTCGGGAGGCTGAGGCAGGAGAATGGCGTGAACCCGGAAGGCAGAGCTTGCAGTGAGCCAAGACTGCGCCACTGCACTCCAGCCCGGGTGACAGAGCAATACTCCACCTCAAAAAAAATAAAATAAAATAAATTAAAAAAAAATTATTATTATTTATTCTTAAAAACAAATGAGGCCGGGCACGGTGGCTCAAGCCTGTAATCCCAGCACTTTGGGAGGCCGAGACGGGTGGATCATGAGGTCAGGAGATCAAGACCATCTTGGCTAACACGGTGAAACCCCGTCTCTACTAAAAAAA
>NW_012117806.1:3038-3402 GCF_000951035.1 Colobus angolensis palliatus
CTCTGTTGCCCAGGCTAAGTGTGCAGTGCCACAATCTTGGCTCACTGCAATCTCCGCCACCCAGGTTCCAGCAATTCTCCTGCCTTAGCCTCCCAAGTAGCTGTGATTACAGGTGGGCACCACACGCCCAGCTAATGTTTGTATTTTTAGTAGAGGCAGGGTTTCACCATGTTGGCCAGGCTGGTCTCAAACTCCTGACCTGAGGTGATCTGCCCACCTCAGCCTCCCAAAGTGCTGGGAATACAGGCATGAGCCACCGTGCCTGGCCTTTTTTTTTTTTTTTTCACATGGAGTTTAGCTCTTGTTGCCCGGGTGGGAGTACAGTGGCGTGATCTCGGCTCACTGCAACCTCCACCTCCAGGGT
>NW_012117807.1:0-1894 GCF_000951035.1 Colobus angolensis palliatus
GTTTATACCTTTCTTCTCCCACTGTCATGTAAATGTTCTGACCACAGGAATTTAATCTTTTCCTTTTATTACTGTATCCTCTATGTCAAGGACTGAACCTGATACATTTAACAGCTGGATGCTCCATATAAGTTTGCTAAATGAATTTTAAAATGAGCTAACGAATAAATAGCATTGAAATCATGCTTTATAAAAAGTAATCTATGGGCTTCCATTCCAAGATGTCTGAATAGGAACAGCTCCGGTCTGCAGCTCCCAGCGTGATCGACACAGAAGATGGGTGATTTCTGCATTTCTAACTGAGGTATCTGGCTCATCTCTCTGGTACTGGTCGGACAGTGAGTACAGCTCACAGAGAGCGACCTGAAGCAGGGCAGGGTGCTGCCTTACGTGGGAAGCGCAAGGGGTCGGGGGATTTCCCTTTCCTGGACAAGGGAAGCTGTGACAGACTGTAGTGGGAAAAATGGACGCTTCAGCCCAAATATTGTGCTTTTCCCAAGGTCTTAGCAACCAGCAAACAAGGAGATTGTCTCCTGTGCTGGGCTGAGCCCACCATAGTTCAACAAGGCCTACTGCCTCCATAGACTCCACCTCTGTGGGAAAGGCATAACTGAACAAAAGGCAGCAGACAACTTCTGCAGACTTAAACATCCCTGTCTGACAACTCTGAAGAGAGCAGTGGTTCTCCCAGCATGGCGTTTGAGCTCTGAGAACAGACGGACTGCCTCCTCAAGTGGGTCCTTAACTCCTGTGTAGCCTAACTGGGAGACACCTACCAGTAGGGACTGACAGGCACCTCATACAGGTGGGTGCCCCTCTGGGACGAAGCTCCCAGAGGAAGGATCAGGCAGCAATATTTGTTGTTCTGCAGTATTTGCTGTTCTGCAGCCTCCACTGGTGATACCCAGGCAAACAGGGTCTGGAGTGGACCTCCAGCAAACTCCAACAGACCTGTAGCTGAGGGTCCTGACTGTTAGAAGGAAAACTAACAAACAGAAAGGAATAGCATCAACATCAACAAAAAGATCATCTACAGCAAAACCCTTCTGTAGGTCACCAACATCAAAGACCAAAGGTAGATAAAACCACAAAGATGGGGAGAAACCAGAGCAGAAAAGCTGAAAATTCTGAAAACTAGAGCACCTCTTCTCCTCCAAAGGATTGCAGCTCCTTGCCAGCAATGGAACAAAACTGGATGGAGAATGACTTTGACGAGTTGACAGAAGTAGGCTTCAGAAGGTTGGTAATAACAAACTTCTCCGAGCTAAAGGAGCATGTTCTAACCCATCGCAAGGAATCTAAAAACTTTGAAAAAAAGGTAGACGAATGGCTAACTAGAATAAACAGTGTAGAGAAGACCTTAAATGACCTGATGGGGCTGAAAACCATGGCACAAGAACCTCATGATGCATGCACAAGCTTTAATAGCCGATTCAATCTAGTGGAAGAAATTCAATCAGTGATTGAAAATCAAATAAACGAAATGAAGTGAGAAGACAAGTTTAGAGAAAAAAGTAAAAAGAAATGAACAAAGCCTTCAAGAAATATGGGACTATGTGAAAAGACCAACTCTACTTTTGATTGGTGTACCTGAAAGTGTTGGGGAGAATGGAACCAAGTTGGAAAACACTTCTCAGGATATTAAACAGGAGAACTTCCCAAACATAGCAAGGCAGGCCAACATTCAAATTCAAGAAATAGAGAGAACACCACAAAGACACTCCTCAAGAAGTGCAGTCTCAAGACACATAATTGTCAGAGTCACCAAGGTTGAAATGAAGGAAAAAATGTTAAGGGCACCCAGAGAGAAAGGTCGGGTTACCCATGAAGGGAAGCCCATCAGACTAACAGCAGATCTCTCAGCAGAAACTCTACAAGCCAGAAGAGAGTGGGG
>NW_012117807.1:7419-8281 GCF_000951035.1 Colobus angolensis palliatus
TAAAAGTTATTTATGACAAACCCACAGCCAATATCATACTGAATGGGCAAAAACTGGAAGCATTCCCTTGGAAAACTGGCACAAGACGAGGATGCCCTCTCTCACCAATCCTATTCAACATAGTGTTGGAAGTTCTGGCCAGGGAAATAGGCAAGAGAAAGAAATGAAGGGTATCTAATTAGGAAAGGAGGAAGTCAGATTGTCCCTGTTTGCAGATGACATGATAGTACATTTAGAAAACCCCATCGTCTCAGCCCAAAATCTCTTTAAGCTGATAAGCAACTTCAGCAAAGTCTCAGGATACAAAATCAATGTGCCAAAATCATAAGCATTCCTATACACCAATAACAGACAAACAGAGAGCCAAATCATGAGTGAACTCCCACTCACAATTGCTTCAAAGAGAATAAAATACCTAGGAATCCAACTTACAAGGGATGTGAAGGACCTCTTCAAGGAGAACTACAAACCACTGCTCAGTGAAATAAAAGAGGATACAAACAAATGGAAGAACATTTCATGCTCATGGATAGGAAAAATCAATATCATGAAAATGGCCATACTGCCAAGGTAATTTATAGATTCAATGCCATCCCCATCAAGCTACCAATGACTTTCTTCACAGAATTGGAAAAAACTACTTTAAAGTTCATATGAAACCAAAAAAGAGCCCACATTACCAAGACAATCCTAAGCCAAAAGAACAAAGCTGGAGGCATCATGCTACCTGACTTCAAAGTATATTACAAGGCTACAGTAACCAAAACAGCATGGTACTGGTACCAAAACAGAGATATAGACCAATGGAACAGAACAGAAGCCTCAGAAATAACACCACACATCTACAACCATCTGATCTTTG
>NW_012117808.1:0-1160 GCF_000951035.1 Colobus angolensis palliatus
GGATCACCTGAGGTCGGGAGTTTGAGACCAGCCTGACCAACATGGAGAAACCCCGTCTCTACTAAAAATACAAAATTAGCTGGGTGTGGTGCCGCATGCCTATAATCCCAGCTACTCGGGAAGCCGAGGCAGGAGAATCGCTTGAACCCGGGAAGCGGAGGTTGTGGTGAGCTGAGATCAGGCCATTGCACTCCAGCCTGGGAATCAAGAGTCAAACTGCATCTTAAAAAAAAACAAAAAGAAGAAAAGAAAAAGAAAAACAATGCTGAGAAACACTTATGAAGGTCACAGCCCAGAGGCACAGGCTTGCCAGAAGACTAAGACCTACTACTCATAGGATTGTAGAATACTTCCTCTTCCCCAACACCTTACCACCACATTAATTGGCCTCCTGTATAACAGTGGATTATAATTAAAAGAACTGCAAGGCTCAGACTCTATTTTCAGAAGGTGTCGCTAGAGAAACCCAAAGAAAACAGGGGATACATGGCCAGGCACTGTGGCTCACATCTGTAACCCCAGCACTTTGGGAGACTGAGGTGGGTGGATCACTTGAGGCCAGGAGTTTGAGACCAGCCTGGCCAACATGGTGAAACCCCGTTTCTACTAAAAATACAAAAATTAGCTGGGTGTGGTGGGGTGTGCCTGTAATCCCAGCTACTCAGGAGGCTGAGGCAGAAGAATTGCTTGAACCCAGGAGGTGGGGTTGTAGTGAGCTGAGATCATGCCACTGCACTCCAGCCTGGGGGACAGAGTGAGACTCTGTCTCAAAAAAAAAAAAAAGATATGTCAATAGAACTTCTAAAACTGAAATGAAAAGGGAAGATATGATGAAAACGAACAGACTATCCCAGAACTGTGGAACAATTACAAAAGGTATAACTTAACATGTAGTAGGAATATCAGAAAGAGAAGAAAGTGAGAAAGGAACAGAAGAAATATTTGACATAATAATGGCTGAGAATTTTCCAAAAATTAATGACTTTTTTTAATTCAAAATTTCTAGATCACTGCAAAATTAACAAAATCTTTTTTTTTTCCTTCTCTTTTTTTTGAGACAGAGCCTCACTCTGTCACCCAGGCTGGAGTACAATGGCATGGTCTTGGCTCACTGCAATCTCCACCTCCCAGGTTCAAGCAATTCTCCTGCCTCAGCCTCC
>NW_012117808.1:6050-6433 GCF_000951035.1 Colobus angolensis palliatus
CGCAGCTAATTTTTGTATTTTTAGTAGAGACAGGGTTTCACCATGTTGGCCAGGATGGTATTGATCTCTTGACCTCGTGATCCGCCCACCTCAGCCTCCCAAAGTGCTGGAATTACAGGTGTGAGTCACTGCACCCGGCCTTTTCTCTTTTAATTTTTTTTTTTTTTTTTTTAAATAGAGATGGGGTCTCACTATGTTACCACAGCTGGTTTTCAACTCCTGGCCTCACATAATACTCCTGCCTCAGCCTCTCAAAGTGACAGGCGTGAGTCACTTCTCCTGGCCATACAGCTGTATTAAAAAAACAACAACAACTTTGTTCTTGATTTTGAAAAACGTGCCTAAGGTTTTTCTTCTTCTTCTTTTTTTTTTTTTTTTGAGAC
>NW_012117809.1:0-3021 GCF_000951035.1 Colobus angolensis palliatus
GGCGGAGCTCGCAGCGCGACGAGACCCCGCCACTGCAGTCGAGCTAGGCCGATCTCAAAAAAAAAAAACAAAAAAAAAAAAAAAATAAGATGAAGTGCCTGTAGTCCTGGCTACCTGGGAGAGTTAGGCAGAAGGATCATTTGAGCCTAGGACATAGAGGCTGCAGTGAGCTAAGATTGTGCCACTGCACTGCAGCCTGGATGACAGAGTGACACCCCATCTCAATCTATCAATCAATCAATCGATCAATAAGATAAGATAAAGCCAAATAACTTAGTAGAAAAATGGTCAGAATATATGAATAGAAAGTTCAGGGATGAGGAATTCCAAATAACTAAGAAATATATGAAAAATGGTCAACTTTACAAATAAATAAATATAAAATAATGAAATATTGTTCTTATTTTAGATTGGCATAGATCCAATTTTTGATGATATCAGTATCAGGAAGATGTGTGAAGCAGGTCCTCTCAAAAGCATTGTTGGTAGGAAAGAAAATTGTTACAATTTCTTTGTAGGGCAGTCTAGGAATACTAAAAATGTTCACACACTCTGTGACCCAGCAATTCCACTATTCAGAATTTGTCCAACAGGCCGGCGTGGTGGCTCATGCCTGTAATCCCAGCACTTTGGGAGGCTGAGGTGGGCAGATCACTTGAGGTCAGGAGCTTGAGACCAGTCTGGCCAATGTAATGAATTCTCATCTCTAACAACAACAAAAACACAAAAATTAGCCAGGTGTGGTGGTGGGTGCCTGTAATCTCAGTTACTTAAGAAGCTGAGGCAGGAGAATTGCTTGAATCAAAGAGAAGGTTGCAGTAAGCCAAGATCGCATCACTGCACTCCAGCCTGAACCGACGGAGTGAGACTCCGTCTCAAAAAACAAAAGAATTCATCCAACAGAAATATCCTTTTAGTAGCACACACAAAAAATTAGATACACAGCTAAGGACATTCACTATAGTATTGTCTGTGCTTAGGTTTCCAGGTTCTCAGAGTTTGTTTTACAAAAATGACATTTGTGTTATGTTGTTTTCTCATTAGAAGCACCCATGTGCATTGTAAGAAATTCGAATAACTAGTTTACAATCCCACCAACAGTGTAAAAGTGTTCCTATTTCTCCACATCCTCTCCAGCACCTGTTGTTTCCTGACTTTTTAATGATTACCATTCCAACTGATGTGAGATGGTATCTCATTGTGGTTTTGATTTGCATTTCTGTGATGGCGAGTGATGATGAGCATTTTTTCATGTGTCTGTTGGCTGTATGAATGTCTTCTTTTGAGAAATGTCTGTTCATATCCTTTGCCCACTTTTTGATGGGGTTGTTTGGGATTGTAAACTAGTTCAACCATTATGGAAAACAGTATGGCGATTCCTCAAGGATCTAGATCTAGATGTACCATATGACCCAGCCATCCCACTACTGGGTATATATCCAAAGGATTATAAATCATGCTGCTATAAAGACACATGCACACGTATGTTTATTGCGGCACTATTCACAATAGCAAAGACTTGGAGTCAACCCAAATGTCCATCTGTGACAGACTGGATTAAGAAAATGTGGCACATATACACCATGGAATATTATGCAGTCATAAAAAAGGATGAGTTTGCATCCTTTGTAGGGACATGGATGCAGCTGGAAACCATCATTCTTAGCAAACTATCACAAGAACAGAAAACCAAACACCGCATGTTCTCACTCATAGGTGGGAACTGAACAATGACATCACTTGGACTTGGGAAGGGGAACATCACACATCGGGGCCTATCATGGTGGGGGAGGGGGGAGGGATTGCATTGGGAGTTATACCTGATATAAATGGCGAATTGATGGGTACTGACGAGTTGATGGGTGCAGCACACCAACATGGCACAAGTATGCATATGTAACAAACCTGCACGTTATGCACATGTACCCTAGATCTTAAAGTATAATAATAAAAAAGAAAAAAATAAAAAACAGAAATTCGAATAAAATGGTTATGCTAAAGTAGAAAGAAAATTCCATCCCCAAAGATAATTACCACTAACAGTTCAATGCGTATTATTTCCAGACCATTTTTGTACATAAATACATGCAGTAATCTGAATTTAAGCTTTCCAAATCATATAACCACATTCAGATAAATATTTTGAGATATGATTTCTCCTCATCCAAACGCTTGCTATGTGCTATTCAAAACTTATGAACTGAACACATTGGAAAAACTAATATCCTTCACTCTCTGAATTCACTTCTCAAACTTTATCTCTTGGTGTCTCAATTTAGAAATAAATATATTTGAGATCCAAGGACAACTGGATAAACGTTTTTTCATCTACAAATTTAAACTGTAACATGCACTATTCAACAGCTTGCCTTTTTTTCCTTACAAATATATTTTATATATCATTCAATGTTAGTTCAGAAAGATCTATCTCAGCTGGGCATGGTGGTTCACGCCTGTTTCCAGCACTTTTTTGGGAGGCCAAAGCAGGAGGATTGCTTGATTCCAGGAGTTTGAGACTAGCCTGGGTAACATGGCAATACCCCATCTCTACAAAAAAAAAAAAAAAAAATTAGCTGAGCATGATGATGTACACCTGTATTCCCAGGTATTTGGGAGGCTGAGGCAGGAGCAGGAGGATCACTTGAGCCCAGGAGTTGGAGGCTGCAGTGAGTTATGATCAATATCACTGCACTCCAGCCTGGATAACAGAGTGAAGCCCTGTCTCTAAAAACAAATAAAAGTAAAAAAGATCTATCGCATTTCTTTTTAATGGCCGCATAGTACCATTGTAAAGCTATAACATAATTTAACTGGTTTCTTATTGATGAGCATTTATTGGTAGCCTAAGTATATGTATTGACATGCAAAATGCCCAAATATTTTTAAGTTAAAAAGTAAATTGGACCATATGTATAGTCTATTTTATTTTATTTTATTTTATTTTATTTTATTTTTTTTGAGACGGAGTCTCGCTCTGCCGCCCAGGCTGGAGTGCAGTGGCCGGATCTCAGCTCACTGCAA
>NW_012117810.1:0-3355 GCF_000951035.1 Colobus angolensis palliatus
TTGGGTTGATTCCAAGTCTTTGCTATTGTGAATAGTGCCGCAATAAACATACGTGTGCATGTGTCTTTATAGCAGCATGATTTATAATCCTTTGTTATTTCTTGTAGGACAGATCAGGTGGTGTTGCAATTAGTTGGCTTTTGTTTGTCTGGAAAAGTCTTTATCTCTCCTTCATTTATGAAGGATATATTTGCCAGTTACTTTATTCTTGGTTGGCAATCTTTTTCTTTCAGCATTCTGAATATATTGTCCTACACTTTTTGGCCTGCAAGGTTTCTGCTGAAAAGTCTGTTGCCAGGCATATCAACATTCCCTTACATGTTATTTGCTTCTTTTGTATTACTGTTTTTAGAATGCTCTGTTTCTGGGAGTCAAAGGGTGTGTCTTGAGGTAGTTCTATTTGTGTTCAATCTGATTGATGGCCTTTGACCTTCCTCTACAGCATTTACATCTTTTTCCAGGATTGTAAAATTTTCTATTATGATTTCTGTGAATAAGCCTTCTATCTCTTTGTCTTTTTCTGCACCCTCTTGAACTCTGATGACCCAAGTATTTGCTCTTTCAGTAGCATCCCATAGACTCCATGAACTTCACTTGTTTCTTTTTTTCTTTTATTCTTTGTTCTCCTTTGGCAATATTTCAAATAGTCTATTTTTTTCTTCACTGATTTTTTTTCTTCTGCTTGATTAATTCTGCTATTAATGCTCTGTATTGCATTTCTTATTTCATTCATTGCATCTTTTAGCTCTAGGATTTGTTAGATCTTTCATTATTTTACTCCCTGTTAAACTTCTCTGATAAATTTCTGAATTGTTTTTCTCTGTGTTTTACTGAAATTCACTAAGCCTCCTTAACAAGCTATTCTGAATTCCTCGAGAGATAATACTTCTCCATCACTTTAGGGTTTGTCACTGGCATCTTGTTATGTCTGCTTGGTGAGGTCATAATTCCCTGGTTGTTCTTGATGCTTGTGGATGTACATTGATGTATTTGCTTTGAATAAAGGTATTTATTTTAGTCTTCACAGTCTGGCTTTGTTTATGCCTGTTTTTCTTCACTGGGACTGTCCAGAATTTAAGCAAACCTAATGTCAGAGTCCATGACTACAGCAGCCGTTTCAGCAGTCGAGGGAACGCTAAGCCCAGGTTCCCTGTCTCACGAGGGCTGTCAGGTTGGCATGGAGCCCTTATGTAGAAGGATATGAGGAAGACCCAAGGAGTGTACCCAAGTTGTGTGAGGAAGCTGACCAGGGACCTAAGTCCAGAAGCCTGCCTCATTGGCTCAGATAGGTGTACATTTCCTGGTAGATCCCTGCACATTTAGGACAATTCCCCAATTGAATTAAAAGGTGATAGTTCTGAGACTGTCCCGGCTCAGGATCTGCTGTAGGAGGGTGGCTGACAGACTTACCTCAGTCTTACATCATTTCCAGATGTGTGCACTTCCCAGCAGTTTGCTGCATGGGCAGAGGAATTCCGTGACTACAATGGTAGGAGCTGGAGCTAAGACTGTGCATCCTCAGGATCCATTGTGGGATGGATGCTGGCAACTCTCCCTGGTATCTCAGGTGGGCATACAATCTCCAGTAGTCACATGTATGTGCAAGAGAATTTCCCAACTGTAGTGAGAGGAGCTGGAGCTGAGACTGGGTCCCCTCAGGATCTATTTTGGGACAAAGGTTGGTGGTCCCATCAAGGAGGTTCAGAAAAATGGGTAATTTCCTGGCTATGAGATATGGGTAAGTCTTTCTCTAGGTATCCTTGTGTGAACAGTAACAAACTAAGATCACAGCTGAGTGGGTCTGGAGCCAAATTACAGGGTAAGTTTCAGATTCACTGCCAAAAATGTAATGGGCAGAAGAGCTTTTCTGCCAAGGCACTAGTGTACGTGATTCCTCCTAGACATATTGGCAGATGTATTTGGTTCAAGACTCAAGACAAAATTGGGGTGTAGCCAAGCCTTTGGTTAATGTGGATGTTCCAAGTTTGAAACCTGGAGTAGCATTGGTGGATCTGCTATCCAGGTGCTGGTCTGCAAACCCAAAGCTGCCTACCTAGGGCTTAGGTTCCACTGAATTTTCACAGATTCCTTCCTAATTCCTGAGGCTTCCTCAGAGAAACTTTTGTCTGTGGATGAGTAGACAATTCTTGGAGTGGGGTATATGAGTGGGTTACCTCCTATTCCACCATCTTTCTGACATAGTGTTCGTATTTCTATTCTGACTGTAACGTATATAGTGGGATTAGGTGAATACATAATTACGTTGATTCATTGGAAACCAAGATTTTCCGTGTGGGAGAAAAGAGAAGTATAAGTGAGACTGATGAGTTAAACATGTAGTTTTGAATTTGAAGTGAAAGTATAAATATGAGCTTGTGATGATATTTATCCTTAAAAAGCTTCCCAGTCTAATTTTTTTTTAGGTTTTCCCCCTTAGAAGGCCTAGACACCAGGATTAACCCAGTAATTTCCATATCACATGTTTTCCACTAACAAGGACCAAAGATCCTTCCTAATTTCCAGTGTAGGGCAAGAAATTTTGGCAAGAACCTTGAGCAACTTTGCCACATCAGAAAGCAATAGAGTCTTGATGACAGAGGTGTATTGATGGAGTTCAGGAAGAACTGACTTGAAAAAAGTCTCATTGTCACAGATAGGACAATTTGAGCTTCAATAAAACAACTACTAAGAGAGATCCAAACATTTTAAATAAGCTGAAATTCATGAGTATACAATTATGCAAAAAAATTGATTGCTTGTGGAGAATGCCATATAAAGCATTCATCCTCTTGAGAACTGGCAAATAAATAGAAAGAATAAATAATTTATTCTTTGATTCCCTCAAGGTAATAAGGTAGTTACTGAGGGTAGTGTCTCTTTAGGAATATTCTAACTAATAAGCGAAGAATGTTTAACATATTTTTCTTTCACCCCTAGGCCATTCATTCACAAAATGTGACCCACGGCACCTTGAAGTCCCTGACTCCTTTTCTGTGGGTTCATAGTTCACAATAAATCTTAACAATACTAACAGGTTAAATTTTTAATTCTGTTCTTCTCATGATTGTATGTTGTTCTCCAGAGACTACATGAAATATGATATTGCATCAGATTGGATGCCAAAGCGGATATGAAAATGTAGCTGTTTTCTTATTAAGCCAAACATTAAAGAGAATTGCCAAAATACTAAATAAATAAATAGATGCAGCTGTAAAACCACGCTTTTCACTACATTTTTGAAAAACTTTTAAAAGTAAAGCTGTAATTTTTGTTGATATGTAATCCATGTTTAATTGTAGAGAAGTTTATAAATATTTTAATTATTAGTTTATTAGTTTTTACTTCTAAGATATAT
>NW_012117810.1:9195-20061 GCF_000951035.1 Colobus angolensis palliatus
TTAAGTCACTTAGTAGCTGGTTTGGTTATCAGATTGACTGCTGTAGTATCACAGTGCTTGTAGAGTTACTACAAGCCCAGTTCAAGTAACTCTTATTTTACTTATTAATGGCTCCAAAGTACAGAAGTAGTGATGCTAGCAATTTTGATACATGAAAGAGAAGCTGTAAAGTGCTTCCTTCCAGTGAAAAGGTGAAAAATAAGCAAAGAAAAAAATTGTATGCTGAGGTTGCTAAAATCTTCAGTAAGAATGAATTTTCTATCCATGAAATTGTGAAGAAGAAAAAAGAAATCTGTGGTAATTTTGCTGTTACACCTCACACTGCAAAAGCTATGACAGAGTGCATGCATGATAAGCGCTTAGTTAAGATAATCAAGGCATTACATTTGTGGGTGGAAAACACAAACAGAAATGTGTTCCAACGGATGG
Source organism: Colobus angolensis palliatus (assembly GCF_000951035.1). Classification (NCBI taxonomy): domain Eukaryota; kingdom Metazoa; phylum Chordata; class Mammalia; order Primates; family Cercopithecidae; genus Colobus; species Colobus angolensis. The sequence goes on from NW_012117810.1 coordinate 9,625, forward strand.
CAATTAGGTTTGGCACTATCTGCAGGCTTTTGGCATCACTGGGGGTATTGGAACACGTCCACTGTCGATAAGGGGGAATGACTGTATTTTAATATTTTGGCTAAAATAGCACAAACACATACACATGCACACACTCTCTCACAAATAAAAACAGTCAAGAAGGCCTTATAATTTGAGGCAGAAGATCTACTTCCGAAAGTCGTTCATTCAGAGGTCATAGTTAAAATCACGAGTAAATTAAGATTTACCAAGGTAAGGACCCTTAGAGGAAAATCTTATGTCCAAACAAAAAAAAACAACAACAATCCCCCCACCCACACACAATACAACAACAACAACACACCACTGTTGAGGGCTGGTAATTTGGAAAGAAAAAAAAAAAAAGAAAAAAAAAAAAAAAAAAAATAAGAAAAATATAAAAAAGCTGGTTTAAGACATCAGAGATCACAGTAATGTCAGCATTTTCAACCCAACTAAAAATTCAATCTCTATTGGCTTAAAAGGAAAAGAATGAGACTTACTAGGTTCATATACTAAATTGTCCAGAGGTAGTTTAGTTTCCAGATACAATTTGATCTGTGCTTTGGCCCTGTTATCTCATTTGCTCTTTTATCTTTTTTGTTTGTGAGCTTCAATTCTAGGCCAGGTTTTTCTGTGGAATAAAATTCTACAGCAATTTTAGGCTTTGCACACATTACACCATCCAGACAGAATTCCTCTTTCCTCAACCAACAAACATTAACCCAAGGCCTCAGTTGGATTTGGCCAATTGGGTCACATATAAACTATGAACCAATTATTCTGGTTAAGCAGGTGCATACCATTCTGAGTATTATCTTAGATCTTGGTTCTCAACTGGTGTCAATTTTGCCCCCAGGAGATATTTGGCAATGTCTAAAGATATGTTTGGTTGTCACAGCTGACAAGATACTATTGGCATCCAGTGAGCAGATGCTGCTAAACATCCTGCAGTGCAAAGAAGAGCCTTCCACAGCAAAGAATTAAATGGGCCAAAATGTCAATAGTGGAATAGTGGTCAATAGTGGCCAAAATAGTCAACAGTCAACAGTAAGAGAAACGATTAGACCAAGGGTTCTTAAACTTGAATGTGCATCAGAATCACTGGACATCTTTAAAACAGATCACTGGCTCTCATCCTCAGATTTTCTGATTCAGCAGGTCAGGGGGGTAGGAAGGCTAAATATTGCTTTTTCTAACAAGGTGCCAAGTGCTATTGCTGCAGATAGTTCATAGTTTATATTTCAAGAACCACAGACTAACCAGGGCCCAAGACTGTACTTAAGGTGCAGTCAAGCATACAAAAAAAGCATGGCTATACTACAAGATGGGGTCAAGTTGAATGCTTTCTGGAGAAGCAACCAGCTGTTTTAGTAGAGGAGAAAGCTATGTTTTCACCCATTTCCTACACTTCTCAAGTTCCAAATGCCACATTGTCCTAAAATTTCTAGGCGGGAAAATTGCTTCTAGTATTCCGGGCTTCTCCAAAACTTCTGTTTGCCCTGACCTATCTTCCTAAGTTCTACAGAAAATACATACTCAAATTGCCCCTGGTCTTCATTGTTTTAATAAAAATGAATTTAGATGTTTTAAAATGGGTTGTTTTAGAAAACTATGGAATAAACAAAAAATGAATAAAGGTAAATGCAAATCAAAGGTACAACTAAATTGATACAACACAGATATCAAAGACTCTGTGGGAAGAAACAGTGCTCTTTTTTCCTTGAATATATTGTAGTCTACCTAAACTATTACTCCTCACTCACTTTGCCTCTCTCACTCATTCTCACTGGAAAAATGAGTAGAATCCCATTTCTTTTGTGTCTGGAGTTGGTTCCTTCTGGTGGGTTCGTGGTCTCACTGACTTCAAGAATGGAGCCAGGGACCTTCGGACCTTTGTAGTGAGTGTTATAGTTCTTAAAGATGGCAGAAACCCAAAGAGTGAGCAGTAGCAAGATTTATTGTGAAGAGCAAAAGAACAACACTTCCACAGCCTGGGAGGGGACCAAATTGGGTTGTCTTGCTGGCTGGGGTGGCCAACTTTTATTTCCTTATTTGTCCCCGCCTATGTCCTGTTTCTGTCCTATCAGAATGCCCTTTTCTCAATCCTCCCTGCAATTGGTTACTTTTAGAATCTTGCTGATTGGTCCATTTTACAGAGCACTGATTGGTCCATTTTACAGAGCGCTGATTGGCCCATTTTACAGAGTGCTGATTGGTGCATTTTACAAACCTCTTGCTAGCTACAGAGCACTGATTGGTGCGTTTTTTACAGAGTGCTGATTGGTGCATTTAACAAAAGTCTTGCTAGCTACAGGAAAGTTCTCCAAGTCCCCACTCAACCCAGGAAGTCTAGCTGGCTTCACCTCTCACTATGACCCTTTAAAGCTAGACTATAGCTGTAGTAAGCCAAAGGCAGTTTTCTCCAAAGGAGTTTGGAACAGAAATAAAGAAAGCATAATATTTTTTGGCTAAGTGGAAACAATTTTAGTAAGAAGAGGAGGATCTACAATATCAACTAAAGAGAAAAAAAGAAAGAAAGTAGATGACTCTGAAAGAAAACACTTAACTTGGCAGTTACAGCAACTCAGATTGTTTTTACTGAGAAAATGAATTTGCAGCTGAGAGATCTTTCCAGAGTTCTACAAATAGGGAACACTGTCCTCAAGGAACTTACAAAGAGAAGGCGAGGAAAAACAAAAATAACTCCAACGCTGTGGGTACAGTGTAAAGTGGATCTCTGCATAGTTCCTTTTATTACAGCACTAGAAAAGGCTTCCTGAGGAAGAAACATCTCAGCTGAGCCTTCAGGGCTAGAAAGTCATCCAGGCAGAGACAGAGAAGAAATTACATCAAAAAGGCTCGGCGTCTCTGCAAATACGGTGATCCTGATATAATTATATTTGGTTCACTTTGACAGATGATATTTAACCAGAAGCAGAAAAAGAAAAGTTTTAAAATAGGAAGCCAAAGGGAGTCACCATTAAGTCATATGTATTATATTGCATTTATTCTGAGACACATTCTTTCTAACATTTTAACGTGTGTAAAATCTGGGTGAATCATATACAGTCTCATAATAAATTTATAGTTTTAAGTACTTTTTTGCTGATGTTTAAATTTAATTTATTTTAAAATACATGAACACTCTGATTTCATCAAATTTGATAATCATTTGAAATATGGTAAGATTGACTTTTGGGTGGATAACCTGGGCTTCTTGGTACTTATTGCGAATGGGGGAGCAGACGTGATGAGGGCTCATGGGATATTCTGATATGACCTGTTAAAAACAGAAGAACAAAAGAGCTCCACATAAGAGATGTTTGTACACCCATGTTCATAGTAATATTATTCATGAAAGTTAAAAGTGAAAGCAATCCAAGTGTCCATAGATAGATGAATGGATGAACAAAATGTGTTATACACATATGGTGGAATATTGTTCAGTTTCAAAAAAGGAAGGAAACCCTGTCACATGCTACAACGAGGATATTATGCTAAATGAAATAAGTTACAAAAAGACAAACACTTTATAATTCCACTTATATTACCTAGAATAGTTGAATTCATAGAGACAGAAAGTAGAACTGTCCTAACCAGGGCCTGGAGAAGAGGGGAAATGGGAACTTGCAGTATGATAGGAATAGAGTTTCAGTCTTGCAAGACAGGAGAGTTTTGAATATGGCTTGTGCAACAATGTGAATACACTTAAACCACTGAACTGTACACTTAAAAATGGTACAGATGGTAAACCTTATGTTATATGTGTTTTAACAGAATTATTTTTTTTAAGTCCACATAAAAGGGATGGGAGTTTGGGGAAAGGATATGGTGAAAGGATTGAGGATAAACAATTTTTAAATAGATAAAATGGTAAAAAAGAGTGGAAGGGTGAACAGAAGAGACATATTAAAAAAAAAACACGCAAAAAAAAAGACACCCACAACTCACCGGCGCCTCATATACCATAATGCAAGGCATAGCAAAAGGAGCAAGGAAGGCACCATTATTGCCAAAACAATCGAGCCAGTGGAGATGGGGTTTCCTGGCAAATGAGAGAGGACAAAAGGATGTCACTTCAGATCCTATACACAGAATTCCTTGGCCTTCCTTTGCCCAACTACTTCCAATGTACGGTCATCTCCAACTTCCTCTCTTATATTTCTGCCCACTACATATCCATCCTTTGATCTCCTCTACCCAGTTTACAGGTCCTTAATTCCTACCTTTTTGATAAGTTGGATTATCTATTTTTACTCCCGTTGGGATTGGGGTCCTAGAAATCAATCAATCAATTTCTCTCTGCCTCTTTCATTTCTCAAGCTCTATCCTTTCCCAGTGCCTCCCTCTATGCCTGAAGATCACTTCCTGGCATTTCCAGCCTGGGGCCCTGCTATTTCTTACTCCAGTAGAGGACGATGTCCTGGCCCTCTAAACTGCTGTGCTTCACCCGACAGGACAGGCCAGCTGCCTCCTCAGCTGCCACATCCAGGGTTGCTCGGAGATACCATGTCCAGTTAGCATTGGGCAGGATGTCCCCTAGCTGAGTGCCCTGCTGCTCCTGCTCATCCTGCATCCACATCACCCACACAGGCTTTGGGTAGAATCCTGAGACATGGCACACCAGCTGCAGACGGCCAGGTCCAGGACTGGGGCCACTGGACAGCCAGGCCTCAGGCTTCACTAAGGCAGGAAGGGGAAGAAAAAGTGTCATGTTATAACTCAAGTTCAGAGGTTATGAACTCAGAAACCTACAAGCTTGGACAGTGACCCCATTCACTCCTTTGGGAACCAAATAACTTGTTAATTAAGCTCCTATCCTTGGGTATCTTCCTACTCTTGATCTTACAGGAGGTGGTGGGAAGTGAAATAACAGCAGGACTAACCTTGTCTTTGCAGATCTGCTTTTCCTGCATTGAGGACGCCCAAGAGATATCGGGGGCAGGTTTCATAGAGGAGAATTCTCATAATTTCCATGATACCTTGATATTGCATGATTAGTGCACAGAACTTCTGTGCCCTGCTGCCACCTTCTGGAGAAGGCACACATGAAGCATTCTTGACACTCAGGAAATCCAGTCCTCCTAGAGCTCCCCTCAGGAAGCTTACTATGGCACCTCCAGAATGTAGCTCACAGCCTGCTATGCCCTGGATCTCAAAGGGGTCTATGTAGAAGGAAAACAGAGAGCAAGTATTTGTGGTTATTAAACACAAATAAAAAAAGGCATGAGAAAAGAACTTAGGATTTTAGATTTTGGTGGGGATAAAGTTCTCGGGTGTAAGATGATGATGAGCTAAAAACTAATGATAACATTTAGACATTTTCAGAAACAAGAGTGAGCTGGAGGTTCTCAGCAGGAGGGTGCAGGGAGGAGATGATTGAAAAGATGGATTAAGGGAGAAAGCCACACGTTAGATCACTCAGGCATGGGGTAGGAGAAGTAAGGGCCCTTGAGGAGAAGTTTCACACAGGACAAAACAGCAGCTGGTTACAAAGTAGAGGCCTTAGTCTGAGAGTAAGAGAAGAGTGCAGAGGCAGCAAGAATCTAAAATATGAGGTGTGAAGGTGTGAAGCTGGAGTGAGAGACTACGCTAGAAAAGCGTGTGCATGCAGTTGGGTAAAATAGAAAGGAAGGGAGAAGGATCAGAGAGAGCAACACCTTGCAAAAAAGAGAGAAAAGGGAGTCCTTGAGAATCTTCCCAGTTCAGTGGACTGGACTCACATTTCATCTGGAAATCACCGGCAAAGTCTTGTACTTCTTGAGGGAATCCAAAGATGTAGACTCGGAATATCTCCTCTAACTCAGCAAACTCCTTATCACTAAAGTTACCTTTAGACCAAGGCTTCAAGAGTATGGCAGTACCTGAGTCACTATCCCAGCCGTGAATCTGCAAATCATCCAACCAGCCTGAGCCTTGAGTTTGTGCCCAGGTACTGTTGGTAAAGGACGAGGTCTGGATGACATGAAAGGAGGTCGGCCCCTGGAAGGCTGTGAAGAGTGGAAAAGCCAGATGGTGACGATAAAGAGAGCAGTAGACAATTAAGAAGAATGGGAATGAAAATGATTTAGGAAACAAGAACCTACAGTCTAAAGAACACAGAAAGTCTGACACATTTGACTGCCTTAGGGCTTCACGCTCTAGTCCCAAACACCAGAATGGTTGAAGAGGGCCGGAGACAGAAAGACCCAGACCCTTAGTGTCCAATTGCACCTAGGAAAGCACTGCATACTTTTTAAAATCCAAACCCTCCATCAGTATTGGGAGCTTCCAGAGTGACTCTTACCTTGTTCACTGTCACCACCGGGAAAGAGAACAGCTAACAGTTGAAATGGCAGCAGCAGCATTTCACCGGGAGATGCAACTTCTTACTGGCAGAGCTGATATTTGATCTCCAATTTCAGCAAACCTTTTCCTCAGTACCCTGCAGTGACTTCTTCTCTTTTCCAACTGACAAATCTCTTCCTCATCCAAATTGCTTTTCAGAGAAAAATGTGCCTCCCACAGCCCTGAGCCTCTTACCTCACCTTTTATTTCCCTCAAGCCCTGACTTTTAGACTTTCTCTTACCCCCTGACTCCCAGCTGCTCTCCCCATCCTCAGCTTCCTTCATTCCTCCTTGGAAAAGCCCCCGTATGATTTTGCATTTTCATTTCACCTTCCTTAGTCTTTATTCCCACATCTATAGGATAGGATGATGATATTAAACAATTGCTAAGCTTTCAGTCTGCTTTAACCTAGAAGGATGCTTTTGGTTTATCCACCTCACTTAGTCTTTCCCCCTCCTAACTGCCTTATCTTCTCTGGCACTCTGTTACTGCCCCTTCCCAATGTTTTCAATGTCTTCTCTTTCTTATATTGCCCTCTTTGTCTGGTGTTCCTTACTCCACATTCTAAACTGGCTGTGCGTGTGTGTGTGTCTATGTCTGTGTGTGTGTGTGCATGTGTGTGTGCCGATATTCACTTACATAAAGGCAAAGCATTTAAAACATTGCCGGTACTATAGCACTACAAACCAAAATGCCAGAATCAAATATAATAAAGACTGAAGTTTATAATTCAAACAAAATTATACTATAGCAAAATTTGAGGGAAAAAATGACAATTGCTTCTAGCATATGACCTTCTCTTCAGGAGCTCTTGGCCTATGGAATTTTGAGTAACAAATATTTATGAGATAAACAGAACTCTAGGAGCTATGCTATGTGTACCTCCAGCCTAAGTCAAAGATAACTTTTTGGATAAGGTTCTATAAGCAGCAGAGCTATCTTCTTCTCTTGTAATATCTCATAACTGCTGTCTACATTTGGGCCTTCATAACACCACATGAAGTATTAACAATAGAGCAAAGAGGCCGCTATTTTTTATACAAAAAGTTCAGAGATACTTGTTTTAAAATGTCACTTCCTATCTTCTTGTATGCCCATGAAAAATTTTAAGAATTTTTGGATTTTCTCCATTTGGGAAAAAGTCACGTATTTGCATAGATCTATGTGTCATGCAGAAATGTAGCGGCAAATAATTCCAAGTGTAGAGGGTTACCACTAACTAATTCTATTACGTGGATAAGAAAATGCAAAGTGAATAGTGTAGTGTTCTCTATTCCTGGGAACAACTGGTTCACAACATTAATAAGACTAGCCTTCATCCAAGATTATCACTGCCTAATTGATAAATACAGAACAGCTCTCTAAATTTCAATGTATGTATCTCTTAACAATATTCCCAGACTCCAATACATGACAGAATTGAATCTACTTTTTGGATAACAGCCATAGACAATAGCAGAGACTTAACATTGGCCGTCACAGACATGAACACCTTATTGTTTTTGTGTTTATAAGCTTTTTATTTTGGGTAGAACACCCAAAACAGAGTTCAGGAAAAGCTGGTAGACAACCTGAGCTATTTTCCATTAAAATGAGTGAGTTCCTCCAAGAATCCCAAAGTTGAATTGATACAAACTAAATTTGAAATGTTCCTCATTTAAAAAAATAATCCAAAAGAGTTGGTAGGGCACAAGGGACTATCAAAACACTAGCCCCCCACACATCCAGCTTTTTTTTTTTTCTTTTTTTTTTTTTTGAGACAGAGTCTTGCTCTGTTGCCCAGGCTGGAGTGCAGTGGCATGATCTCGGCTCACTGCAGCCTCTGCCTCCTAGGTTCAAGTGATTCTCCTGCCTCAGCCTCCTGAGTAGCTGGGACTATGGTGCCTGCCACCATGCCTGGCTAATTTTTGTATTTTTAGTAGAGATGTGGTTTCATCATGTTGGCCAGGATGGTCTCGATCTCCTGATCTAGTGATTCACCCACGTCGGCCTCCCAAAGTGCTGGGATTACAGGCATGAGCTACCACACTCGGCCACTCATCAAATTTTTAAACAAGGTAAGCCTAAAACATGAGAATAGTAATCCAGTCAAAATTATGTTACCAGAAAGGAATATTAGTGTTGCCAAAGACCACATTAGAAATTGAGTTGTGCCTGAGAGACGGAAGATAGAGGAAGAGGTCTTGGTTTCAGTTTCAACAGCGTGTAAGTTTTTGCCAAATGTGTGCAGAAGGCCTACCTAAATAACAAACAGAAAAAGAGGCTCTCTAAAAGAAAAATATATTTATTTGGGAATAGAGCATTGTAGTGGAAATATATATGCCATAGTAAACTATGAGCATATTCAGGGAGGTAAAGGAAGGCAAAATTTTTAAAGAAAAAAAATGAAGAGATTACATATTTGTTTTGAAATAATTATCCTTGCTTACAAATATCAATAACAAGGGTGACACCAGTCAGAAGTTAAACAGACAGTTGCTGGCAAGGCAGGTGTCTTTGAGGCATTTTTCGTGTAAGGTTGTGATGGCCTTTTCAAGGTTGTGGTTTCTGCAAAGTCTTTCATGGTGGTTGTTCTTATTAGGTATACAAGTGTGAGAACCCTCTCTGCATAGTCTTCCCTAGCTCTGCCAGTTTGTTTTTTTTTCACCTTAGTGACTCCGTTTTGTTTCTGGCAACATTTGCAAGAAGATGACTGTAAATTTAAACTTAGTTAAGAAAATCGCCAGACAAAATGAAAATTTTGGAATTCTTCAAATGTCATATTTGAGGGAAAAATTTACTTTATACAGTCTTTTCCCTGAAAAGTGGAGCAATTGAGATTATTTGAAAGGTCTAGAAATTAACCAGGTTTTCAAGTTACGTTCTTTCCCACATATCGTATCCAATATTTCATATTTCCTTTCTGTTTCAAAAGTACAGAAACGGACATGGCAGTGTCCACAGTGTCCACATAGCAGAGTCTCACATTTCCATACTATGCTGTGACTATGCTCGTTCAGTGCTATGGCATGGTTTGTACTTCCACTCTGCATTAGTACCATTGTTACTTGACATATGAAACCCGTCTTCCAGGGAAAGATTATCCCTAGTCCCAGTGTTGGTTTCAAATTAAAAAATCAACATGTGCACACTTCTAAAACGAAGCTTTAATTGATGCTTCTGACACATATTCTCCAATGGGCCTAAAGACAATGCACACTTCCAATAAGCTCCTCAGGACACAGGTTTTCTCAGATATTGATTGCATAGTCTCACTTATATGTGGAATCTTAAAAGAGTTGAGTACACAGAAATAGAGAATAAAACACTGATTACCAGGGGCAGGAAGCAGGTGGTGGTGGGAGGAAATGAGGAGATGTAGGTCAATGAACACAAAGTAGCAGATGACCCTCGGTGGATGCCCAAAACCACAAATAGTGTTGAACCTGATTGCTGCCAATTGGAGCCCCTTTCTGCTCATGTCCTCCACCCACAAATTTGATGGCTTTTTAAGATCTTAACTAAGCACTTACCACACACTCTGATCATAACTTTTGCAATTTGAAGTGTGACTGTAGAATTTGTACAATTACCTTTTTCCCATCACAATTTTATGGGAACATAATTCCTTTTTATTGTAGATCATAGCAACATCAGCATATTTTTTTTTTCTTTCCTTACTAAGTCAAAAACTTACACCTTTTAATTTAAAGGAAGCACTTTATGGCTTCTCTTTGGCATATTTGAATTACAGGCATCACTACTTCTGTGCTTGGTGCCGTTACTAAGTAAAATAAGGGTTACTTGAACACAAGCACTGCGAGACCAGGACAGCTGATCTGATAACTGAGCCAGCTACCAAGTGACTAATGGTTGGGTAGTATATACAGTGTAGATACGCTGGATTAAGGGGTGATCTGCATCCTCATTCAAATGAAGTAGGCTGGCATGAAATTTCATCATACTACTTAGGACGGTGCACAATTGAAAACTTATAGACAATTTATTTCTGGAATTGCCCATTTAATATTTTCAGACTGCCATTGACCATGGGTAACTAAAACTGTGGAAAACAAAACCATGAATAAGGAGAGGTCTACTGTATGTTA
>NW_012117810.1:21086-23280 GCF_000951035.1 Colobus angolensis palliatus
GTCTTACATTTTAATTGTTAATCCACCTTGAGTTAATTTTTGTAAATGGTGAAAGGCAGAAGTGCAGTTTTATTCTTCTGTAATATGGTTAGCTGTTTTCCCAGCACTATTTACTGGATATTGAGTTCTTTATTAATTACTCATTTTTGTTCACTTTGTTGAAGAACAGTTGGTTGTAAGTATACTGCTTTATTTTTGATTTCTCTATTATGTTCCATTGGTCTATCTGCTAACTTTTGTATCAGTATCATGCTGTTTTGGTTATTGTAGCCTAGTAGTAAAGTTTGAAGTCAGGTAGTGTGATTCCTCTGGCTTTGTTCTTTTCCCTTAAGATTGCTTTGGCTATCTGGGCTTATTTTTGGATCCATGTGAATTTTGGGATAGTTTTTTTCTAAGTCTGTGAAAAATGATGTTGGTGATTTGATACAAATAACATCAAATCTGTAGATTGCTTTGGGCAGTATGAACACTTTAATAATATTGATTCTTCAAATCCATGAGCATGAAATGTTTTTCCGTTTGTTTGTGTCCTGTATGATTTCTTTCAGCAGTGTTTTGTAGTTCTCTTTGGAGAGATCTTTTGCCCCTTTCGTTAAATGTATTCATAGATATTTAACTTTTTTTGGTGGATGCTGCAAATGGGATTGCATTCTCTATTTGGCTCTCAGCTTGAATGTTACCGGTGTATAGTAATACTACTAGTTTTTGTACATTGACTTTGTATCTGAAGTTTTATTGAAATTGTTTATCCACTCCAGGAGCCTTTTGGTGGAATCTTTAGAGTATTCTACAAATAAAACTATATCATCAGTGAAGAGAGATAATTTGACTTCCTATTTAGGTATTTGGATGCCTTTCATTTTGTTCTCTTGACTGATTGCTTTGGCTTGGTCTTCCAGTACTATGTTGAATAAGAGTGGTGAGAGTAGGCATCCTTGTTCCAGCTCTTAAGAGGAATACTTTTGGACATTCAGTATGATGTTGGCTATGGGTTTGTTGTATATGGCTTTTATTATTTTGAAGTATGTTCCTTTGATGCCTAGTTTGTTGATGGTCCAAGGACTTTTTTGGTTGGTAAGTTTTTATTGCTGATTCAGTTATGGAACTCATTATTGCTCTGTTTAGGGTTTCAATTTCTTCCTGGTTCTATCTTGAGAGATTATGTGTTTGCAGGAATTTACCCATTTCCTCTAGATTTTATAATTTGTGTGCATAGAGGTTTTTATAGTAGTTTCTGGGGATCTGTTTTATTTCTGTGGGATCAGTTGTAATGTCACCTTTTCCATTTCTGCTTATGCTTATTTGGATCATGTCTCTTTTTTTTTTTTTTAACACTTTCATCTTAAGTTTAGGGATACTTGCTTGTTACATAGATAAACTTCTGTCATGAAGGTTTGTTGTACAGATTATTTAATCACCCAGGTACTCAGCCTGGTACCCACCAGTTGTTTTTCCTGATCCTCTCCCTCCTCCTACCCTGCAACCTCCAATAGGCCCCACTGTGTGTTGTTCCCCTCTATGTGTCCATGTATTCTCATCATTTAGCTCCCACTTATGAGAACATGTGGTATTTTGATTTCTGTTCCTGTGTAGTTTGCTAGGGATAATGGCCTGTATTTAGCTCCATCTATGTCCTATAAAGGGCATTATCTCATTCCTTTTGTGGCTGCATAGTATTCCATGGTGTATATGTACCACATTTTCTTTATCCAGTCTATCATTGATGGACATTTAGGTTGACTCCATGTCTTTGCTATTGTGAATAATGCTGCAATAAACATTTACCTACATGTGTCTTTATAATAGAACAATTTATATTCCCTTGGGTATATACCCAGTAATGGGATTGTTGGGTTGAGTGGTATTTCAGTTTTTAGTTCTTAGAGGAATTGCCGCACCGTCTTCCACAATGGCTGAACTAATTTATACTCCCACCAACAGTGTAAAGGCATTCCTTTTTCTCCACTACTTCACCAGCATCTGTTATTTTTGGACTTTTTAATAATAGCCATTCTGACTGATGTGAGATGATATCTTGTTGTGGTTTTGATTTGCACTTCTCTAATGATCAGTGATGTTGAGCATTCTCTCATATGACTGTTGGCCGCATGTATGTCTTCTTTGGAGAAGTGTCTGTTCATGTCCTTTGCCCACTTTTTGATGGGACTTTTTTTCTTGTAAATTTGTTTAAGTT
>NW_012117810.1:24530-35733 GCF_000951035.1 Colobus angolensis palliatus
CCATGTTGGCCAGGCTGGTCTCAAATTCGCCTGTCTCGGCCTTCCAAAGTGCTGGGATTATAGGCATGAGTCACCGTGCCTGGCCTGATTTAAAAATTCTAATGGACCAGGCATGGTCCCAGCACTTTGGGAGGCCGAGGCAGACAGATCACGAGGTCAGGAGATCAAGACCATCTTGATCAACATGATGAAACCCTGTGTCTATTAAAAATAGAAAAATTAGCTGGGCATGGTGGCGCTTGCCTGTAATTCCAGCTGCTAGGGAGGCTGAGGCAGGAGAATAGTTTGAACCAGCGAGTCGGAGGTTGCAGTGAGCTGAGATCGTGCCACTGCACTGCCTGGGCAACACAACAAGACAGCAAGACTCCATCTCAGGAAAAAACAAAACAAAACAAAAATTCCAATGAAAACAGTTACTTGTAGTATTGATGTCTGGCATAGGTCATGCCAATCTTTTTACTATGTGTTATGGGTTTTGTAGGTTAGTATATATTCTCATGAATATTTATCTTTGTTTACTGTTGATAATTTTATTATGAAACCAGTTTTGGATTTACATAGCGATTTATAGATAAATTTACATAGCAACTTATAGCTTTGAATGTATTTGTAGAAAAGAAAGAGTATTGAAAATAAATGTAGACATTCTACTCAAGAAACAAGGAACCTTTTTATCTTTTTTTAACCTTAGAATTTAGAAATGATAATAAGATGAAACTAGGTTTGGACCTTTTTCAATAATTCTGACCACCGTTCTGCAAATTCACTCTATAAGAAAAGTAGAGGTTTGGGGCTGAATTTTGTTTTATTTTTTTCCCAAAGACTTCTATCTCTGATATCTTAGGGTCTGGGAATTGTTTTTGGTCATAGGGTGCTGAATAAATGTCAGTTGAACAAATGTATAAAAACCAAACAAAGGAATGTTATTTCAATTGCCTTCAGGGTGTCACAACAAATACCAATGAAAAAGAAACAAAAATAAAGACTCAATACAGTAATTAATTCTCCAGTGAACACCTCAGTCCTCTAAGGCTGCTTCCCTGTGTTCACCAAAACTGCTTTCTAAGCAAACGCAAGCACGGGGATGCCAATGCTCTCAGGCCATGAACTAATGAGAAGCTTCATGCTTGTTCTCAGTCTTTCTTCATACCCAGGGTGAAACTGGCCCACAGACTTCCAGACATGCTCTTTTCATCTGGGTAGGGATGGAGATCCAAGTCCCCTGTGTATTTCTTCCAGACCCACCTGTAAAACATGGGTGAAATCTACCTGCCCTTTAGCTCACCACTTCCAGGTCAAGCCCACTCATGGACCACTTTAACAGTGATAGTTAGCTTGACTGGGGAAACTGAAAAAAAGGGAGCTTTCTTTAGATTATCTAATCATCTGCATTGCCATTGTTGCTCCTTTTTCAGCGGCACGGCACGGCGAGTTGGATTATGGAGGGTTGCATGCGGATTATGCAGCTACATCCAGGTTGCCGAGTGTCTTCTGATCATGATCAAGAGCAGAGTTAAGAGACACAGGCAGAGGAGAGTATCACAGAAAGGTAGAAGTGGGAGACTGGTGGATAGGCACCACCAAGTGACTACCATCGCTTCTCACAGATTAGATTATTGACAACCCAAGTATGGATTTGATTTCTTCAAGGCGAAAAAGCTAATCAATTTTCTAGCCAGACCACAGATTTGTTTTAAGCCAGGACCCGTTTTCCAGCAGTTAGTGCAATTAGGGGGGTTGGGAGGATGTAGACAAGAGCAGGAAGAAAATTTGGAGCCAGACAGTGGGAGAGACAGAGGGGAAATGAACAACCCCGTGGGAGGCTGTGGCAAAGGGAGGCAGTGGGGCTTCTCTGACAGGGAAGTTGGCAGAGGGAGAGGTTTTTCTGTCTGTGCAGTAAGGGAAGTCAGATGAGAGTACAAGAGGGGGTGGAGAGGGGTACTGATATCTGAATTCTGAGGGCAGGTGTCCTGCCAAAGAATCCTTGCTTTAACAGAGCTTCAATGCTGCTCCTGTTCCTCCTCTTCGAGGGACTCTGCTGTCCTGGGGAAAATACAGCAGGTAAGAAGAGTGCAGGTGGAAAGTTACCTATGGTAGGGCACCAGAGGACTGAGAAGAAGTTCTGGGGAGGTCCTAGGGGAAGGGAGCAGTACTCCTCTAGGATGCCCTTGGAGTATGACTTTCAGGCTAGTTCCAGGCAGAGAATTCTTGCCCTCAGTCTCAGTTTTTGTCTCTGGTTTTGGGGAAAGGAAGCTGGCCCCGGAGGAAAAGCGTATGTGCAAACTGCCTAACTATCTCTCATCTCTAAGTTCCTTTTTTTCTTTTGGCATCACTTTTCCCATTCCTTTCCATTCTCTCTACTTGTCATTTCCTTCTCTCTCAGCTCCCCAGGCTCTACAATCCTACCATCCAGCAGCAGAGGAGTCCCTGTCCTTCCGCATGCTCCAAACTTCCTCCTTTGCCAACCACAGCTGGGCACACAGTGAGGGCTCAGGATGGCTGGGTGACCTGCAGACTCATGGCTGGGACACTGTCATGGGCACCATCCGCTTTCTGAAGCCCTGGTCCCATGGAAACTTCAGCAAGCAGGAGCTGAAAAACTTACAGTCACTGTTCCAGTTATACTTCCATGGTTTTATCTGGATAGTGCAAGCTTCTGCTGGTCAATTTCAGCTTGAATGTAAGTTCGTCGCTCTAAGCTGGTAATTTGCCTGGGAACATCAACTATTTCCCAAAGTGGAGATGGTATATAGACTCTGACCATCATTTAACCTTACTAACTTTGTTCCCCACTCTCTGGCTCCCACTCCCTCCTCTGCTTCACCCTTCACCACCACCCTCACTCCACCATATACACAAAAGGGCCTGTATGTACATATCTCAACATGAATATACCTTCGTGTCTGGCTCTTTGGAATGACTATCTCCTCTTGATCTTCTGCCCCTCATTCCTGCCCTCAGATTCAGTCTTTCTCACCCCGCTTTCTACCCTTCTTTATCTTTTGCCTGAGTGTTGACCTGGACTGGCCTGTACCTAACCACTTTCATGTGAATTATTTATGACCAATCTCCTATCTTCCTGATAGCCTTCCCATCTACCACTTTCCCATTAGTTATTTCAAAGAATCTTTATTATCTTCACATTTTCTTCCCACAAATTTTCTTCCCTTTGCCACTAAACTCTAGTCTCCATATGATTTCCCAGCAAATTTTTCTTCCCTTGAATCTCTTTACTCTCTAAATTGTTTGTTTTTCTTCCTTGTCATTCTTTCCATATTGATCTCTCGTCCCTGTCTACTCTCAGACCCCTTCGAGATCCAGGTATTAGCTGGCTGTAGAATGAATGCCCCACAAATCTTCCTCAATATGGCATATCAAGGATCAGATTTCCTGAGTTTCCAAGGAATTTCCTGGGAGCCATCTCCAGGAGCAGGAATCCGGGCCCAGAACGTCTGTAAAGTGCTCAATCGCTACCTAGATATTAAGGAAATACTGCAAAGCCTTCTTGGTCACACCTGTCCTCGATTTCTAGCGGGGCTCATGGAAGCAGGGGAGTCAGAACTGAAACGAAAAGGTGAGCCCAACTCTCTCTCTCCCCTCTTGTTCCTAGTACTGTAACTCTCCTATTTGAATTTGCCTCTCATCATCATTTTGAAAGACAAAGTGAGAGACTAGAGAATGAGACGTGTGGGTTTAGGACTGTTTCTTAGAAAAGAGAAAGAAGTGATTATTAAATCACTCTAGGTATTACTACTTAGGCACATAAGTTCCTGAGCTCTGGCCTGGGGTGCCCCTCAAAATTCCATTTTTTTTCTTATCTTCTTCTGTCTAGTGAAGCCAGAAGCCTGGCTGTCCCGTGGCCCCAGTCCTGGCCCTGGCCGTCTGCAGCTTGTGTGCCATGTGTCAGGATTCTACCCAAAGCCCGTGTGGGTGATGTGGATGCGGGGTGAGCAGGAGCAGCGGGGCACTCAGCGAGGGGACGTCCTGCCTAATGCTGACGAGACATGGTATCTCCGAGCAACCCTGGATGTGGCGGCTGGGGAGGCAGCTGGCCTGTCCTGTCGGGTGAAACACAGCAGTATAGAGGGCCATGATCTAATCATCCATTGGGGTGAGAAAGAGCTGAGGCTCTGCTGGGAAATAATGAAAATAGCCCTGGGGCTTTTGAGTGTGGGGGCTGAGGAAATGGGTAGGAATGCTAGGCACAAGAAGGGTAAAACAGGGACAATGAAAATAAAGAAGGATAGAGTATGACAGCAGTTAAATTTTAAGAAAATGGAAGTAGGGGATTAGACATACTAATAAAAAAAGGAGGAGGAACTAGTGATTTAGTGGGAGAGAGCTGGGAGGAGACCATAGACAAAGGATCAGGAGGAATTGAAATGAGGGCTCTGGAAATCACAGATGAAAACTCTAGGAAGATACCACCCTTGCAAAATGGGAAATCTCAGCTTGGTGGAATAGAGTAATTTAGGGATGATATTCTTATTCCATCCCCAACCAGGTGGATATTCCATCTTTCTCATCCTGATCTGTTTGACTGTGATAGTTAACCTGGTCATATTGATTGTAGTTGACTTACGGTTAAAAAAACAGAGGTGAGCCTTTTCTTGTTCTTTGTTTCTTCAGCCTGTAATCAACTCATTCTTTTTTTCCTCTATCTTCTTTTTTTCTCTCTGCTTTTCCCCTTTATTTCCTTTCTTTGAGATTAATATCCTCCTCTTTTCCCACAGTTCAAATAAGAACGTTCTTTCTCCCCGTGCACCCAGCCCTGTGTTTTCCATGGGAGCCAACACCCAGGACACCAATAATTCAAGACATCACTTCTGCTTGGTACAAGTATCGTGGATCAAAAACAGATTCTTGAAGTGGAAGACACGCCTAAACCAACTCTCATGACATTTGCTTTACCTTATACATAAAATCCTTGTCTGCATCTTCTGAAACACCATCCAGGTCCCATAAGGGAAGCATGCTTTAATTTAAACAGTTTGTACTAGCAAAGATACTGATCGCTTTAAGAATACATTTTTCCTTATCTTCCAGAGATTTTTTTTTTCCTGCTTTGGCTACATATCCACCATTGTTGATTTTTCAAACTATAATCCAGATACTTCTTTTTCATGGATTTCCATGATCACCCAATTAAGAGCTCTTCTGTACTCCCCAAATGGAACTGATCTTCACAAGCACATTCATTTCTTCCTACTCTGAATAGTAGTTAATTAGGTTTTTGCTTTTTTTTTTTTGTTTTGTTTTAATCTCAGTTGCTTGAAAGTAAGATTTAGGTATTTGTGTCTGTGTTCACAACCAAAAATCTTATCTGAATTCAGGACCAGTTTCATGAGCATGTGATCTGTGCAGACACATGGAATCGTATGCTCTGCAGGAACCCATGCTAGATTTAATGCTCTGCTGTTGTCATCTTGGAATCCTTAGTCATTTTCAAACAAGAGATATTGTATTTTCATTTTTCACTGACACCACAAATTATATAGCTGATTCAATTTGAATGTAATATTTCTCAATAAATGCGGACTGAATAAATTTGTTGTCAGATCAAGTGATATTGTTTTACTCCATTCCCTCTCTGATATGTCTGCATCATTTGACTGTGCTCTTACTAAAACTCTTCCTATCTCCCTTTGTCTCTCACCAGAGGTGAAGGAGGCAGATAAGTGCCTCAATCTGAGTGACTGGGATGTTAATGAATCTTCAGGGATATTTAGGAAAATAATAACATAAGGGCTATCTCCTTTCAAAGTTAGGACAGGTTTGAACTGGCATTCCTACTTCCCTGAGCCATGTTTATCTATGTGTGTCTTTGTGGATGTGCATATTCATGGGAGAAATTCATATCTTGAGCAATTAGAAAGAGGACATAGGGTTTGAGCCAGAGCTAAGATAACGAAACAAAAGAGTGATTGGATGCCAGTTAAGCTACATGTTTGTTTTTGTATATTAGTCTGGCTTATTATTATTTACAGTTTGTTTTTCTTTAGTTTTTATATGGATTCTTACATTTATATAATTTACTTCAATTGAGATACATTTGGTTGAGCCTACTGGAGAACAGGAATTTGATAGAGGTGCAGTATTTATATACATGTCCAGTCAACCCCTCCCTTAGATAGAATAATTGAACAATGTGTGCAGATTTCTTAGTGGAAGTTATAAACTTCATGCTGGCCATTTTCAAGTAATCAGCAAGGGTCCCATGATCACACATCCAGACTGCACTCTTACTCATGAATAAGGTATTGAGGCCAGACTTTTCACTGTTGAGATTCCATCACCTTCCATATGGCACATCCAATCAGTCTATCTACAGTCAGGCCACTAGAGTCCAGAGAGGAAGGTAGAATTTTAAAGGGTTGTTTGGAGCAACAAATGATGAAAGATCAGGGTTGCATCACGTGGTGTAACTCTACAGCGGAGAGTTATAGTAATTCTTGAACTCCTGATCTACCTCATGCTACCTTCTCTGGTCCCCTGTCCAATATTTTCCCCACTGTATATTATGCTTCTGTGACACTAGATTTTTTTCTGTCTCTTAGTTATGTCAAACTTTCAGTTCAAGTGTCATAGTCTGATTAGCTTAAGCAGCACACTCCATCTCAGTCATATACTAGTCCAATTTATTTTGAATACTTAATTTAGTTGAAATTACCTTTTTATGTCTTCATGGCCTTTTTCATCTGAAATGTGAGCACTATAACATCCTAGATTTTATCCATCTTGATCACATTTGTATCTCAGTGCTTAGATTATAGCCTGACATATAGTGGGTGATTTTAAAAAGTTTTGTTGAGTGGAAAAAAGGGATTAAACTTTGACTTGCCAGAAGAGATTTTACCAGTATCTATCTGATAGGCCATAGATTTTCAGGCACTAATATGTTTCCAAAGTGCTGGTGTCACTAAAAAAACCAGGTGAATCATAGATTCTGTGCAAAGATGGTAAAATGGTCACTCTTTGAAGGTGAGAGCCAAGTTCTCTCTTTCCTTCAAGTCATTAACTTTACAAGTCTGCCAACAATCTAAGATACAGATAAAGCTTAGTAAGAAGGGAGGAGACCCCAGATTAGAATTCTCTGTACTATGAATAGCAACCCCAGTTAACCACAAGTACCACTTTGTTTTTTTTTCTTCTGTTATATTTTGGTGATCCCCATGGAACTGCTTAGGGACAGATGACTGTTGTCTACAGTGATTTTTAAGAAGCTCCAGGTTCTTGAACAAAGTACCTTAATGCGTTCAAAGTCAGTTTTTCACAAGGCCCTTTAGCTGAGAAGTGGGCACATATTTGGGTGAAGCACAAGCTATACCTCCTGGAGACCATAGATCTGGGCTGCCTGCACATATACATCCTCTTTCCCTATAAATTACATAGAAGGGTCAAAAAGAGAGCCTGAGGACAAATAATCTTGTTATAAGAAGTATCAGCTCAACAGGACTTGAGGAAGTTTAAATATCAGTCCATAATAGTGTCAAAGAAGCTCTGGGTCTTGCATGTAGTGTGGTAAACCTTTGGGCTAGATAATTTCATTATAACTCCTGGATGATGGAGTACTTAAGAGCAAAACGTGTTGCTAAATTGCCCCGAGACAGAGATGTTACCTAGTACTATTAACCACTTCATTCTGGCTGAAACTCTGGGACGTGAGACTTACTCTAGAAGACCAGGGTAGTTTTTTTTCAGAAGCTAAGGATACCAATTTGCATTCCCACCAGGTATAGAACAAATAAGACAATCTGCTTTGCTGACAGTACACATCTGGAACTTTCTGCTTTCTGTTGTAAACACAAGTACAGTAGGAATGAGAGTAGGCAGTTTTGGAAAAAGAGATGGAGGGGGTATTCTTGATGGTTGCTAAATTTCTCTACAAATAGCATTTATTGTTTGAGGGAGGATGCAGTGGGACTGGTGGATTCAGAATATGCTAGGGCCAAAGCTCAGAACAGTGCGGTACCCACATGCCCTGGATAAACCATGACCTAACCTGTCTGCTGTCTTCTATCTAATGAATGAGGTAAGCTGAGGATATGGAAGACTTGATAAGTGGAGCAACATAAACTGAAACAGGGGTCCAGGCCTCCAAGTGTACCACCTGCAAATGAAGAAAGATGTTTACGCAGCACCTGCTCTGGAGCTAGTGTTCAGAGGTGGAGGAGGTATCATTAAAGGCACATGACTCCTTTTTCAGGTTACGCATAGAAGGTACCTATAGAGTTTTAAAACTTTGACTTTACTCTTAAGGAATTAGAATTAATTCATAATCTTTCCTCATTAACCATTTTCTCTTTCTCACTTCCTTATGTAAATGGTTCCATTATCTTACTAGTTTCTCAAGATCCAAACTTTCTTCTGCTTGCTTCATTATTCTTCCTGAATAGCAAGTTATCAAAGCTTTCTTTATAAGTTCTCTTATGTTCCATTCCCTCTTCCTTGTTCCTGACCCACGTGTGAACCCCACTGCCAAAAATGTAATGCAAATTACTAATCCCATTATCAATAATGCAATAATGATCACATATTGAGCATGAGCTCTTATTATAGCAAATAAGAGAAGTGTCTGTTTTACAGTTAAAGCTGATTGAATAATAAAAGTCATTTGAATGGGGCCTGCCGTAGGCCAGGCACTTTTCTCCACACTTTATAAATATTAACTCATGTAATCTTCTTATCAATCCTGAGCATATAATATTATTCCTATTTTATATATGAGGAGACAAAAGTCACATAATTAGTAAGTATGTAGGCAATTTTGCTCCAAAATTCCTGCTTTAACTATGACAGTAAACATTCACTAAATAACTATTGGAAACTTGTTATGTGATAAATGCTATTATGGTAATGGAAAGCATTAAAGACACAAAAATAAATTACCCTGTCCTCACAGAATTTACATTGGTAGTGGAGGGACTGGAAAGACAGACAATAAGTAAGCAAAAATATTATATTAAGGTGATGACATATTAAGATTGATAACTGAATCAGGGGAAAGGAATCAGAGAGCAATTATTTATTATTTCAAAATTTGTGGACAGAATGGACCACTGAGAATGTGGCCTTTGAGAAAGGAACTAAAGCAAGAACAAACAACAAGTCATGCAGTATCTTGGGTAAGAACATTTCAGTCAAAGGAACTACAAAGAAAAGTGGCATTGTAATGGCTGTTTTCTAAAACCTATGAGAATTCCAGTGTAGATGAATTGGAGTAAATGATAGAGAACATAGGAAATGAGGCCAGTGAGTTGGAGCCAGATCACAAAGGGGCCTTATAGGCTATTGTACAGTGATTAAAAGCCATTGCAGGGTTTTAAATAAATGTATTGTTAGGTAACAGGAGATGAGTTCCGAGAAGCAGAGAGTAGAATAGTGGTTGTCAGGGCCTAAGGGGAGAAGTCAATGGAGAGATTGTGGTCAATGGGCACAAAGTTTCAGTACGTAAGATAAATAAGTTCTGGAGATCTACTGTACAGCACAGTGCCTATGACTAATAATGCTGTATTGCATTCTTAACATTTGCTAAGAAAGAACTTGTGTTTAGTGTTCTTACAACATACACAAAACATTACTATTACTAATAAAGGGGGTGTGAAGTGACTTACGGCTTCGATAGTGGTGATTATTATGGGCGTATGCTTACCTCTATACTCATTGCATTATACACATTAAACATTAACTGCTTTTTACATGTCAATTCTACCTTAATACAGTGGTTAGCAAAAGGAGATGAGTTCTTAAACACAAGTGTCACCTGGGTTTGCCATCTGTGACTACAAAATGGGACATGATTATATCTACACTCAAATTACGATGATCCCAATCTGCTTATCTTCACTAGTACAAACTTATCCCCACTAAAAGTGTGCCTCACCTGTGCTCACAACCCAGTCTTTCAGCATCAGTTATCAAGTAACACCTGCTTTGTTTATTCCTCTCCAATTCATGCTTCCCTTTGCCAACTGTCTGCTGTTCTCAGGGTTGCTTGGAACAGCTTCAAAACTGCTGGTACCCATGGCAAAAAGATGATTTTTATTCCAAGGGTAGCTACCACCTATTTCTCCAAAGCTTCTGCCCAGTCCTCAGATGGCTTTATGTAGGGATGCTCCATGCAGAGACATGGGGTATGGGCTATGCTTCCATTCTTTGACTCATTTGATACCCAGTTCCAGAAGTTGCTTGGCTTGCGTTGTGTTCTTAAAGCCTCTATGTACAATAACATCAGATTCTGACCCTCACCCAACTGTTGGGGTTCAGTGAAGAATCTGTTAGCAACTTTCCCTTCAGTTTTGGTTGATTGACCAAATTAGCTAGGTAAGTCATAGCAGTAAATGAAATTACATGGGTTGCAAAGGATTAACATAAACTCAATTTGTTAAAATATCTAAAAAATATTCTCAATTTCTGTCACTCTTAATGTAAGTGCCTGCTTACCACTACATATCATATGTATGCACCCCAGTGTCCTGATTATACATTTAAAGAAAAGAGAAATTCCACCAAGGGAGGTAGTTGGTTCCATTTCTTGTGTCAAGAAAAAATTTAGATTACCAACATTCTTCAGATAAAGAACAACCGTTCTAAAATATGAAATAAAAATATTGAGTTTCCAAGCAAATTTGTTTGTGTTATAGTATGTTTAATTTTTATTGATTTTAATAAATGGTAGTGTTATATATATGTATAGTATACACCATTCTATTAATTATGGGCTATTTATATGCATATTTGTTTGCATAAGCAGGCAAGACTAAAGAGGAAATAGTAAGCACAGTAATCACAAAAATGTATGTATTGAAACCAATACAGGGGGATTGTTTATCAGCAATAATTATCTATATAATTATCAAGTGAAAAAGGGGTCCTACAATTAATCATAGATAGTCGTTGTTAAACAGAACACTGTGCACCAGTTACCATTGTTGGAGGAGGGCTCCAACTGAGGGAGAGTAGCAAAGACCATCAATCACCATGCCAACCATCAGGAATAGAAACCCCAACGCTTCTGCTCAATGCAACTTGATGTCAGAGTTTCCACGAAAAACACAACACAGTCAGTTCCTGGATAGGATAACACTTTATTTACATAGAAAAGAGACAGAGCAAAATCACTTTCAATAGTGTGTGTCAGTCTCTCTTGGCCTATGGGTCCCTCCTGGCAGCCCGCACAGGGCAGTTGGCCTGTATACATCTC
>NW_012117810.1:40790-42032 GCF_000951035.1 Colobus angolensis palliatus
TTTTATCAGAGACTAGGATTGCAACCCCTGCTTTTTTTTGTTCTCCATTTGCTTGGCAGATCTTCCTCCATCCCTTTATTTTGAGCCTATGTATGTCTCTGCGTGTGAGATGGGTCTCCCAAATAGAGCAGACTGATGGGTCTTGACTCTTTATTCAGTTTGCCAGTCTGTGTCTTTTAGTTGGAGCATTTAGTCCATTTACATTTAAGGTTAATATTGTTATGTGTGAACTTGATCCTACCATTATGATATTAACTGGTTCTTTTGCTCTTTAGTTGATGCAGTTTCTTCCTAGCCTCGATGGTCTTTACATTTTGGCATGTTTTTGCAATGGCTGGTACCGGTTGTTCCTTTCCATGTTTAGGGCTTCCTTCAGGGTCTCTTGTAAGGCAGGCCTGGTGGTGACAAAATCTCTAAGCACTTGCTTATCTGTAAAGGATTTTATTTCTCCTTCACTGATGAAACTTAGTTTGGCTGGATATGAAATTCTGGGTTGAAAATTCTTTTCTTTAAGAATGTTGAATATTGGCCCCCACTCTCTTCTGGCTTGTAGAGTTTCTGCCGAGAGATCTGCTGTTAGTCTGATGGGCTTCCCTTTGTGGGTAACCCGACCTTTCTCTCTGGCTGCCCTTAAGATTTTTTCCTTCATTTCAACTTTGGTGAATCTGGCAATTATGTGTCTTGGAGTTGCTCTTCTGGAGGAGTATCTTTGTGGTGTTCTCTGTATTTCCTGAATTTGAATGTTGGCCTGCCCTACTAGGTTGGGGAAGTTCTCCTGGATGATATCCTGAAGAGTGTTTTCCAACTTGGTTCCATTCTCCCCCTCACTTTCAGGCACCCCAATCAGACGTAGATTTGGTCTTTTTACATAATCCCATACTTCTTGCAGGCTTTGTTCATTTCTTTTTCTTCTTTTTTCTTTAGACTTCTCTTCTCGCTTCATTTCATTCATTTGATCCTCAATCGCTGATACTCTTTCTTCCAGTTGATCGAATCAGTTACTGAAGCTTGTGCATTTGTCACGTATTTCTCGTGTCATGGTTTTCATCTCTGTCAGTTCATTTATGACCTTCTGTGCATTAATTATTCTGGTTATCAATTCTTCCGCTCTTTTTTCAGGATTTTTAGTTCTTTGAGCTGGGTACGTAATTCCTACTTTAGCTCTGAGAAGTTTGATGTTCTGAAGCCTTATTCTCTCTTCTCGTCAAAGTCATTCTCTGTCCAGCTTTGATCCGTTGCTGG
>NW_012117810.1:45831-72033 GCF_000951035.1 Colobus angolensis palliatus
CTCTTATTTTTTGAATTTCCAGCTTTTCTGCCCTGCTTTTTCCCCATCTTTGTGGTTTTATCTGCCTCTGGTCATTGATGATGGTGACGTACTGATGGGGTTTTGGTGTGGGTGTCCTTTCTGTTTGTTAGTTTTTCTTCTAACAGTCAGGACCCTCAGCTGTAGGTCTGTTGGAGATTGCTTGAGGTCCACTCCATACCCTGTTTGCCTGGGTGTCAGCAGCAGAGGCTGCAGAAGATAGAATACTGTTGAACAGTGAGTGTACCTGTCTGATTCTTGCTTTGGAAGCTTCCTCTTAGGGGTGTACTCCACCGTGTGAGGTGTGGGGTATGGGTCTGCCCCTAGTGGAGGATATCTCCCAGTTAGGCTACTCAGGGATCAGGGACCCACTTGAGCAGGCAGTCTGTCCATTCTCAGATCTCAACCTCTGTGTTGGGAGATCCACTGCTCTCTTCAAAGCTGTCAGACAGAGCCGTTTGCATCTGCAGAGGTTTCTGCTGCTTTTTTGTTGTTGTTGTTGTTTAGCTGTGCCCTGTCGCCAGAGGTGGAGTCTACAGAGCCTGGCAGGCCTCCTTGAGCTGCTGTGAGCTCCACCCAGTTCAATCTTCCCAGGGCTTTGTTTACCTACTTAAGCCTCAGCAATGGAGGGCCCCCTCCCCCAGCCTCGCTGCTGCCTTGCAGTTAGATCGCAGACTGCTGTGCTAGCAATGAGGAAGGCTCCGTGGGTGTGGGACCCTCCCGGCCAGATGTGGGATATAATCTCTTGGTGTGCCCGTTTGCTTAAAGCGCAGTATTGGGGTGGGAGTTACCTGATTTTCCTAGTGTTGTGTGTCTCAGTTCCCCTGGCTAGGAAAAGGGATTCCTTTCCCCCTTGTGCTTCCCAGGTGAGGCGATGCCTCGCCCTGCTTCAGCTCTCGCTGGTCAGGCTGCAACAGCTGACCAGCACCGATTGTCCGGCACTCCCTAGTGAGATAAACCCAGTACCTCAGTTGAAAATGCAGAAATCACCTGTCTTCTGTGTTGCTTGCACTGCGAGCTGGAGACTGGAGCTGTTCCTATTCGGCCATCTTGCTCCGACCCCGCAACTTAAATCTTTATATCCAAGTAATGCTATTCAAAGTATGGTTCAAGGAATAGAGTCAGACTAGGAAACATTTGTTACTCATTGTGGAAAAGATAAGTGTAGAAATTGAGAGTAAATGTTTAGAAACTTTTATGGAAATTCGACAAAGTCATTTTACATCTGTCAATCTAATAGTAACAAAGAAAGGTCTTGTATGTCCTCTTTTGTTTCATTTTTAAAATAATAAGTTTCATTGTGTTTTAGAAAGTCTACAATAAATCTGGGAGAGAACATTGGTCTTTCACCTTAGGTAGGTTGAGAAGCACAGACATAGAATGTGAGAAATGGGACATGGCCAGGTATAAAGAGTATATGGGTAGAATGTACAGGCCTTTGTGTGTCATATTACAGTATTTGGATGTGATCTCACAAGAGGGGAAAAAACATGTGTTTATAAACTATCCTTAAGAACTTCTTAGAAAAATTGGTCTTGAGAATGTGTCCAAGTTTATTAACATGTTATCAAGGAAATCAGCAAAGTGCTAAAAAATTTTTAAGAAGTACAAGTTTCAGAGATGTTATAAATTTGGAGCAGTGACAAATTTAAAAAGTAATACTTACAAAATAATAGTGATTATAGTTTTATTTGAAAGGTTCATAAAGACATAATAGCCAAGTAATTTATTTACACAGAGTCTGTAGCAAAATTATCTGAGATGCCAGATGTGCAGACATAAATTCAGAAGAAAAAAAGATGTAAACGATAGAGATACAATGTATCAAAAATTGAAATGACACATTTTCACTCCTCAAAACTAGCATGAGAGCATAAAAATGTATTAAACGGAGATCTGAAAAAAAAAAATTCTGATTTCAAATATGCCATTGCCAAGGGATTTCTTCTCCCCTGAGCTATAAACAAAAAACCGATGACACAGTTCACTCATTTCCTATTTTGGTACTATTTTACCTTTTTTTTTTTGACACATGGAAGAGTTTTTGAAAGAGTAGCTACAATGTTTGCATCTTAGAAGCATAACTGGGTCTGTCATGTAGAGGTTGATTTTAAGGATGTCAATAGAGAGACTTCTGGGCTGGGTGTTATGGCTCATGCCCATAATTCTAGCACTTAGTGAGGTAGAGCTGGAAAGATAGCTTGAGCCCAGGCATTCCAGACTTGACTGGGCAACATGGTGAGATTCTATTCTCCACAAAAAGGAAAAACAGACGAAAAACAGGCAAAAAACAGATTTCATTAGTAATCAGGGTGCAAATTAAGAAAGGATTGAAGTAAAAAATAATAATTGCTATACAATTTAACCTAAACTAGAAGTTAAATAATACATTATGGAACAAAATGCCAACCTGTACTAAAATCAAGGAGAATTGTTCTCTATGAACTCTAGATTAATTCATTCTTGAAACATGACCAAATAATATAAAGAGTTACAAAATGGTCTCAGCAGTCACTGTGATGGAATTAGGGAAAGGTTCTGAGCCTGTACTTGGGCCCTTAGGACGTTTTGCATCAGAACCATCTTTATGGGAATAGCACTACCATGGAAAAAGTTTGTCTTATGGGGCCCCAAGATAAGAAGTTTGAGAGTATTAATAAAAGAAACAGAAAGTTAAAGATTATTGAGATTTTTCGCTGGTTAAATAAATAAAGAGGCAAATAGAAGTTTGGTAATTATTGAAAGTAATTTTCCAGTTTTTCAGTTTAAGTATTGCCTATGATAAAGATGATGCTCCTTATTTTAAAGAGAAGTACAAACAGTTTCATCAGAAAACCTGATAATATTTAATAAATGGGCTGTTCAAAATAGGTATGTCATGGGAAAATAGAAAAAGAACTGAAGTATTTTTTAAATTTTCATATAGAAATTAAGGGAATAGCAGTCATCAGAAAAGAACTGGTTACTGTAATAAGCATTACTGTAAATTTCTACATTTGTCAAGAATATGAGAAAATTTTAGTTTTTTTCCCCAAGAAAGAGGCTATTGAAGGATTCTAGTTCAAGATGGCTAACTTGAGACATCTTCGGAAAGAAGAAGAAAAATTATACATTGACAATCATACATTAAAGAGAACATCTAAAGGAGAATTCTGGAGTTCAACAGAGAACTGATGAGAAAGATCTGAGGTACAGAAGGAGAAGAAAGTGAGTAGCCAGCTTCACTGAGTTGGGCCAGGAGCCCAAAAGGGCTTGGAATAGCACATGCTTTTCAGAGTCTGAGAGCTCCCTGACTGGAGCTTTGAGAAGTGACCCTGACCTTAGTAGCAGCACAAACTGTGTCCTCAGCGTTGCAAGGGAAGAACAAAATCCCCTCTCACTGGCAGAGTGACCTCTGTGCTTGGCTTCACAAACAGAGAATGAAGCCCTTTTGCCCCTCCACACATCCTCTCTTTCTGCTACCAGAGACTGGAGCAAATGAGCCAGTAGACTACTTGTCTGGGGGAATGAGTCATAGCTATGACTCCACTAGCAGCAGGGGCTCCACGGCTGGGATTTCCCCCCTCTTCATGGTGCTGCTGCTACAGGGAGCAAGAGAGATTGAAAGCAGTGTGTCTTGGGGTGTTGGGGACTACCCCATACCAGACACCACCAACACTAGCCCACATTACTTGGGACCCAAACAGTCATTCCACTACTGCTACTGCCATAGCCCTTACCATGCTGGCTGCCCAGAAACCTGAGAACCTGCTCACCTACTTGACTCACTGCTACCACTATAGTCACCCAAGCAAGCCACTTAGGGGCTCAAGAATCAGCCCACTGGTAACCGCTCACACAAGTGCCAGGGTACACCACCCTGGACCACAAAGATAGACATGCACAGACCACTGCTGCTACTACCGTAGCCTGAAGACTGACCCTCCTGGCTTCCTAGTCCCCAGCACGACTTCACCACAACCTCCATGAATAACTAAAACCTAACCCTGATAGGAAACCACAGATACCACTAGCATTATTTAGAGCTAAAGATATACAGAGACAATATTACTGCATACACTCAGAGTCAAATCCAAAATGCCCAGACCAATTGATAGATATGTCTTCAGGAAAATGTTGTCCCTACGAAAGTAAATTCAAAAAATAGGAGGAATCAACTGTTATTCCAGATGTGCAGGTATCAATGTAAGGACACAAGAAACAAGAAAAAGCAAGAAAATATGACACCTTCAAGGTAATACTCAAGTAATAGGTATTAATAAAAACATCTCAGAAATCTAGATAAATAATTTAAAACATTAATTTTAAAGAGACTCACTGAGATACAAGAAAATCTGAAAAATAATACTGAGAAGTCAAAAAATAATTTAGCTTATAGATCAGAAATTTGCCAAATACATAGATGTTTTTAAAAAGTACCAAACAAAAACTTTGGAACTAAAAAATTCATTGAAGAAAATGCAAAATACACATGAAATATTCAGTAATAAACTAGATGAGGCAGAAAAATATCTCAAAACTTTAAGACAAGTCTTTGAAACAACTCAATCAGACAAAAATTAAGAAAAAGAGTTAAAAAGACGAGCAAACTCTTTATTACATTTGGGAGTACATAAAGTGACCAAATATATGGCTTTTCACTATCACCAAGTGTATCAGTCAGTTCTCACTCTGCTAATAAAGACTTGCCTGAAACTGGGTAATCTATAAAGAAAAAGAGGTTTAATGGATTCACAGTTCCACATGCTGGGGAGGCCTCACAAATATGGCAGAAGGCAAAGGAGAAACAAAGTCATGTCTTACATGGTGGCAGGCAAGAAGGCATGTGCAGGGGAACTGCTCTTTATAAAACTATCAGATCTTGTGAGACTTATTCACTATCATGAGAACAGCACAGGAAATATCTGCCCCCATTATTCAATTACCTCTCACTAGGTCACTCCCTCAACACATGGGGATTCTGGGAGCTACAATTCAAGATGAGATTTGGGTGGGGACACTACCAAACCATATCACTGAGGGTGAAAAGAAAAAGAAAGAATTAGAAAACCTATTTTTTATTTATAAATAGTATAAATTATTATTTATAACTGCTATAAAGTTAGAAAATCTATTTATCATTTTTATAAAATAATAGGTGAAAATCTCTGAAGTATATAAAGAGATTTAGACATTCAGGTACAGGGGTTTAATTATCCCCAGCCAGATGCAATACAAAAAAGGTCTTCTCCATGGCACACTGATAAAGGAAACTCTGTCAGGTTAACAGTAGATTTATCAGCAGAAATCTCACAGGTCAGAAGAGAATGGGACAACATATTCAAAGTGCAAAAGAAAAAAAAAACATAACAGTCAGGAAAATATACCAAGCAAAATTGTTCTGTATAAATAGAGAACTACTCTGTCCTACAAAAGCAAATACTGAGGAAAATTTGTTAACACTAGACGTGTCCTACAAGAAATGCTCCAGGGATTAAAGTCTATAACAAGTTGACAAAAAAACCCAAAAATGCTCAAGGAAGTACTAAATCTGGAAGTGAAAGGAGCGCATTTACCATCACAAAAACACACAAAAGTATAAAACTCAGTGGTAAAGCAATCATACAAAAGAGGAAGGGAAACGACTCAAATGGCACCAGTATAGAAATCCACTAAACCACAATGACAAGGAAAAAATAAAGGAACAAAGAATATACAAACCACCAGAAAACAATTTATAATGTGACAGGAATAAAGCCTCACATATCAATGGTAACTTGGAATTTAAATAGATTAAATTCTCCACTTATGAGATATAGAATGGCTAAATGGACAAAATTACATAATCCAATTATATGTTGCTTACAAAAAACTGACCTTACCAGTAAATACATATAAACATAGAAATTAAAAGAATGTAAAAAGATAATACACACAAATGGAAACCAAATACTAGTAGGAGAAGGTATTATTATATCCGATAAAACAAACTTTTAGTCAAGAACACTGTAAAAAGACAAATAATATAATGATAAGGGATCAATCCAGCAAGAGGATATAACAATTTTGAAAATATATGCACCCAATGTTGGATCATCCAGATCCATAAAGCCATTATTGCTAAATCAAAAGGGAGAGATTTAGTCCAATACAGTAATAGTGAAAACTTCAACACCTGACTCTCAGCACTAAACATATCATCTGGAGAGAAAACAAACAAAGAAACATTAGGTTTGCATTGGAATTTAGGCCAATGGACCTAAGAGATGTTTACAGAACAGGTCACCTGACTGCTGCAGAATACAAGTTATTTTCATTAGCACATGGAATATTCTCCATGGTAGACCATATATCAGGCCACAAAACAAGTCTCAACAAATTAAAAATAATCAAAATTATATCAAGTATCTTCTCATGCCACATCAGAATAAAACCAGAAATCAATACTAAGAGAAGCTTTGGAAAATATACAAATACATGAAAATTAAAGAACATGCTCCTGAATGACCACTGAGTCAATGAATAAATTAACATGGAAATAAAAACTTCTTGTAACAGTTGAAAATGGAAACAGAACATAGCAAAGCCTGTGGGGGAGAGCAAAAGTAGTGTTGAGAGAAGTTTAAGAAAAGAAATGTCTAAATAAAAAGAGTAGAAATATTAAAAATTAATCAAGCAAGACAACACAAAGAACTAAAAAGATCTAGTCAAACCCCAAATTAACAGAACGAAAATAATAGCAATTACAGCAAAATAAAACCAAATAGAGGTTCCCCAAAATACAGAAGACCAATGAAATGAAAAATTGCTTCTTTGAAAAGATAAGCAAAATTGATAAACCACTAGATAGACTAACCAAGAAAAGAAGAGAGAAGATTCAAAGAAACAAAATAAAAAATGAAAAGGGAGACATTAAAATGAATATCACAAAAATACAAAAGATCATCAGAGACTATTATGAACAGCTATATGCTGACAAATGGGAAAACCTAGAGGAAATAGAGAATTCCTGGAAATAGACAAGCTACTGAGTTTGAATCGGGAAGAAATAGTAAACCAGAGTAGATCAATAATGAGTAGTAGATTCAATCAGTAATAAAAGACCTTCCAACAAAGAAAAACTGAATTACATGGATTTGCAGCTGAATTGTACCAAATGTAAAAAAAAAAAGAGAATGAAAACCAATTTCTGCCATTACTCCAAAAAAACCAAAGAGGAGGGAATTCTCCCTAGTCATTCAAAGAGGCCAGCATCTCCCTGATACCAAAACTAGAAAAGGATACAACAAAAAAGAAAACTATAGACCAATATCTCTAATGAACACAGGCACAAAAATTCTCAAGAACAAAACTAGCAAACAAAACTCAACAGCACATCAAAAAGGTAATCAAAAGTGGGTAATAAATTCCACTGCAATCAAGTGGGATTTATATCAGGGATGCAAGGTTACTTCAACATACACAAATGAATAAACATGATACAACATATCAACAGACCGAAAACCGTACAATCATCCCAGTGGATACAGAGAAATCCTATGATAAAATTCAACACTCTTTTATGATAGAAACTCTCCACAAACCAAGCATAGAAGGAACTACCCCAAAATAATAAAAGCCGTATATGACAAACTCACAGGTAACATCATATTGAATGAAGAAAAGTTGAAAACATTTCAAGAACTTGAACAAGACAATGATGCCCATTTTCACAACTCCTATTCAACATAGTACTAGAGGTCCTAGCCAGAGAAATCAGGCAAGGAAAAGAAATAAAAAGTATTCAAAGTGGAAAAGAGGAAGTCAAATTGTTTCTGTTTGCTGTTAATATGATCTTATATCTAGAAAAACCTAAAGACTCCACCAAGAAACTCCTTGGTTTGGTAAATACATTCAGTAATATTGCAGGATACAAAATCAACATATGAAATTAGTAGCATTTCTAAGCACCAACAATGATTTAACCAAGAAAGAAATCAAGAAAGCCACCCCATTTCCAATAGCTAGAAAAACAATAAAATACTTACAAATAAATTCAGCCAAGAAGGTGAAAGATCTCTGCAATGAAAACTCTAAAACACTAATGGAAGAAATTGTAGATGACACAAAAAAATTGAAAAACATCCTATGCTCATGTATCAGAAGAATTAATATCCTTAAAATAACCATATTACCCCAAAGAATCTACAGATTCAATGAAATCTTTGTAAAAATACAAATGTCATTCTTTATAGAATCAGAGAAAACAATCCTAACATTCATATGGATCCAAAAAAGAGCCTAAATTGCTGAAGCAAGCCTGACTGGAGGCATCACATCATGTGACTTCAAAATGTATCACAAGGCTATCATAGTCAAAAACAGCATGGAATTGGTGAAAATATAGACACACAGACCAATGGAGCAGAATAAAGAACTCAGAAATAAAGGCACATGTTAATAGCCAACTAATCTTCTACAAAACTGACAAAAACTTACAATGGGGAAAAGACACCCTATTCAATAAATGGTGCTGGGAAAACTGGGTGGCCACATGTGGAAAAATAAAACTGGATCACCATCTCTCACCATATTAAAAAAACTCAAGATGGGGATTAAAGACTTAAACATAAGACCTCAAAATTATAAAAATACTAGGAAAAACATAGGGAAAAGCCTCCTGTACATTGGTTCAGGCAAATAATTTATCGCTAAGACTTTAAATGCACAGGTGACAAAAATAAAAATAGACACATGGGACTATATTAAACTAAAGAGCTTCTGCAGAGAAAAACATAATTAACAAAATTATTGTAGAGACAGTCTGTTAAATGGGAGAAAATATTTGCAATCTACTCATCTGGCA
Source organism: Colobus angolensis palliatus (assembly GCF_000951035.1). Classification (NCBI taxonomy): domain Eukaryota; kingdom Metazoa; phylum Chordata; class Mammalia; order Primates; family Cercopithecidae; genus Colobus; species Colobus angolensis. Next base: position 54,674 of record NW_012117810.1, read on the forward strand.
GGGGACTAATATCCAGAATATACAAGGAACTCAAACAACTTAACAAAATGTACAAGGAACCCAAACAACTCAACAGGCAAAAGCAAATAATCTCATGAAAAAGTGGGCAAAGAACATGAATAGACATTTTTCAAAAGAAGACATAAAAATGCCTAATATGATTTGAAAAAAATGCTCAACACCTCTAATCACCAGATAAATGCAAATTAAAACTGCAATGGACACAATCTTTTCCCATTCCGAATGGCTATTATTAAAAAGTAAAACAAACAAGCAAAAAGATGTTGAGAAAGATGTGGAAAAAAAGGAACTCTCATATACTGCTGGTGGGAATGTAAACTAGCACGTACACTATGAAGACAATATGAACATTTCTCAAAAACTAAAATAGGGCCGGGCGCGGTGGCTCAAGCCTGTAATCCCAGCACTTTGGGAGGCTGAGACGGGCGGATCACGAGGTCAGGAGATCGAGACCATCCTGGCTAACACGGTGAAACCCCGTCTCTACTTAAAAAAAATACAAAAAACTAGCCAGGCGAGGTGGTGGGCGCCTGTAGTCCCAGCTACACGGGAGGCTGAGGCAGGAGAATGGCGTGAACCCGGGAGGCGGAACTTGCAGTGAGCTGAGATCTGGCCACTGCACTCCAGCCCAGGCGACAGAGCGAGACTCCGTCTCAAAAAAAAAAAAAAAAAAACTAAAATAGAATTACTGTTGGATCTAGAAATCCCACTACTGGGTATCTACCCAGAGGAATAGAAACCAATATATCAAAGGGATACCTGAACTTGCATGCTTATTGCAGTATTAATTACAAGAGCTAAGATATGGAATCAACCTAAACATCCATCAATGGATGAATGGATAAAGAAAATGTGATATGTATACACAAAATGGAATACTGTTTGGCCCTGAAAAGGAATGATATTATGTCATTTGCAGCAAGATAGATGGAACTAGAGATCATCTTAAGTGAAATAATTCAGGCACAAAAAGACAAATATCACATATTGTCACATATTTTGGAACTAAAAAATTTCATCACATCAAGATAGAGATGGGAAGATTGATAAAGGAGATTAGGAAGTGTGAGTTGGAGGAAGAAGCAGGATAAAGGGAGGTGTTCTAAAGGGTGCAAACATAACAGTAAGATAGAAGAAACAAATTCAATGTTTGATGGCAGGATAGAGTGCTTATACTTAACATTTTTGTAACAAAAATGCTATAAAAATGTGTTATATTCAAGTGACCAACACCCTAAATACACTGACTTGATTACTATGCATTACACAAACGTAACAAAAATTTCACATGTACCTTATACTTATGTAGAAACAAATAATATGGTGGCTATCTTTACAATTCTAAAATAACCATCACTCAATCAGTGTATCTCTCATCCAGAAAATAAACTTTTTGTGTCTGGATTAATCTCTTAGTTACATAGAACTTTATTCCAAAATAATTTTTAGTTCATAGAAATTGCCTATCATCTTGATTCTGAAAACATAACAGCTTTCTCTCTTAATTTCTCTATCTATCTAAATTTGCCTGAAATTATTAAATGTTTCAAGTGAATCATGCCAGAAACGTTGACTTATATATGTTTTATTCTTTGAAAACATTGTTGAGGACTGCTTAATTTTGAATTAGGGGTGGGGATTCTCAACTTTCCATTTAAAAGGTGATTATTTGGAGTAAAAGAAAACTATTTGGTCCTCACCTTGGTCTTGTTTTAGGAAATAGTATAACTCTCTGTAGGTATTTACTTACTTATTCACAAAATAAGGCCACCTGGCACATTATCTTTATCTTACAAACAAATAAAAACAAAAATGTTTCCTTTTTCTAAGAGTAGAAATATAGGCCCTATGAACATGTGGTATTTATGCTGTGGTAAAAAAGCCATGCAATGCTTTCACTGTCAAGATACTGGGCTAATCTCTAATAATCCAGTTGTTGCTTCTGATTGGGTGCCAAATGTTTTGTTAGAAATTGTAGAGGGGTTGCAGAAAGGAGATAAGAGATCTCTGAGATCTAGAGACCTGAACCACACTACCAACCAACTTGACCTACTTGACATAAACCTTCAATCTAACAACAGCAGCAAGCGTAATCTTTTCAATAGCACAAGGAACATCACCAAGAAAGTCTATATTCTGAGTCATTAAACAAATCCTAATAAATTTAAAAGGATTGAAATCATATGAAGAATGTTCTGTCACCATAATGCAATTAAGCAAGAACACAAAAATAGGAAATTTTCTGGAAAACTCCATATGTTTGGAAACGCAAATAACCACTGAGTCAAAGAAAATTAAAATAAAAACTGGAAACTATTTTGAGTTAGAAGAAATTGAAAATACAACATATTCAGTTTGTGAGATGCAGTTAATGATGCAGTTAATGCAGTGCACAGAGGATGATTTATAGGTTTAAATAATTAAAAATTTAAAAAGCAATGTGTAAAATTAATAAACTAAGCTTCTATCTTAAGTAACTGGAAACAAGAACATGTTAAATCCAAAACAAGTGGAAAGAAAAAAATAACGACGGGGGAAATAAATGAGTTAAAGATGTAAAGAATTAGAAAAAAATTATTTAAATCAAAAGATAGCTCTTTTGAAAAATCATTAATACAGGTACCTCTCTATCCAGGTAAAAAAGAGAAGACACAAGTTACTGTCAGGAATGAAAGGGAGGAGATTGTACTATTCATGCAGATTTCATAAATATGACAAAAATAATAAAACAACTTTATGCTGGTAAGTTCAACAAGTTAGATTAAAGAAATTTCTTAAAAGAAACTAATCTAGAGTCACTCAAAAATATAATCTGCATAACCTTATATATCTTTGAAAAACTTACATTTATAGTTGAAATACCTAATACAATGAAACTATATGTCCAGATGATTTTATTGTTGAATTCTACTAAATATATAAGAAGAAATAATACTAATTCATCACAATGTTTTCCAAAATGATAGAAGAGTAGACAAAATTAAGATGAGTCATAGACAGGGTAATAGATGAAATTATAAACTTTCTAAAGGAAAACAGAAAAATTTGAGTGACTTTGAGTTAAGCAAAGATGTTTTAGACAGTACATGAAAAAATAAGAGCCGTTAAAATTTGATCATCAAAAAGCACTATCGAGAAGCAGAAAATGCAGAGCAGGGATGGGGAGAAAATATTTGTAAAACATATGTGTCATAAAGGATTAGTGGCCAAGGAATATTCTTTAAAAAACTCCTATAAATCGATAACAGGTAAAACAATTCAATAACAAAAACACAGCAAAATATTTGAATACATTTTTAATCAAAGAAGATATATGAGTGGCTTATAAGTTCATGAAAAGATGCTCATCATCATTAGTCAAATGCTAATTGAAACCACAATGAGATATTGCTACACAACCACTAGAATGCTTAAAATAATAATAAAAAAAACAAACCCTGAAAGTACTGTCTTAGTTCAGGCTGCTACAATAAATAATCATATACTGGGTGGCTTATAAAATGTAGAAATTTATTTCCCACTGTTCTAGAGACTGGAATTTCCAGGTCCGAGTACCAGCCTAGTCAGGTTCTGCTGAGAGTCCTCTTCTGTGCTACAGACTGCCGTCTTCTTGTAGTATCCTCACGTAGTGTAAAGAGACTGAGAGAGGCTCTGGTGGTCCCTTTTATAAGGGCACTAATCTTGTTAATGAGGGCTCCACTCTTATGACCTAATTTCCTCCCAAAGGCCCCACCTCCTAATACCATCACATTGAGGGTTAGAATTTCAAAATACAAACTTTGGGAAGAGACCAATATTCAGTCTATTGAAGCACCAAGTATAGAAGAGGATGTGGAACAAAAGGAGCTTTTGTACATCACTAATAAAATTGCAAAACAGTACAGCTATTTTTGAAACAGTTTTGAAAACAGTTTGGTAGTATTTTACAAAGTTAAAAACATACCTAGTATGTTATTGATAGATTTATTGTAAATGTGAATACATGTGACCTAGTAATCTTGTTCCTAGTTATTTATGTAAGAGAAATAAAGACAATTTTCTACACAAAGATTTGTATGTGAATATTATCAGCAGCTTTATTTATAAGACCCCAAACTGGGAGCAATCCAAAAGTCCTTTGACTGGAGAATTCAGAAATAAATTATCTCATAATCATGCAATAGAATACTACTCAGCCATAAAAGGATGGAGGAAAAACACTGTTAATATACTCAACAAAATGGATGACTCTCAAGAGCATTATGCCAAGTGAAATAACTCAGACACAAGACTGCAACTGTATTTCTACACTGCAATGCATATTTTTATTTATATGAAATTCTAAAAAAAAGACAAATTATAGTGACAGCAGATTAGTACTTGCCTGGGGTCATGGATGGGGGAAGGGATTGAGTGCTAAGGGTACATGGAAACTTTTGGAGTGATGAAATTGTTCTGTATCTTGAATGTGGTGTTGGTTACATGACTGTATCCACTTGTGAAAATTTGATATTTACATTTAAAATGAATGAATTTGAATTTTATGTATTATTGCTAGCAATTCAAAGAGCAGTTGGAATTTCAAAGTTAGTCAAAGATCCCTTTCTTCTGGGTGAATTCCACCTGTCTACTTAATAAGCAGATGTGATTATTCAATATTTGGGTAGGTGCAAATTAAGATTGATTTACAATAAAAATGTATCTGAAGAAAATTAAACAGTATTACCTGTGCAATATTTTGGAGATTTTTTCTTCTCCTTTATGTTTAATGAGTGTATGACATTCTACACATAATTTATTTAAAATATGTCCTATTATATTTAGTGTAATATTGTTTGAAATTTACTTTAAAATTATTTATATAGCACATCATATTTGTAAATTAATCTTGAATTTACAACATAGAGACAGCTGTTCACCAAGTCAATCATTCTAATAAGGAATACTTCCAGCAGCTGTTAGTTAGTATTTTTTTTTTTTCTTTTTGTTGAGACGGAGTCTCACTCTGTCGCCCAGGCTGGAGTGCAGTGGCCAGATCTCAGCTCACTGCAAGCTCCGCCTCCTGGGTTTACGCCATTCTCCTGCCTCAGCCTCCCGAGTAGCTGGGACTACAGGCGCCCGCCACCTCGCCCGGCTAGTTTTTTGTATTTTTTTTTAAAGACGGGGTTTCACCGTGTTAGCCAGGATGGTCTCGATCTCCTGACCTCGTGATCCGCCCGTCTCGGCCTCCCAAAGTGCTGGGATTACAGGCTTGAGCCACCGCGCCCGGCCTTAGTTAGTATTTTTAAACACCCTATTGAGGAGCTCCCATTCAAGAGGAAGATTTGGAAATGGCAAGAACTTTAAATATTGCTATCTAAAGCTATACTAGATAATACATTTTGCTGCATCAAAGATGCTTGAAATAATTTTTAGTATGTGAAATCACTGGTATATCAAAGTCTGGAGTTTAAAGATGTCTACTTATATTCGTGAGATGCTGTAGGAGAATTAGAGGAGCGCAGGAACATAACATCCTTCAGAATACTGCCCAAGGTTTAGGATTATTTTAATTCCATATTTTACTACATAACAGGATTTGTATTCTAATCTGACCAGAAGTTTGACTGACTATCAAGGATACTATATTGTCATATCTGTCTGGAAAGAACCCTTTAAACAAAGAACATAATAGAAAATTTACATGTATTGACTTAAACAAAATATGTGTCCATTTCTCTTTCATGAAAAAGACACATTCAGAGAGGGGCAGTTCATGACTTGTAGGACAGCTTTATGACATTTTTAGGGCTCAGGTTTATGATATTTTATTTTCTGAGAGACTTAACATGTGAATTCCTCCTCATGGTTTAAAAGAGACCACTTGTGTTTTGGCCATCACATCCACATTTTAGTTAGGGAGGTAAAGAAGATAAAGATTATTCCCCCCCCACCACCACTTTAAATATATTTTCTGGGGCATATGACGTTTTCACTTACATTCCACACTTAACAAGACACCTTGTTACATTCTAGCTGCAAAGGAGCTGGGGAGTATCCTTATTTGGATTAATCACTTGCCCATTAAAAATTGAGGATTTTCCTTACTAATAAAGAGAATAAATGGGACATTTTAGGGCCAACCAGAAATCTATGCCCCAATGCATTTTCACACAGAGTTAGTTTTAAAAACAACTTTAAACAAATGCAAATTAGAATGGAATTTTCTTATTAGTAAATGTTATGAACAAAAACTTATAGAAAAGACCATATTTATTAAAGATTCTTTATATACCTATCATTCAATATTAAGTACTAGACAAGAATGGTTATTATTTTACTATTAACTCTAATACACCATTGAAAATCCTATGAAATATTTGGAGACAAGAAAAACAAATGAAATATAAAGATTTGAAGATGAATTAAAATGTTCATTATTATTGGATAGTATCATTATTTGAAAGTTGTCAAATACAAGTAGCAGATAAATTATTGGCACTAAAACAATTCAGTAAATTTGTTGGACACCAAATGAACCAACAAAAGTGAAGTGCATTTCTTTACATAATTAACTATTAATAGGAAGTAAAGTCAAATATAAATATTACAAAAAGTAGCAATAGAAACTATGTTATCTAGAGATTAATTTATTAAATAATTTATGATCACTATTAAATAATTATTTTCAGATAAAAATATCTTCAGTGTAAAAAATGGTTCATATTTTTGAATGACTGAATTTAATGTTATAAAGAGAGTGACTTCGCTAAATTTCAAGTGACTAGTGTATGTGTGTGCTTGTGTGTATGTGCTACTTTAAAATCTTAAGCCTAATTTGAAAAGAAGACATAGGAAAGTTCCTCTGTAAGGTAAAAAGTGTACTGCAAAGAAATAGCAATATGAAAAAATGGAACGTCAAGCAGTGAAGAATATCAGGAATCTATGCTTCATAGTATTAAATGACGTCCCGTTCTGGGGTGGCCAGGGGAAATGTGTTACCTAAATTCCTATAAATTTAACTTTATTCATAGAAAAATATTCTAAAGGAAATACTGAACTTCCAGAAGAAAAAATCTGAGATAATTTTGGAATTGAATTAGTGAGTAAAATAGAAATATTTTTGGTTTTAGGCTTCAGGAATTAATACATTCTGCAGACCAAATTTGGAAAGAGATTTTGGGGAAGATTAATGAATGAAGCATAGAGAGGATATCTGACGTACATGAATAAAGGATTGAACCCTAAGAGTCTCCTATTCATACAAAGTATTTCTTTGATTAAAAAAAGAGTATTTTGCCTCATTTGCAACAAAATATAAGATAAAACTTGAATTTTGTTTTCCTATGTGTACAGTTCCTTACCCCATTCCTCAACAATATGAATAGTTGTGCCTAACTTTACATTTCAAGAGGCTAGATAAAGAAAATTAAAGTAAGCCCAAAGATAGCAAAGGAAGGAAATAATAAAGATTAGAACAGAAATATATGCAATAGAGAACAGAAAAACAGTAGAGTTGTTTTTCTTGAAAAGATTAACCAAATATAAACCTTAAGCTAGACTGAAAAAAAAAGAGAAGACTCAGATACATAAAAATTAGAAATGACAGGAGAGACATTACAACTGATGCCACAGAAATGCAAAGTGTCATAAGACACTACATGGGCAACGATAATGCCAACAAATGTATTAATCTGGAAGAAACAGATAAATTCCTAAAAGCCTACAATCTACAAAGACTGAATCATAAATAAATAAAACATCTGAACAGATTACTAATGAATAAAAAGATTATATAAATAATAAAAACCTTTGAACACAGAAAAGCCTAAGACCAGAAGGTTTTACTGGTAAATACTACCAAACATTTAAAGAAGAATCAACACAAATTTTTGTTAAACTCTTAAAAAAATTAAAGGAAGAATACTCCTAAACTCATTCTGTGAAGCCAGAATTACTCTGATAAAAATGATCTGATCTGCATTGCTTTATCCTATCTCATGATAATCAAATAACTATATATATATATATCTTATATATATATTTGATATATATATATATATTTGATATATATATATATATATATATATATATATTTGAAACAGTTCCTTACACCTGTACACCAACAGTTGGGAGGACTTAGGGAAGCCTTCAGTTGAGAATTGTAAAGAGTCTCCTACAGAAAGGGGTTCTCTAATTCTGGAAAGATGTACCATATTGGCAGGGAGATGACAGTGGGAAAACCGCCTGCTAAATCCTGTGTTGAGCTGGGAGTTGAGAAACGTATGAACATTCAGATTGTGCTATCTATGGTACTAGTCATCAATGGGATATTACTGAACTAAGCTAAAGGTTAAATATCTATAATGAGTTCCAGTGCTACTCTGTCAGTGTCTGAGTAAGTTTACTTGACTGTAGAGAAGACTGTTAGATGAGTACCACTCACAACATCATTATTACCCTCTTTAACACTCTTACCAGTCTCTAAGGAAGAATGAATACCAGTTCTTTGGACCTCAGTGTGACACATTCCCCAGTAAACATAAGATAGGGAAAAAGCTAAAGAAATAACATTCATTGAGATCCTATTATGCTTCAGCTGCTTAGTCATGTGATTTTATATAATTCTTGGAAGAATCTGTGATATAGGTGCTCTATCACCATTTTCTAGATATAGAAATTGAGGTATAGTGAAGCTCAGTTCATTTTTGGTCATTACAAAATTGAGAAAGAGCCAGGAAATGAATATAGGTTTGTGTGAACTAAAGCCTTTGTTTATTTCACCACTGACAACTTACATGGAAATGAAATAATTCATATTCTGGAACTTGAGATGTAGATTATTTTACAAAAAAATACATTAAGAAAAATTTGACTAGCAATATCAATTTACTGATTTAAGGCAATAAAAGTTATCCATTAGTAGGGCCAAATTGAGATGATGGTCCTTGACTGAAAAAATCTGGTTGAGAAAACTTGCACGTACTTTTCCTTATCAAGTCCCAAATGCCTGTATTTTAATCTTAACCTTAAATATTTGTGACATTTATTCTCTGATAAAGGGTATAGGAAATAGAAAATGGGGATTGTGTTTCATAATAGTCAATTTTGCCACTATTTGGTGATAGAGAAAGTCATTTACCCAGACCCGTTTCTAGTCAGCCTCCTCAGAGCAGTTACAAAAAGTAGCCTTAGGAGGCTGAGGCACGAGCATTGCTTGAACCCGGGAGATGGAGATTACAGTGAGGCAAGATTGCACCACTGCACTTCAACCTGGGTGACAGAGTAAGACCCTGTCTCAAAAAAAAAAAAAAAATGTAGGCAAATGTAAGTAGGTGCATATAACATTGCTTCAAGCTTTGGGACTGTGAATATCACAGCTTAGATATTGTGAGCCTTTAGCATTTGCTCTTGAACATCAGACTAAGTTAAAGAGCTCCCTGATTTATTTTTCTGGAACATCTGTAGTAACCAGAGTGGAGCTGGGCAAGAGTGAATCACACATTTTGCAATGGCAATCATCGTGTTAGGAGGCATCCAAGCATGACTGAGCTGCTAAGTGGAACAACTGTCTCCTGTAGTCAACCTGTTGACATGTGGTAAAATAAGCACAACAAAAGTTTAGGCTTAAGTTTATTTACACTTGTGCCTTGTGCTATGCTTGGTACTTTACATGCATTATCACATTTAATTCTTTCAATGACCGTCTGAGGTTGGTACTTTGTCCCGTTATAGAATTGAGGAAATAAATGTTCTGAAAAGATCAAAAAGATTACAACGAAAAAAAAAAAATGACAGGGTTAGGATAAGAAACCTGCCTGTCTAACTGAATAATTTGTTTTCTTAATAACCAAAGTATATAAATTATACAAATTTGTATACAAAGTATACAAATTATTTCATTCACTGGGTACTTGGTACCCAGTGAATTTAAAGTGGTGACTTTAAATTCAAAATTATCACCTGAGGTGTAATTGCCAGGGGGAACCCCTGAAATTTCTTGTCTTCAAGGGAAAAATACTGTATGTAGAGATTTAAAAAAATCTAGACAAATCTGCTAATCCAAAGACAACAAAAGGGATTTTCTTTATAACATTCAATTGGTCCTCTGTATCCGTATTTTTTGTATTTTTGGATTCAACCAACTGCAAATAAAAAATATTTGAAAAAATTGCATGTGTAATAAATACGTACAGGCTTTTTACTTAACATTATTCTTTAAACAATCAGGTATAACAACTATTGACACAGCATTAGATATTATAAGTAATCTAGAGATAATTTAAAGTATACAGGAGTATGTGCATAGGTTTTATGCAACTACCACACCGTTTTATATTAGGTACTTGAGCATTCACAAATGTTGGTATCTGTAAGAGGTCTGGAACCAATCCCTATGGACACAGAGGGATGTCTGTAATAAAAATATACGTCATAAAGAATGTTAGATTCCCTTAGTTTTAAGGTACAGAATTAACTGTTGGGAGATAATTGTCCATGTGTCTCACTTTTCTGCTCATTGTGGGAGCACTCTGGAACCTTTGTTTCAGAATATTTTTTCCTTAGTGTTTCTGTGATGACAGCATTAGAAGAGAGAGATATTGTCTTTTTTTCTTTTGAGGTGTGCTTATTGTCCATACAAAAGTTTCAACTTCCCTATGTCAAAGCAAATTTGTGCTACACGATGTTAAATGGCCAAGGAAAATTTTATTTAAGTGCATTTCAATAGAGAAGCAAGACCAAAACTTGGTATGAACTAGGCAACTTCATCTAAACAAGGGGCAAGATGGTTTTTAAAGGTTGAGATAAGCTAGTAGAAAAGTATATCACAGAGAAATAATCACAGTAGGCCATCTGTGATTACTAATTGGCTTCATCAAAAGGAAAAATAAGGCTTTGATATCTTTATGACGGGAGGTAGAAGTTTTGTGACTTTAGTGAGGCACCCACTGAAGTTAGGCTGCTACTCTCCCATAGAAACTGGGAGATATGGGTCTTTTTTAATGATTACATTTAAAAGAGGTGGCTCTCAGGTCCTTAAGAAAAATATTTCTGGATTCTAAAATTGACAAAAGGCTTTTAAAAAGATTTATATCACAGGGGGGCAGATAAATAATTTACAGTTACAAGTTTTCTAAAGTAAACATTTTAAGAAAAAGGAGGGCAGGTGCCTGGAGTCAGGAAAAAGGCTGTCTAAAGTTCAGTCGAGCCGAAGGGAACATTAAGGCTGTCGTAGTCACTAAGCTCTGGGTTCCGGTCCTGTAATATATATCACTATATGTGCAGATGCTCCAGCCCTCTTCACATGTTTCTGTGGGAACTGATGCTCAGCACAAATTTTGATAGTCTGGCTACCACTATTACTGTGAGTAATAAGCTGTCCTTCGTCTTGGACCCAGGAGTCTTCTACTGGCATCCATGAAATTGAAGCAGACTAACTCTATAGGCTTGCAACAAGTGCAAAATCTCAGACTCTTTACCATTCTTGAAATTTGATTTTGCTTACATAGTAAAAGTGACAATTTTTGGAAGGTTTGTGGACAGTTCATGTATGTGAAGAAATAACTCAGTAGCCAGGCCTTGTGAGGGAAACAGAACAATTCCAGAATATCTTAGTCATAGCATCTTGTTAGTCATCTTAGGGAATTATCATCGGACGATTTCCAGCTCTCTCTGTCTCTATTTAAGATTTTTAATCCTGGGTAAGAGAAGAGGATTTGCTCTGCTGGGGTCATAGCCCAAATTTGTGGTCAAAATAATAATTTCCTATAATTTGTTTCCCCAGTTGGTTTTCTTGGAGTCAGGAAAATAATGTTTCCTGAAAGAGGGATGCTGACAAAATGAAAAGAATAGATCTCCATAAGATTCCACTGCTGGGCTTTACAGCATGTACACTTGTTTGAATACACTGACATATCTCTTCCTTTGCATAGTTTCCAAAATGTCCATTCTTAATCTAATAAAATATTATTAAATAAACACCTACTGTGTGTTAGCCACTTTTCTAGTCAAAGGATACATTAGTGAACAAAAGCAAAGAATCCTGCCTTTAAGGAGTTTATATTCTAGTGCATAGAAAGAAAAAGGATAAATTAGTAAATTATATAGTATATTAGAGGTAATATGTACTATAGAAAAAAAGTGGAATGAAGTAAAAGAGTAGAGGTGTTAGGAGTGATGATTTTAAATAGGGTATTCAGGAAGGCTTCATTAAGAAGGTGATATTTAAGGCAAGACACGAAAGAGGTGAGCAAGTTAGCAGTTGCACACATAACTGGAAAAGAATAATCAGTTCAAAGACTTGAAGCCAAGAGCATGCCTGGGGTTTTAGGGAATCCAAGGAGACTGTGGTCATAATGGAGAGATGGAGGGAAAGCGGAGGAGCAGATGGATTCAGAGAGTTATCTGTGGGGGTAAATGTGGCAGCAGAGTGACTGGTTTGGAGGCAGTTACAGTAATCTAGGATACTCCTAGGTTAGGAAAAAGATGTGAATAGAGAATGACTCTTGGATTAAGCATCATAAAATAAAATGAAATGTATTTACCACTCCTCAAAGGAGACTACCTAAAGTCACAAATCCACCATAGGAATGACCCTGGATGATGTTCATGTGATTTAGTCCTGTCATAGTGCTATCTCAGAATTACACAGTGTTTGGACTGGGTGGTAAATTTAAGTACCATCATCACACTGTTAAATAATATGGATTTTAGAAGAAATTTAAAGAAGAAATTTTTGAAAACTGGAAATACCATTAGGGGTTATAATCCTCAGTTCTTTCATGGATTATGGTGATATAATTGCTGTTTATTTGTGCTTAATCTACTGATTTGTTCTTGCCATTTTTTTTTACTTCATTTAGCTTAGAAGTTGATTGGCATTAGGTGCAAATACTTATTCCAGACAAGTCAGACTTCTTGGAGAAACTGCCTTGATGAGATTGTGGGTGTCTTCTTTTATCTCTTGGCAGGACAGTGCAGTAAGGCCTGCAAAAAGATTCTCAACATTCTATCTCTTCTTCTCATTTTAATAATATAATTGTAATCTAATTTCTATCTAATGCTCAGATCAGTCACCCTAAGTGACACCATATTCCTTTATTTTCTTGGTTGTTCAATAGCTTGGGAAACCTAAAATGACCAATGGTCTCATTGATCCAATAACTGCTTTCGAGGAAATACTCTTTCTTTGGGCTCCAAATTCTGTAGGCCAATAAAGAATTGGGTTAGGGCAGAGAGAAATGGTTGAGAAGAAAATATTTTGAGCAAAATTAGACGTGAATGGTTGAGAGTTAAACCCTCTACCTCTCTCCTAGGGTTCCCACAAGCCCACCATATATCAACTACGTTTCATATTAAATGTTTCTTCACAAGATGGCATGCTTCGGTTTCAAGATGTTTTATTGAAGTTAATATCATACTGAGTTCTCAACAGATCATTTCAGCAAATGTAAGACAGAGTTGCACCAAACTGAAAAATGTACAAAATATCAGTTAATAAGTATTGTTGTCATCTAGCAGTGAGCAGTAGCCAGGTCAGCTTTTATGAGGCCAATAAATCTTGCTGAGTATATAGATAGATTTCCCCACTGTCAATATAGCCACTCTGTCCATCATCCCATTAATACACACTAAGTAGTCTGGGAAGAATGATGACTGATGATCTGAAAATAGGCTACCACATCTACAGCATTATTAAGATTGTTTGTGTTTTGGAGTCTTACTGATGAACATTTATGTAGATACAATCATACTCAAGGGTTGTCCTTAAAGGTTTTTCTATCTATTTCTTCCCCCAAATATCCTTATTACCAACGGTCTGACTTTTGTCCTAGGTCTGTCAGACTACGGCAAGACCAAAGCAATTTTCCAGGATTTGTTGTAAACCTCATCCCTGGATGTCTCTTCACCCAGACAAAGTGAGAAAACACATGTTCTGCCTGGAGGGTTGCCTTCTGATGGTTCAGGTTCATTTCTGAGTGATCACAGAGTCCACTTCTTCTTGATATTTCTCTATCAAGCAGAACTAGCTGGAAACCAGGCTTCGGAGTTTTCATGCTGAGTCATACGTTCATGGGAAACTCCCTTAAATGCCATAGTTGCAGACTGAAAGAAGAGTAGGAGTATGATTTTTTAAAAATATGCGTTCTGGGATTGTAAACTATATGCATATATCACATACTTGTGTGTTTGGGGTTTTTTTGAAATCTCAGTCACATATACTCTTCTTCCAATTCGTAACTAAAAGTTGCTGATTATATCCAGTTTTGTCGTTATACAAGTCAAATATCTGATAGCGTTGCCTGGCCACTTAGTTTCTACCAAGGACCAGTAAGTAGTAAGTCAGAAACCTTTTAAAAACATTAAAAAATTTTTTATTTCCATAGCTTTTGGGGAACAGGTGGTGTTTGGTTACATGATTAAGTTCTTTAGTGGTGATTTCTGACATTTGGGTGCACCCATCATAGGAGCAATGTACACTGGACCCAATGTGTAGTCTTTTATACCTCCATTCCTGAGTTATTTTACTTAGAGTAATGGTCTCCAACTCCACCCAGGTTGCTGCAAATGCCATTATTTTGTTCCTTTTTAAGGCTGAGTAGTATCAGAAGCTTTTTATTAAATAAAAATGAATACTTGCTAAAAGAGCCAGAATATTAATCTGACATCACTATTGTAGTATGAAAAATATTTTTCTTTATTATTCAGTTTATTTTAGTTTATTAGTTGCAAAAATAATTAACTATCTCTACAATACAAAAGAGAATTTAAAAAATAAGCAAATTTAGTTTTGAAATAATAAAAACTCAAAAGAATCATTTACATTTTGAAATGTTTGTTAAACACCTACATTTATAAAATATTATTTAACATTTATATTAATGTAAGATTTCAGGAAAACAATGGACACAAAAATAAAAAATCTTACAATCTCTTCTATCAAGAGAGCTTCTCTTTCTCCACGATAAAAATCTAATATTCACATCATTACAAAGCAAAAGAAAACTATGACTTTCTCTTTTGAGACATGAAATAGGTACTTTTCTAGGTTACTTAACGGAGACAGTGAATATAAATTGTTTTCCTTAAAATTAACCCTCTATTGAGACCATGCTGGCTAACACAGTGAAACCCTGTCTCTAATAAAATACAAAAAATTAGCAGAGCATGATGGCAGGTGCCTGTAGCCCCAGCTACTCCGGAGGCTGAGGCAAGAGAATGGAATGAACCTGGGAGGCGGAGCTTGCAGTGAGCCAAGATGGCGCCACTGCACTGCTCCCTGGGGGACAAGAGATACTCCGTCTCAAAAAATAAAATAAAGTAAAATAAAATAAAATAGAATAATAAAAAAAATAATGCTCTAGTTAAATGTAACATTTTATGGAATGTTTCAAGTAATCTTCCTTTTCAAGCTTATATTTTGATTGTTTATTACTGAAAAGACAACAGGCGCTATGGAAGACCCTGCTAGAGGAAGTATACTGCCAGTTCTCATTTCATTTTTTTCTTTAATTTCCCATTTTTTCGAGTGAGAAAATCACCTTCAAATCACCAGAAGCAATTTTCATAGGTAGGTAGACACACTTGAAAAGGTATATAGAGGACACCCTAAAGTTGCAAGTGTTTATTTGCCTTACAAGTGATTTGTCCCATTGTTTTGGGGAAAAAAGGGTACTTAGATCTTTCACCTTTTTTCTTGTGCATATTTAGTGGATACAGTGTGATGTTTTGATACGAGTACACATAACGTTATGATCAAATTGTCTTCTGAGTGTTTGAAAGGAGTAGCTCCTGTGTAGTAGACACTTATCCCCATGGTGAAAAGAGTGATGGCAACTTGGAGTCTGAAATGCTTACACAACAGAACAAATTCAGACTCAGTGTACCTGAAGAAAGCTGGTGGTTGGTACAGAATTGTGAATGGGAATTAAAGGGGAGCATTGTTAAAACCTGTAGAGTACAAATGTGAGAGGGTCTTAATTTATCTGGGAGAAATAGATTAATATCCCTCAAAGAACCATGCCTGTTGGGAAGCCCATTGCCATGAGTGAGTAAACCAGTACTGCCTGTCAGTCATATAGGAACAATCCTACTGATGATATTGTGGATGACAGGAAGGACAGCAGCATATAGTGAACCAGCTGTCTCTTGTCTTTGGTATTGAAACCAATTATACTTTATTAGGTTACATAGTAAAAAATTACATTTTACAAGTATAATAAATAGAATAATAAATACAACTGTCAGAAGTGGTTTTGAGCATAACCCCCAATCCCCACCACAATTTGTAGGGGCAGAAACATGCAGGCACAATAGAAAGTAATCTATTAAACATGAGTGTTTATTGTGCCATGGAAATTAGTCAGGGTGCTTTACAGAGGGAATAGAGCATGCTGGTTAGTTTGCTATATAAAACTATTTTTGGCCAGGGGCGGTGGCTCATTCCTGTAATTCCAGCACTTCGGGAGGGTGAGGCAGGCAGACCTCTTGAAGACAAGAGTCTGAAACCAGCCTAGCCAACATGGTGAAACCCCGTCTCTACAAAAAACACAAAAATTAGCCGAGCATGGTTGTGGGCGCCTGTGGTCCCAGTTCTTTGGGAGGCTGAAGCTCCAGAATAGCTTGAATCCCTGGAGGTGGAAGCTGCAGTGAGCCAAGATGGCGCCACTGCGCTCCAGCCTGGGTGATGGGAGTAAAATCTTGTCTCAAAAAAAAATTTACACGTAATTTTCACAGTCATACAAATAATGATATTTCAGCTTTTCATTTGTGAGATGTAACATAATTTTAACAAATCAACAGGTTGTAATTCTAGTATGGATTGAGTCTCTGGGCAGAAAAAGGATCCAATTAACAGTAATTGGCTCCGTTAACTAGAATCCAAGCACTGTGAAAATGAGACAGTTCACATATTTACTCAAAACAAAATCTTGTCCGGATGAAAAAATTCAAGGTTCATTGATTTTAATAGTTTTAAATAACATTTCTTAAATTACGTAGCTTGAAAATGATAGTTTAGATTTAAAATCAATCCTGATCAGTGTTTATAATTCAAATTATATTATTGTAATCAATAAGATGTTAGGTTCTTATAAGTATTACGCTATGATCGTCATAGAGATTACGGCCATTTTTGCCTCTTCAGAGCCCTGTGTTCTATTTAATCAGCAAGTATGAGGATGTCCTTATTGTTTATTTTTAGTCTATTATTAAATAAAATTACATCATCTGAAAGACTTAAACATATAGCTAAGTGAAAACAAAACAAGAACTACAAACAAAAATAATGTTTAATTGATAATTAGCATAATAAAAATCTAGAATTATCAACAATTCTGGTAATATCCACTAACATTTTTGTCACTGTAAAACCCAGTTTC
>NW_012117810.1:76243-76631 GCF_000951035.1 Colobus angolensis palliatus
AGAAAGAAGAGCTGGTTGGCACAGGCCATGAAGGCTATAGTCTTGGTGTCTGAGAGCAGGTGGACCAGCAGCTGAGGGATGATGACAAAAGTGTAGCAGGACTCAGAAAATGAAAGGATGAGTAGAAAGTCATACATGGGAGTGTGGAGAGTCCAGCTGAAGTGAATAATGGCCATGATGGTCACATTGGCCACCAAGATTGTCAAGTATAGGAGAGAAAATATGACAAAAAGCAGCAGCTGGAGCTCCCCCCGGCTGGAGAAACCCACCAGGATGAACTGTGTAACCACAGCGGTTTTGTTGAAACCTTGCATCTGAATAACTTTCTGTGAATGTGTTTGAAAGAGACAAAATGATAACTATCATTGTAATAAGAACATTTTCCTAA
>NW_012117810.1:76966-127558 GCF_000951035.1 Colobus angolensis palliatus
AGGAAAAAGAATGCTAGAGTTTGAAACTTGCCTTTGCACTTAGAGCTGTGAACTTCAGTGTGACAGTTTTTGTCATTTGTAAGACATAAATAATAATAGAAGATATTATATAAGATTATTATAAGAATTAACTTAGATGATATCAGTAAAGTACTTGAAACAGTACTTAACACATAGTAACTCCAATCTATGTGTCAGCTGCTTTTACAACTAAGGAGTTGAGAGGCAAATATCCTGGTTTGGTACTCGAACACTAGAAGAGCCTGGACCCTTAAATCAGGGCAGAGTTTCCCTGCATTTGACTCATGTGTTCTTATCCTTGAGATTCTTTTTTCAAAATTGAGCAAAAATTTAAATATGCACAGTTAAAGAAAGAACTGTCATGTTTACATTAAAAATTATTTTCTTTTTAAATTTTATTTTGTATTAGCAACTAATAATTATACCTATTTATGGGGTATTATGTGATGTTTGGATACATGTATACATTGTGGAATGATCAAATTAGGGTTCTTTAATAAATCTGCCCTTTTTTATCTAAGGAGTCTATAGCCTTTGAATTCTTTTTTATGATTCTACGACACTTGTTTTGTATGTTTCTGGAATTGTGAAGGGACACGAGTATAAAACCTGAGTCACAAGGTTATGGCGTATCTGTCTATGAAACAAAATAGATTGATGATCCCTAGGGATGGGGTGGAGCAGGAAGTCTTAGGTTAAGTCTTCTTTCTACTGAAGAAAGGAGAGGAAATAACATGAACACACCTTGAATCTCTTGCAAATAAAATAGCCAGAAAGTGCTAAATAGAAAGAGAAGAAACTATCTCAGGAACTTCTCATTATCTTATAGTCTAGGTTATTCCTCCTTCCAGAGCCCTAATCATTTTTACTTTCAGAATCAGTTTCAGAGATTCAGGAGAAACCAGATGTAATATTTGCACAACTCAACATCTCCCAACTTGTTGGCTACTTTAATGTCTATAAAATGTTAGGATTGTTTGACATGACACACTTGGGTTTGTTCATTGTTCATCATCTCTGTTGTGGTTTATTTGCTTAGGTAGTTCCACACACCTGTTACAACAGCTTTATCCTTTGTATCAGACCTTGCAGAAAATAAGATGTTTTCACCTAAGCTACCTCATTTTGACTCTAACATCCTGGTAGATAGCCGAAGTGTCTGTCTCTATCTCACAGGTAAGGCAAGTGTACTGAGTGCCCTCTCCTGGGCAGAGTAACCTGTGAACATCCTTATCCTTACATTTAACATGTCGTGTTGAACATACCTCCTTATGTATTTGGCACTCTTTATAGATTATAAGCTTCTTAAATGCAGGAATAACCTTTTTTAATTAAAAAGTGAGTCCCTAGAATATAACATAGTTTGTGATTTATCATATGCTAAAAGATTTTGACTTGATTAGAATGTCAAAAAATTAAATAACATACTCAAGTGGTAGATCTAGTACCAGAATTCAAGTCTTCTAACTTCAAATCCACTTTCTACTTACCACATTTTATGGCACCCATTCTTTACCTTATGAGAAGATGATTTGCCCATATACTTTTCCTAAAGGACTAACGCATAGTTTTGCACTGCTTGCTCAAGTAAAACTTATTTTAGCATTTCTGACTTTTCTGGAATAATTTCATTTTAATTATCCAAGATTTGAATTATCAAATTTTACAACATGAGTTTTATTCTGTTTAATCCTAAGATTAGGGAAATAAGAAAAAAGGAAAAAGGGGTAGGAAAGTATGCAAATCAAGGATATGATTGATGAAAACACTCAAAGGCAAGGAAGGTCCAGGGGATTTTGCTTAATTTCAATCACATTTTTATGAATCAAACAACTTTCAATGTCTCCCTAAATCATCAGCTTCTTTTTTTTGTAACTTACATGAGAATTTGGTCATATACAAAATATCCTCTAATCTTGGCCACAACACTAGTATTGTTTTTATATCTGTTTTTCAGGTTGCTTCATGTACTTGTGTTGTCCATTGTTTTTCATATTCAAATCCCTGTCATATCCCATGTTCTCCAATAAAGCTTCCCTGCCTACTAGAGTCCATACAGATAGCTCATTCTCTTTGTAGCCCTCAGAGATTTTAAAATCATGCATGTATGGGAACAGGTTAGGTACTATCTTCTAGTACTTTATAAATCAATTTGCCTATGTAGATGCCTCATCACCCTATTTACATTCTTTCTTTGAGGCAGGGGGCATAGCAATGTATTCTAAACAATCTGCAGCAGCTGCAAACAAAACTGGGCACATAACAGACACTAATTAAATACTTAATAAATTATGGCATGGTTTAATTCTTCTTTTGTTTATGAGTTTTTTCATATGCTATTTTCTCTAGAATGTATTCTCTGTTCTACTATAATTCATGTCATTCTTAAATGTTTATTTTTCTCAAAATCATCTTTTATTTAAGAAAGACAAATCTACACTGATGAGTTTTCATGTCTTTCTAGTTACTTCTGTTGTTTGGCCCCTCAGCATTTAAATTTGATACATTAAGATGGGGTGGGTGTCTATGGGTGTGTATGTGTCTGTATTTGTGTGTGTGTGTGCACTCTATCAGAGTGGAAGCTTTTTTATTTCAAGAAAAGAGCAAATAAAGTTTTACTTTGGCTCGGATCCTTTTTATAACAATAAAAACTATGCAACTGAATTCACATCTGAATTTTTGGTAGAAACTATTTCTTTCTTTTGATAGTAACTGACAAAGAAAATAGACTTACCTACTTTTGTTCAAAAGATCACCGAAGCTGTCATGTGAGTTTGCTGACTTATAGTCTGGTAGGTCTTTTAAATATTGAAAGAGGCAGCAGAAAGTCAGTTGTAAAATCAATGACATCTGTCCTGGAAGATTAAATAATTGGAAGAAAATGCATTGAAGCATTACATAAAGAGCTTATATGCAGACTTAATTGTCCAAACCTTTTTAAGTCTTAAATAAGAGCTGAAAATAGTCTGGTCTATATTCATATGTCAATTCAGATTCTATATAATTGTATTCTAGAATATTTATAGCCTTCTGGGATTCTAAGGAGTAAGGCCTTCTGAGACTCAATAGGAGCTAAACCAAGAGAGAAAATAAATGACTAACCTTGAACAAGGACATATTATTTAATACCAGAAGAAAAGAATTCAAATGGCAATAAAACATTTGATCTCTGCACAGCACTACAAATGTAGATAAGTATTCCAGTGATTTTCTGACATCAAGGCTACAAAATGTTGAAATGGAAGGAGAAACCAAATTCTCCAACCAGGAGATATACAATAAAATTGTTTTGATAAGGCATAAGAGATGAAGGCAGCGGTTGGTGAGTGCAGATATGCTTGGCACTTTTGGGAATTACATAAGTAGTCTTTGTTCTCCTAAAACAAAGCTTTGCAAAAAATTCGAAGAACTGAATATCTTAATTCTCTCCTAGGAATTATTGCAAGGAAATGACTTTCATCCAGCAACCATTCATTGAGTGCCATGATTTAAAGAGCAGTATATAAAGCATTATAGTGATACAAAGATAAAATATGTGAATTGATCTGCTCTAGTAGAGAAGACAGGTGTTAGCAAATCTATGTGTAATAAGAGGTATAATGATGCTCAGTGTTATTGTGACATTAACAACAGGGGAGCTACAAGGATGAGCACCCCCAGCAGGGATCGCCTTACCACAACCAGGGCTGAGATTCAGCAAATGTTGTTATGAACAAAAACATTCTGGAATAACAAGCCAAGTAGAAATATAAGAATTAGGAGTAAAAAGTCAATACTAAATGTTTTGTGCCTAGGACACTCAAAGGAAAAAGGAATGAGGAGGAAGACTGAGCACTCCTACTCTGGTAGTGGCTTGGCTGGTCACATGAGAAAACTTTCTTTCTGGAAACAAAATTGCTGGGAAAATATTTAAAAAACTTTTAGAAACCTATTGACAAGCTGAAGGTATAGTAAGAATTTTTAGCCAAAATCTGAAGAAAGCAAAATCCATAGAGGAACAATGGAAATTGTTTCTGTTCTGAGGATATTTATTTATCTGGATGAAATTACAAACCCAAGCTGTTGATTTGAGAGAATCACAGAATGAGATGGAGAGAAATTAAAGACCAGAATCTAACAAGTAGGGGAGTCAAAAATTAGATATTAAACTTGTTTTCTAGTTTCCATATTCAATGTTTTTATATCTGGGGCCTTCCTGACCAGGAAAAACTGACCCTTCTAGGGTTAGCAATTCATAGAGATAACAAACAAGTTTCATTTCATGTGCAATCGAACACACCCAGAAGTCATACCCACAACTGCCTATTTTTGCATGCTCTTGGACTGAGGGACACTGTTTCCTTTATCCTAATCACCCCAGGGCCAGGCACCAGGGAACTAAGAATAGTCCTGGAACCCAGTGAAATTGTTTAAACTAGCCAATTCTAAACCTGCTCAAAATCACTTACCCTGCTTTGCCTCAAAATCACCATAAAGGCTCTCCAAAACTTCTCTTTGCTTTCTGCCTACAACTGAACTTTGTGCTCTGTGTTCTCCCCATGGTACATGGGGTGGTATGCCACCTTCCCACTGAGGCACTCAGGAACCCTAAGTCATCAACTGTCTTTCAATGGCAGTCATCTATTGATCTGCTGGTCTTACCTTGTATGAATAAAAATAAAATCAACATTTTAAAACATATTGAAGGAGAGGAATAAAGTTGAAGAACTGACACTATCTGAACTGAAGACTTACTGTAAAGTTACAGTAACAGCCCTTCATGCTAAAAACTCTCAATTAATTCGGTATTGATGGGACATATCTCAAAATAAGAAGAGGCATTTATGACAAACCCACAGCCAATATCATACTGAATGGGCAAAAACTGGAAGCATTCCCTTTGAAAAGTAGCACAAGACAGAGATGCCCTCTCTTACCACTCCTATTCAACATAGTGTTGGAAGTTCTGACCAGGGCAAGCAGGCAGGGGAAAGAAATCATGGGTATTCAGTTAGGAAAGAAAGAAGTCAAATTGTCCCTGTTTGCAGATGACATGATTGTATATTTAGAAAACCCCATCGTCTCAGCCCAAAATCTCCTTAAGCTGATAAGCAACTTCAGCAAAGTCTCAGGATACAAAATCAATGTGCAGAAATTACAAACATTCTTACACATCAATAACAGACAGAGAGCGAAATCATGAGTGAACTCCCATTCACAATTGCTTCAAAGAGAATAAAATACCTAGGAATCCAACTTACAAGGGATATCAAGGACCTCTTCAAGGAGAACTAAAAACCACTGCTCAGTGAAATAAAAGAGGACCCAAACAAATGGAAGAACGTTCCATGCTCATGGATAGGAAGAATGAATATTGTGAAAATGGCCATACTGCCCAAGGTAATTTATAGATTCAATGCCATTCCCATCAAGCTACCAATGACTTTCTTCACAAAATTGGAAAAAACTACTTTAAAGTTCATATGGAACCAAAAAAGAGCCCACATAGCAAAGACAATCCTAAGCCAAAAGAACAAAGCTGGAGGCATCACGCTACCTGACTTCAAACCATAGTACAAGGCTACAGTAACCAAAACAGCATGGTACTGGTACCAAAACAGAGATATAGACCACTGGAACAGGACAGAGTCCTCAGAAATAATTACACACATCCACAACCATCTGATCTTTGACAAACCTGACAAATACAAGAAATGGGGAAAGGATTCTCTATTTAATAAATGGTGCTGGGAAAACTGGCTAGTCATATGTAGAAAGCTGAAACTGGATCCCTTCCATACAACTTATACAAAAGTTAATTCAAGATGGACTTAAGACTTAAATGTTAGAACGAAAACCATAAAAACCCTAGAAGAAAACCTAGGTAATACCATTCAAGACATAGGCATGGGCAACGACTTCATGACTAAAACACAAAAGCAATGGCAACAAAAGCCAAAATTGACAAATGGGATCCAATTAAACTAAAGAGCTTCTGCACAGCAAAAGAAACTACCACCAGAGTGAACAAGCAACCTACAGAATGGGAGGAAATTTTTGCAATCTACTCATCTGACAAAGGGCTAACATCCAGAATCTACAAAGAACTCAAACAAATTTACAAGAAAAAAACAAACAACCCCATCAAAAAGTGGGTGAAGGATATGAACAGACACTTCTCAAATGAAGACATTTATGCAGCCAACAGACACATGAGAAAATGCTCATCATCGCTGGCCATCAGAGAAATGCAAACCCAAACCATAATGAGGTACCATCTTACACCAGTTAGAATGACGATCATTAAAAAGTCAGGAAACAACAAGTGCTGGAGTGGATATGGAGAAATAGGAACACTTTTACAATGTTGGTGGGACTGTAAACTACTTCAACTATTGTGGAAGACAGTGTAGTGATTCCTCAGGGATCTCGAACTAGAAATACCATTTGACCCAGCCATCCCATTACTAAATCATGCTGCTATAAAGACATAGGCACATGTATGTTCACTGCAGCACTATTCACAATAGCAAAGAATTGGAACCAACCCAAATGTCCATCAATGATAGACTGGATTAAGAAAATGTGGCGCATATACACCATGGAATACTATGCTGCTAGAAAAAAGGATGAGTTCATGTCCTTTGTAGGGACATGGATGAAGCTAGAAACCATCATTCCTCAGCAAACTATGGCAAGGAAAAAAAACCAAACACCACATGTTGTCACTTATAGGTGGGAATTGAGCAATGAGAACACTTGGACACAGGAAGGGGAACATCACACACTGGGGCCTGTTGTGGGGTGGGGGGAGGAGGGGGGGGAGAGGGATAGCAATAGGAGATATATCTAATGTAAATGACGAGTTAATGGGTGCAACACACCAACATGACACATGTATACATATGTAACAAACCTGCACATTGTGCACATGTACCCTAAAACCTAAAGTACATAAAAAAAGAAATAAAGAATGAAAATTAAAAAAAGAAAAATAAACGGGCTATCAAGCCATGAAAAGTCATTGAGGAACCTTAGATGTGTATTGCTAAGAGAAAAAAAGCTGTCTGAAAAGCCTATATACTATGTGATCCCAACTACATGACATTCTGGAAAAAGCAACACTACTGAAATAATAAAATGACCACTGGTGATTTCCAGGGATTCAGAGAAGGAGGTGAGGGAAAAATAAGTGGGGCCCAAGGCGTTTTTAGGACAGTGAAACTCTTCTGTATAATACTGTAATTACGACATATGATATTATGCAGTTCTGAAAATATGTAGTATGAACCCAAATGTAAAATATATTGACTTAGGCTAATAATAATGTGTCAACATTGGTTTAACGAATAAAGAATGCACTGCAATAATTCACGATGTTAATAATAGGAAAAACTTTGCAGGATAGGGAGGCCACAAGGGAATTTGATATTTTCTGTGCATTTTTTTCTGTGAACCTAAATATGCTCTAAAAATAAAGTCTACTGAAGAAAAACAGAAAGAAAATAAGATTATCATAGACATGATATGTAGAGATACAGGCCCAGCACAGTATGATTCCATTTACATAATGATCAAAGAAAGGTCAAAATGATAGTGGTAGAAGCCAGGATAGAAGTTATATTTAGAAATATAATACCTGAGAGGCAGTACAATGAAACCCTACAGGGTTCTCATAATATTGAAGTTATTTATTAGGTATGTTCAATTTGTAACACTTTCATTAAGTTAAACCCTTATGATTTATGTGCCATTTAGTGTATATATTATGTTTAAGGATATTTACTTTAGTTAAAATATATTCCTCACTATTCCTCTTTGGGGAATAGTGAGCTAGAAATTTTCAGTCAACCCACAGACTGGTAATAACTAGAACAACTACACAAAATATTGGAAAAAAAATCAGACTGAAGGCATCAGACTTTAACAAAGAATTAGGATTCAGGAAAGTCAAGTAACCTGGGATGTTGTCCTGGTATTTGGGAGTAATTACCTCCCAAGGACAATCTGACAATTCTGGAAGATATTACCAAAATGTCAAGAGGTTGAGACACATGGAGGTAAAGGGCAAATATATAGATCATGAACCACTGAAGAATGATGAGGCTGGTGAACTTTCCAAGCTTTGAATTGACATTTTAAAGGGGATATATAGCAACAAGATTAAACAAGAAAAAAATCAGCTTTCACAGGAGCCAAACTCAGTTTCAAACAGCCTTAAACCCTGGTAAACTTGAGCCAAGACCCCATTTAATATTCCATCTCCATAAGTTCTTACTCTGAAAAGTAGATCATAGCGGCATTTTAGGTCTCTTGGGATCTGAGCAGGTTAATAGACAGTATATCTTATGATCCCTAGAAGTCCTGGGTATTTTTCTTTATCCAGTATACAGATACCTTAGTAGATGGCAAATTTCTCTAGGGAAATATTGTAACAAGATTCTCAGGATATAATTGTGGCCACGCTGTTGTGTCTTTCCTCAAAATTCCCCATCTACTCTCACAATCAAGGGGTTTTGGGTTTGGGAATTGGTGTTGAATTGGCAATTGGGTGGGAGGACGTGAATTAAAACACTAGTAACTTACTTTCACCTGTTTGTAAGACATGAAATAAATGTCAAACAACTTTAGTTGTCTGCTCATCTGCTTCATTGCTAGAAATCCCTTATGCATTAGCCATTTCTACAGATCTCTGCAGCACAAAACTCCTCTCGTTACTCTGAACTTCAGGTTTATATTGGTTATTTCCCAAATCTTCTCCCCGACAGTTTCATGTAACCTCTTGCCTTCTATCCTCTGGAATACTATTACTCTTATTGATAGCAGTGAGCTCAATTTCTCTGTAGCATCATCACCATCATCTCTAGTTTACTAATGACAGTTTCTACAGAACTCTTCAAAGATGTTTATATTCTCATCACTAATGCATTTATTGATGCATTTATTAATGCGTTGTTGGGTGATTATTTTCTAGGTCTCCTATGTAATGGTGGTTAGGGATTAGCCAAGGAGGCTGTCCAAATAATTCATTCCAACACATACATTTCTCTGAACCTTTGAATTAATTCCTTTATAGTGAGTTAAAAGATGTGGCATTTCCAACTTATTAACCATAAATCAAGTTTAGTTTAGGTTTTCTTTAATCTATTAGCTAGCAAAATATGAATGCCACTATTAGATGCATGAACCAATATATTAAATTCTGAAGCCCAGGGGAATACTCCCATAGCAATGAATTTGATTGAATTCCAATTTATGTTTCTTCTCCCTTGGCTAAAATCTTTACAATTCTTTCCTAAATATACTCTCTTAAGTCCCACAGATACAAATTGGAAGGCATATTATTATTATTGTTATTTATCATTTTTCAGTTTGTCTGTTTTCAGAGCCAACCTTGTACCTCTCTATCCGATTACACTGTGATCTAATTCCTGTTGTAGGCCTAAAAACAAAGCTAAGTGACCAGGCAATTATTTCAGGTGCAACCCCGAGTCTTTTATGTAGAGGGCGGTTGATTACCTTAGATGTGGTGTGTATGCCTGTGTGTGTGTGAGTGGTGGAGGAGGGGTAAGGGTAATTTAAAGTAAATGGGTCATCAAGATCTCAGCCTCACATGGATCTGCTGAAAAATGTCCATTTAAGTCTCAGAGTGTTACTTCTTATTGAGAAGAAGAGCGCTGGTCAGACTGATATTTGAAAGCTAAATGAATCAGTTTGTGTGCTTCATCCTTAACCATGGCTGCCCTAAAACCCTGGATGGTCCTCCAAATCTGTCATAAAAACATTTTGATTTTCTCATATATCTTTTAAAATGCTTATTACTTATAATTTCCCTTTTGTCTATTCTTACTCTCTATGACAGTAAAAAAAAAAAAAAAAAAAAAGCCAGGAGCTTAAGAAATCTCTGTTATTGTCAACAACCACATGATCACCCAATGTCTTGCCCTCCCTTTGTAATTCATCCTATGCTATTACTGGTGTTTGTTTGGTAATTAAAATGATGTTAGATCAGGAGTTTGAGACCAGCCTGGCCAACATGACGAAACCCCATCTCTACTAAAAATACAAAAAAATTAGCTGGGCGTAGTGGTGTGTGCTTTTAGTCCCAGCTACTCGGGAGGCTGAGGCAGGAGAATCGCTTGAAGCTGGGAGATGCAAGTTGCAGTGAAGGGAGATCATGGCACTCCAGCCTGGATGACAGAGCAAGACTCCGTCTCAAAAAAAGAAAAAAAAAAAAAGAAAGATATTAAATGCTGGGATGAACATTTACCCCAACAAGGAAGTTATCTGTGTATTCATTAGATATAAGCAACCCAATCCAAGAATCCCGTTTTCAGGAACTTTTTTGTAAGTCACTCTTGCTCCTAATCACTGTTTCAGCCAAGGTCCACTAGAAAATAAATAACACATCAGAATAGGGGAAATTGAAGAGACAGGAAAATACCACAGACAATGGAATAATCTGGGATTAGCGGCATCCCAGTTTTTATATCTTCTATATTTACACCCTGTTACTGTGATCCATATAGGTCAGACTTCTGAGGAAAGAAGCTGGGTGAAGAATGGTAAAGAGTAGATCTGGACTGAATATGTACATACTGAACATCAGCATAGTATTGACTAAAAATTCTGACAAAAATAGTACAATAAAAGAAAATTTCAAGCCAATCTCTTGACCATGGGTGCTGTAAAAATTAAGCAGAAGTTTTAAGAACTATAGCACAGCTCTACCATCCCGTTTTTTCTCCCTTAGTGAGAACAGCATGTTATTCTCTTAAGGACTGTTTCTTCAGTCTTAATCACAAAATAAAAAAAGAAGAACTGTTTGAGAGCAGATACCCACACACAACTAGTTTAGGAAACAGAGCTTTGTGGTTCTAAGCCATTTAGAGTTTAGCATTATATGCTATTGGAGAATAACCTAACAAGGTTGACTAATAAAGCTGTAAAAATTTAATAACTAAAGGCTTCAAAACCCAAAGGAATGTAGTGTAGATGTATTAAAATGTGATATACTAGGTTTTATAGCAAAATTACCAATGATAGAGGGGTTCGGTTTATAATGCATGAATTTTAATTCATTAGGAAGCCACCAGTATATATATACACATACTCGGAACTACAGAGAGAAATGCAAAAATCTACAATCATTTGGGGGGTTTAACAAATCTTTTAAAATAATACCATTGTCTATACATAAATAATATATTTATGGCTGTATATTTCCTTCTAAGTACTATTTTAGTTAAATATCACAAATTTTCATGTACAGTATTTAAAGATATTGTGAATATATGATTTCTTTTTAAACTATTATTTGCAAGTGTGCTTTCTAAGTTTCAAACATATGGGGATTTTCTTTTTTTATTATACTTTAAGTTCAGGGGTACATGTGCAGAATGTGCAGTTTTGTTACATAGGTAGGCACATGCCATGGTGGTTTGCTGCACCCATCAACCTGTCACCTACATTAGGTATTTGTTTTAATGCTATCCCTCCGCTAGCCCCCCACCCCTTGACGGGCCTCAGTGTGTGATGTTCCCCTCCCTGTGTCCATGTGTTCTCATTGTTCGACTCCCACTTATGAGTGAGAACATGCGGTGTTTGGTTTTCTGTTCTTGTGTTAGTTTGCTGAGAATTACGGTTTCCAGCTTTATCCATGTCCCTGCAAAGGACATGAACTCATCCTTTCTTATGGCTGCAGAGTATTCCATGGTTTATACAAACATATCGAGATTTTCTAATATATTCTACTCATTTTGTATGCAATAAATATTTATTGCTTGTTATGTACCATACACCCTTCCAGCTCTAGACATGCATCAGTGAACAAAATTAATAAATATCCCCATAAATATATTTATGGCTACATATTTCTAAGTACTTCCTTTTCAACATAGAAAGGAAGAAAGACCAAACACTGCATGTAGAGCTTTAAAGTTATATAGGACTTGAATAATTAGAATAGAAAACAAACTTACCATACAGATACCAACAAAACCAAAAATTTGTTCTTTTTAAAAAAACTGATAAAATTGACAAATCTCTAGTGAGAGTGATTAGTGAAATAAAAGCCCAATATACATTATCAGAAATTATAAAAGAGCTATAACTACCAATGCTGCAGAGAATAACAAGGTAATAAGGACATACTGTAAAGGATATTATATACAGCTATGTATAATTTAGATGAAAATAAATGAATTGTTAATAAAATAAACCATAGCATGATTTATTCTGGAAGAAAGTGGGGACTTACACAAACATTGAACAACTGAATTATTTATAAACTTTTCAATAAAGAAATATCCAGTCCCCAATGGCTTCAACAACGATAATAAAATTTCAGCGATTCACAAATTCTTCAGAGAATATAAAAGAAAAATCCCAAGTCATTTTATGAGGCCAGAAAAACCTTGATTTAAAACCTTAATGAGAATTGTTAAGAGACATAAAAATTTCATACCAACATTCATTCATAAGTACACACAACACACACACACACGCACACACAAATATGGCATATCTAAATTGTCTCAGTCTGAGTAAGTGTGGGTGTGTGTGAGTGCACCCTGTGATGGAATGGTGTTCTGCTCAGGCTTGGCTCCTGCTTTGTGCTTCAGCCTTCCAGAACCCCGAGCTGAAATAAATAAGTTGGAAAGTGAATGACTAAATACAAATTATTTCAAGATAAAAATTTTTAAATTATACAATAATGATACAAATGCATGACGATAAACGATGTGATCTGAAAGTGTTCAGTGAGCCTGCCATATTTGTGATTGTTTTGAACTGCCTAGCAGTAGGAGGTGCTCCTTACAATGTTCTCTTTGCAAGCATTTATTCCTTAATTTAACCTCCACTATTACTTATTGATTCACCTAAAATTGGGTAAATAATTATCATGGTTTTATCAATCTTTTGCAAATGTATGGATACCTCAGATTTATTACAATATTTATTGTAATATTATTATTACAGTAAATGAGGACTTACTATACAAAGGTGATTTTGGAGGATTCGTTAATTTCACCATTATCTTGTTCTGTCTTTTTTACTCCTCCTTCCTCTTCAGCTATCTTTTGTTTTTAAGTAGTAAGCCCCCCTTGGACACTCTAGGGTTGGGGAGGCATTGTGAATAACATTGGCCATCACTTGTTGACCTAATATGTGTAAGGAAATTACTTAAAACTTTACACAAATCTTCATGATCAGAAAATAAAAGAAAAATATTATGTCAATTGTGAGATAATAAATGGCATGTGTGAAAGTCAGGATAGAAGTCCTGGGTCCCCCATCACAGTGTTCATTGGAGCAATGGATTTCTTGATCTGGATAGCTCTCACATCATGACCTACAAGACTTCCCCCTGGGCAGGGTTTGTAATACTTCCCCAGATCATGGGTTGAGTGAGATATCAGGGACGTTTATGAGTTTTGTCTGGGCGTAGAACCAAGTGGCCTAAGTACCAAGCTTGCCTGCCACCAAGCAGCTGTGTGGTACATTGGGCAAGCTATATTACCACTCTAGCCTTGGTTTTCTTCTCTGTAAAACAGAGATTACATAAAGACCTTTGATATCTTTGAGATTCTAAAACATTCCTGGATAAGATATCTGACTAGATAGTCTATGTTTGGGGAGAAATAGAAGAAAGGGTTGAATCCAAGGAATGGCTACAGGGAAAGACCAAGTGGATTTACCTAGACAGGGAGTTGAGAGATGATACAAAATTATCCTGCCTCCTGCATACTTTGCCTGGATCTGTGCGCTAGCGTGCAACCAATTTCCATATGACAGACCCTGAGACCCTCAGGGCTGCAAAAAGCCTTGTAACCATCTGATACTACTTTTACTAGCCTTTAGAGGTTGGTTCATCAGAATCAGCCAATTTCTGCACAGGAGAACACAGGAAAAATAGAAATAGAGTGTCTAACTGGTTATGCAGAACTAGTGTCCTATATTTGATCAGCACTAATATTATCGGCTCTTCAATTTTTTTATTATTTTAAGTTTTGGGAATATCCAAGATAGTGAAAATTGCTGAGAAAGTAACGTTTTTGATTTTTCTCTTTTAGTTCCTTCAAGTTCAATGCACCACAGCAATTAGGAAGTATTAGCACTGGTTCTAGTAAAGGGTTAAGATACGTTACTGCAGGTTAGAGATGTTCTGTAAGCAAAACACCCTGAGCCAATAGGGAGAAAGAATTAACCTAAGGTCAGCATGAAACAGGGACAGAGAAAGATTTAACAATCTGGACCGAGGTCCAAATGAGTAAATAAAAAATGCAGTAAATCCTGACACAGGTATCAGAAGAAAGAAACAGCCAAGTCAGAGGCAAATGCATCATTTTGTTATGCAGAATGAAGTGAAATGGGTAAGAATATAACTTTAACATTTGTGTTATACTTAATATAAGAACCAAAGAAATGAGACTAGAAAAAGTCATTTGCTGTAGGAAATGTGCATTGACATTCATTCACTGCAGATTTAGCTTCAGAAACTATAAAATGGGAGACAGAAGATCAAGCACCCACGTAGGAGGAGGAGCCGGTGCCCAGTCAGTGCCAAGTGAAGTGTGCCTGGGAACAACATGGCCATAAACAGCACCAGGCAGCTTAAACTGTGTAATCAAGAAAAGCACCAGGTTTCCCAGCTGGTGACAGACTCAAAAATCCATTCACTTTACACTTAGGGTGCATAATGCAGTTCACATTAATGACTACAAAAATAAAACATTTAAAATAAATACATATATTAAGAAGACAATAAACTTTATCTGTACTCTTACCACCCAGATATCAATCATTTCTATCAATATGTTCACATATGTTTCTGACTTTTCTATGTGCACGCTGTGGAGAAAAGAGTTTTATGGCAGGCCTGAACTGCTCTTCTTAGGAAAGCCTGCTTGTAAGATTGGCCATTGGCTAGCATCTGAAAACTTGGCTGGCAAACAGTTCCTTATACAAAACTTTCCCTAATTGATAAGGTGGCTCACTGTCCCTCTCTGTTTGTACAAAGAATGCAGAATTTTGGTACATGCTAGGTGGAGGTTGCCAATGTGACCAATTCTGAATGAAGTCCTCAGACACTGCATTTCTAATGGGTTTTCCTGGGTAGAAACATAACCTAGATGTTGCTGCATTTTTGTTGCTGGAGAAGGATGCACTATGACTCCTATGGGGAGAGTTAGCATGAGAAGTCTGCAGGTAGATTCCTGCAGACACTGCCTATATCTTACAATTTGACTGTGTGGTGAATTCTCATTAAACTCCTGTAATCAATATTAGCTGTGAAGACAACCCTATTGTGAGTCTTGAGTCCTGGTAGTAAAGCTTTGAATGTGGGGTTGGTCTTGGGACCTCCTCCACAAAACAAACACATGTAATATTTTTAAAAGAAGAGATCATATTATCTGCAGCATTTTCTATCTTTTTATATAGAATACATAGTAAATATGTTTCTACACCAATCAATATAGACCTATAATAATATCATAAATTATTGCATAGTATTATAGTTAGCATTGGACTTTTAAGTTTTGCACATTTTACCACACTGTGACTTGAAAAAACACCTTGTGATATAGCAGCACTTAATCCTCATTCATTATTACTTCTGAGGATATTTAAAAAATAGTAATTCTTCGTCTACACACATTTTTATAATTTTTGATACATATTGGAAACTGGCCTTGAGAAAGCATGTGCCAGTGTCCACATAAAGATAATGTGTAATCAAAAATCTCACTTCCCATTTCCAGAACAATAAAATCATTATTTTTTAAAAATTTGATTGATGCAGTAGAGTGATAATTCTTTGTTTTAAATTGCATTACTTCAATTGTTTACACAATTGGACATTTTTCAAAATTCTTCTAAAAATTGACTATGATTTCTTCTTTTAGAAATGCTTATTTATATTTTTCATTTAAAAATTATTTGGCTTTACTTTTGTGATATTTACATTTCTTTCTACATTAAAGAAGTAACTATCTTTCATAACTGTTTAAAATATTTTTTGCTCCTTTTTAAGTTTTATTTAACAGCCACTTCATATTGTTATAAAAATAATTTACACATTCAAATCTTTTCCTTCATGCTTACAACTTCTATTTTCATGTTTGTAGAGTTTGTCTATGTTTAGAGAATTCTCCAACATTAGATGCATTTACCTAAATTTGCTTTTAAACTCACTATAATTTTGAAAATATGGTAATATCTGATCTATTTTATTTTAGATTATATTACAAATATAATCTAATTGGCATCCTTTAGTATTAAACAACGTACATACTTCTATTTCTTTAAAAAATAACCTTTCCTCACCAATTGAATATTACTTTTGAGTATTTCATTCTGTGCTTTGATTTGTGTGTGTAGTTTGCTCTAATAGCACATTGGTTGAGTAGTTATTTTATAGTACATTTTACTTTCTGTCAGAGCAAATCTTATCACTATTATTTAGCAGCTCTTTGAATATTAATTCATGATCAATCTTTCACTGGAAATTCAGGGATATTCATTATATTATCAAAAATAGGTATTTGATTGGAATTTATTTAAACTTTGAAGTGAAATAAGGATTAATTGGCATCTCTAAAACTGAGAAATCCTATCCTTGTATAATGTGTGTCTGTATTCATTCATTTTTCATTTTGTATTCCTATGAAAAGTTTTTAATGGCTTCACTTTAATAGGCCTTGACTAGAAATTGTTAAATGTATTTCTGGAAGTTTTGGGAGCTGACTAATTTAAATTTCCCATTTTCAACCACTTTCCATCAACCTCACACAGGTGTGTTGAGCTGCCTAAAGGATCTCATACATTTCACACCTTACACTGTCCTCTTGCTTTCCTCATTTGTAGGCTGTTCAGGGATTTAATCTTAAACTATCAGAATCCGGTGGTCTCTAGCACATTCCCCTGCTTTGTTGAATCACTGCTCTGTGGAGTTTGTCTCTTCTACATGGTTCTTCTGAGCTGTTTTCCCACTGATGACCAGTGATGTCCCCTTTGGTCTCTTGCCAACCACAGATAACGACATCTGCTCTGTAGCAGTGCTATCATATCCTTTGGGAATGATTACTGCACTATGTTTTAACACCAGTTCTTTCTACCTTGCTAATAAAGATTCATCAAGGGAAATGAACAACTTTTTTGACAAAGACATGAAAGTGAAGAAGCAAAAAAGTGGAATC
Source organism: Colobus angolensis palliatus (assembly GCF_000951035.1). Lineage (NCBI taxonomy): Eukaryota > Metazoa > Chordata > Mammalia > Primates > Cercopithecidae > Colobus > Colobus angolensis. The sequence continues at coordinate 94,168 of NW_012117810.1, forward strand.
AAATTCCAAAAGGTTTCCATGATGGAAAGTTTAAAGTAGAGTGGAATAGTTGGGAAAATAATCTCAGGAATCACAGAGGTTTTGGGGAAAGGACATAGGAAGTCACCTAACTGAACACTGAGAAATGGTGAATCAATGCACAGATGTGGAGTCAATTAGCATCAGGAGAACTGTGGGTAATTTGCTAGAGAATGAGTGTTTCTAAAACCTTATTCTGCCATGATTTAATTACTCTCTTCCCATTACATGTAGTCATACTATATTTTCTGGTTGTTGGACTCAACATTCTGTTAAAAATAGGTACACTTTTGCTACAGACACATTTTATTTTATTTTTATTTTTTCAGGCTGGAGTGCAGTGGGACAATCGTAGCTCACTGCAGCCTCAAACTCCTGAACTCAAGCAATTCTCCTACCTCAGCCTCCCGAGTAGCTGGGACTACAGATGTGCCACCATGCCGAGCTAATTCATGTATTTATTTACTTTAGAGATGAGTGGGGAGTCATTTTGCTGTCCAGGCTGGTCTCAAACTCCTGGCCTCAAGTTATCCTCCTGCCTCAGCTTCTCCAGTAGCTGGGATTACAGGTGTGAGCCACCACTCCCAACCACAGACACAATTTAATTATGAGGGATTATAAGAATAGGATAGCTCTACACATTTTTGAATCTACATGGGCACTTTTGTGAGGAATTGCCTTTTCAAATGAAAGATCCCTACTGTCCTAGAAAAGTGTCCAGGACTCGACTAGCCTACGTAAAACTAAATGTTTTACTGTACAATGGCTGACTTTCTAAAAATGTGTGAAACTATTAATATCTCACTAAAATCAGTAGGAAATAAACTGATTTAGAAGAATTCTGAGTTGGATTTTTTCTTTGAGTATATCTACACAATCAACCTAATTAACTCTTGGTCTTTGTGACCATTAAGACTGTTATATATCAATGCATAGGAAAACAAACTGTATTTTTAAATAATCTCTCACTAACTTGTGTGGAAGATATATCCTTGATGTGGAAGACTCTTTACTGCTAAACACAAACCTACTCATCTTCCTTGGTGTAAATGCCTCTATGACAGTTATTTACCTGTTGCCCCTCAGCAATACCCCATTCTTCTATATTTTGCACATTGCATTTTCTTTAACTCTCTTGCTTTCTGACTTTTGATACTTGTTAAGCACTGAAAAAAAGATGTAAGAGAAGGTGCTTTCCTTCTGCTTCCAGCTCCTGTTGGAATTTCCCAGCAACAGTAGACAGCTGTGGATCCAGCCTCCAGTTTCCTTTAACACTCTTAGTGCCAATCTTGCTGTGTTCCCTCAGAGGTATCAGCCACATCCATGCCAATCCTCTGGGTAATCGTAATACTACTGCATGCTCCCACATCCACTGGGTATACCCAATAGATCACTTAATAAACAGGCCATTCCCACTCCTGGAAGGTTCTAGCATTGGGCCTCCAGGTTTTCTTCTCGAACTCCTGGTTTCTATTAACACCACATTTTCTCCATCCATTGCAGGTCTAAGCAGAGTAGTCATTTTCCTTAATTACATATATGTGTTCCCCTAGCATCCCTTCTTTGCTTTTTCAAATTTTCACACTCACGTAAGCAATTCCCTGTATTAAAATCAGTTCTGTTTGAAATAATTGCCATTACTTTTGTTTTATTGGCTTACCCTTGAGAGTTAGAGCCTCGGACATACCAGAATGTAACAGTGAATATTGAGTGTGGGTAAGCACTTTAGACTTCCATGATATGTGGGAGAAACAGAATGCTCAGCATAAGATGGAGTGAGTAACGGGAGTGGTACTCTGGTAGAGATTCAGGATTGACACATGTTCTCACAAGCGGGAGTTAAACAGTGCATACACATGGACATAAAGATGGAAACGACAGACACTGAGGACTCCAAATGAGGGAGGGTGAAAGGGAGGTTAGTGTTGAAAGGTTATTTATTGGGTACAATGTTCACTGTTTGGGTGATGGGTACACTAAAAGCCCAAACCTCAACATCGCACAATATATCTATATAACAAACCTGCACATGTACCTGTTGAATCTATTTTAAAAAAAGCTTTTGGTCTGAGAAAGAGAAAGTAGGGTCAATTGAAGGAGTAGGAGGCTGGCAGTCTAGGGGAGAGATTTGGGAAGAGATGTCTAAAGGCAATAGTTGGAGTGCAATGTGATTCTTCGCTAAGTGCTTTTTCGAAAATAAAAATTTATCCGAGGGGTTGGATATTGGTTTATATAGTGAATGGAAAACAACTGCTACATGGGTTGGCTTCTGTTAGTATAAATGTGTACTTGTCCTGGCACTTGGTGAGAGCTTATGACTTCAATTGTCATTAATATGTTCAATGTTAAAGGATGTCTTAGAAAATTGGTCCTGATTTACAAAGCCAGCCTCAAAGGCTGTAAATCTAGTTTTAGTGCCATTATAATTTTTTTGTGGCTAAGGTAACAGAAATTTCATAATCCTAACTTGGTATAACTTTTTCTCTTTCCTATGATGCATTCAAAAACATATATACCTAATAGATAATGATGAATGGGAATTCAAAATACCACTTTATTATTATTGGTTGAGTTTATGCTTAAAACTCAGGTGCAGATTTCTCTGTAAGCTAAACAGGCATACATGGCCTAGTTAGAAGGCCTAAGGGACTTTACTCTCTTGCTAAAGTCAACTACAAATCTAAAAATCTTACCACTCTATGACTGGACAATAGAGATATGCGTGTATGCACATGTGTGAAAAGAGGAACAGAGAGAGCAAGATGTTCAGTTTTAACACATGAGAGTGCAGGCCCACCGTCAACTTAATTCTTCATTCACATGGAAAAAATAAGAGGAAGGATAAAATGCCAGGAGAGTCATTTTTTTATATTCATGACCTTTTAACACAAAGTGATTCTGTCCACTTGTCAGTGTTGTGGCATCAGATCCCAAAATAATAGTATCACAGCTCTTGGAAAGGAACAAGGTTTAAAAGACTATTTATTCAACATCAAGAGTATATCTTCCCACAGAGGACCTATGGCTTAATCTTCTATTGTTAAAGGTGAATATTTATGCATTCTACCCTATTAATTAAAAAATAAATCACATTCTTTTCAAGAGACCATGTGAGAGCATTATAAAAGCATTAATAAAGAAAATAGATCATGTGGACTCAGTATTAATTATTTTACTCATCAGTAGGCAAGTCATTTTATCTGTCTGAGTGTCATTTCTCTCACCTACAAAATGTAGATTATAATATATACTTCCCCTTGGTGCTCTAAAGTTTAGATGAAGTAACATTTTAAAACTGTAGCACACAATGCAGATATAAATAATTAACACATTAAACTTAGCTCATTTACTTTTCACAAATCAACTTGATAGGCCGGAGGCCTGGGGTGGGCAGTATGGCCAAGGAAAAGACAACTAGGTGGCCACTGAAATTAATCTTGCATCAATCTGTGATTTTCAACCCCTATCAGCAGCAAGTTTCAAGCTTCGAAGAAATGGAAGAAATGCAATTGACATACATTCTTGGCAGACGTCCTACAATAAACAGGGACTGTGAACAAAACAGTCCACTTCCTTCCCTCCTTCTTCAAACCCTAAAAGGTATATGTCATTGATGAAGAGACGGGTGGAAAAAGAGGAAAAACTTAGAAATAAAATAAATCAATCAGGAGACTTTTATTGACAAGTGGATCTTGAAAAGAACTGTAATGTGAGAAAGCATCACTAGGGTGAAACTTCCTTTTTGCTATCACTCCTACAGAAAGGACAAAGAATGAAAACATCAAATTCAAGTTCTGGTCTCAAATGTACTTGCAAACTTTTGAGTTGCATGGAGAACAGACTGATTGTTCCATGTGCAAAGCTTTCCACTTGGTGAATATTTAGTGAAATTGACTTAAGCTTTAGCTTGCTTTGCCTGGTCATTCTGGGTGATTTTATGTCTTGTCATTAATCCATTCCCCTGTGAATATCTTCAGAGCATGCTGACCAAATTTAGATGTGTGCCACTGCATACAAAATTAGAAATAATCATATTTCATTAATACACTAGAAGCATGGAAATGGATAACTTTTCATAATTTTCTAACTTGAACATTATTTGGATATATCTTACACATCAAACATTGTAATGGCACTTAACAAGTATCTCATTTAACAATTGTGATCTATTTTGGAAGAACGAGGTTCAGAAAACATCTAGAAAAATCCTAGAGATACAAGCTTCCTGAGTCCCTAGGACAGAGAGTTATGGTTGTGCCACATTTTGCAGGGTTAGTTTTCAGCTTGACTGAGATTGGGTGACAGTATTTACTAGAGCCTAAAATTTTGAACATACATACACTTTCCTATAATAGCCATCTGTTACTTTTCACTCAACTGAAAAAAAAAATACTTCAATAGGCAGTAATTCATGTAAGTGTGGCAAGCAGTTGTGTTTTTCTAAATTTTATATTTGGAGATGAAGGGAAATGATCTTTGTTCCTGAACGTAATGATCAATTGCTTGATCATTTGTGTTCTGGGAATTTTTCTCTATGTACCCTGTATAACTAGTGCTTTATGGTTTGGAAAGAGAAGAGTCAAGAGACATATATCTATACACACACACACACACACACACACACATATATATAATTTTTTTTTTTTTTTTTTTTTTTTTTTTTTTTGGTGACAGAGTCTCACTCTGTTGCCCAGGCTGGAGTGTAGTGACACAATCTCACTGCAACCTTCTGCCTCCCGGGTTCAAACGATTCTGCTACCTCAGCCTCCTGAGTAGCTGAGATTACAAGAGCCCACCACAGCATCTGGTTAATTTGTGTATTTTTAGTAGAGACAGGATTTCATTATGCTGGCCAGGCTGGTCTTGAACTCCTGACCTCAGGTGATCCGCCTGCCTCAGCCTCCTAAAATGCTGGGATTATAGGCATGAGAAACTGCACCTGGCTGGAATCAAGATTAATTTTATGACAGGGAAATTGTTCTTCTCACAATTCTACAAAGAGCTGATTTGAACTCTTTATTTCTCAAGCTATAAATCATTGGGTTGAACAATGGAGTTATAATAGTGTAGGATACTGATATTAGAGCATCCTGGCTTGAGGAATAGTTGGACTGAGGCCTTAAGTAGATAAAGGAGGCACAGCCATAGTGGACAGTGACAATAATGAGGTGAGATACACAGGTGGAATAAGCTTTGTACCTACCCAATGTGGAAGGAAACTGAAGTATGGCAGAGATGATGTGAATATAGGACACCAAGATCAATAATAAGGGGATAGCCAGGACCAACGTACACAGCATGAAGATGACAATCTGACTAAAGTGGTTATGGTGAGATGCCAGCTTGAGGACAGGAGAGATGTCACAGAAGAAGTGATGTAGTTGATTGGAGGAATAAAAGGGCAGGTGAAATACCAAGGATGTGATGATCTGTGCAACAGTGAAGCCACAGGCACAGGCAGCAGCCACTAGTCCCATACACATCCCATGTCCCATGAGCACTGAGTAGCGCAGTGGGTTACAGATGGCCACATAACGATCATAACCCATGACTGCCAGCAGGAAGGAGTGACAGCAGCCAAGGAAGAGGAAAGAAAACATTTGGATGGCACAGCCCAGGAAAGAAATGGTCTTCCTCTGGGCGAGCAGGTCAACCAGCATCTTGGGTACAATGACGAAGGTGTAGCAAATCTCAGAGCAGGAGAGGATGGCAAGGAAGAAGTACATGGGGATATGAAGGGCTCTGTCCAGCACGATGGTGGAAATGATGATTGCATTGATGCCCAGAGTGAACAGGTAGAGGAGCAGGAAGATAACAAAAAGCAGCTGCTGCAGCCTGGCCAGGGATGAGAAGCTGAGGAAGATGAACTCTCTCACCACAGTCTCATTGACCCGCTCCATGGAGCATACATCATCAGGAGACAATCCGGGAAAGAAGGGGAGTCAGCACCAAAAGAAATCCCTGAAAATTAATAGATTCACAGAAAATTGATCATCAGCATTTGTTCTCAGATTTTGAGTTCTAAACTCATCTTTTCTCCTCCCTCTTGTTCTTCTAAGACATGATGTTGCTAAAATCAGGCAAGCATTCATCAAACTTTGAGTCTCCATAGTAATTCTAACACCATAGCTGAAAAGTTCTTGATATTTTTCAGATTCAAACAACCCTTCACTTCCATTCCCATGATGAGGCTGTTACTGGCATTCTCAGTCTCTCACTCTTAGACTTTCTTGCAACGTTTGTCTTGTTGGCTTTCTTGTATCCATATTCTCTCTCTCAAAAAAAAAAAAAAAAAATAAAAAATCCTGCATTTGCAAAGTAAACCATCTGAATATACCATAGTTATCTATAACTCAGTGGTTCTTAATTGTCATTCTCCTTACACATAAACCCCCACTCTTAGTTTTAATCTCTCCCTAACTTAGATGCAAATTCTCTTCAGCACTGTTTTCCTTACCTCCTGGTAGGAATTGTCAGTTATACTTTTATTATGCTGGTTCTTGCTTCTGTAGCTTTATCCTGGTGCCAAAATGGAAAAAAAAATTCTCTTCTTTCTATTCATTAATTTCAAGATGGAATATGTCTATACCTTCTCCAATACCTATATCACAGTCTTTCCTTTGGCAGAGAGGACCACAGTCTTTCTTAAGGATTCTGTCCATTTTCATCACTTCCCTTAATTCCTTTTGAAGTCACATTATGGCTCCTTTCCCAAGGCCACTCTTACATCTCTGCAACACATCTTTCCCCTGATGACAGCCTAATCTTTTAAAATATAAATTGTATTATACTGCTTCACTCTTCAAAAATTTTACTTATGGCTATAGTATGGAGTTCAAACTCTTCACTGTTTCCAAAAGTCTTTCCTTTGGGGAAATAAACTATGTTTCTGTGCTCATTTTCAGACCTTTATGGGATATACCACTATTGCTCAAATATGTTCTGTACTTCCTTGCCTCTATTCCTTGCTCATATCAGTTTTTCACTTTTATTTACAGATATTTTATGGTTCTTCTGAAGCCTCCTTTAAAATCTACCTTTTTGAAAGCCTCCTTGCTACCTCCTGGTGAAAGGAGTTGTTTCTTCCTCAGAACTCACATAAGACATTGATTGCCAAAATTATGTGGTGTTTAGTTAATTTTGAAATACTGTAATTAATTGTTCTTATATCTATTTTCTCCACCAGATTTTGTACCTTTGAGGAAAAGATGTGAATTGCATGTATCTTTGCCTGAGTTCTCCTCAGCATCTAGAACCATATTAAGTACTTAACACCTTCTCAATACATAATTGTTATATAAAAAAGAGAGTTAACTTGCCACATTATCTATGTTATTCATGGACAGCACAGACTTCTTAGAATTCACAGAGTAAGAGAATTCTCAGTGTTATTTCATTCTAGGCACAAGGATTGCTCAGTATCAAGAATACCAAGAATGTCTGCACCACATAAAACTAAGTCTGGCCCATTTATACCTGAAAGAGAAATCTCTGTTTACAATAGAAAACTGGCACTGAAGAGAGCATCTGATCCTCAGAATTCTGTGTACTTAGATGATCCTCAATTCCTAGTACATTTGCTGCTCTTTAGAGTATATTAGATTTCAAATAAGTGAGAGAAAAATCATAAAGATAACCAATTATCCCATTTTAAAAATATTATTAAAATTACCTTAACTAATATTAATAACAAAATTAAAAACAATGCATTTTTATGTTACCTAAGAACCACCGAATCAAGAATATCAGATGCCACACATGTATTAAGCAGTGTGATTATAACAGTGTGTCAGCTACTAGGTCTGCAATGAAGATACACATTTAAATAAGACCCAGTCCCCAGCCTCTAGTTCATGTTTCAAGGATGAGACACATCCCGAAGAAGGTATTATTAAAAATGTGGAGACTGAGATGATAGATACGCATTTGAAATTATAGGAGCACTCAGGGAACAAATCTTGTATACATCCTTGAAAAGTAATATGTATTTTTTACTTATTTCTGGGTTTCTTTACATATGTTATGGAAAGGCTGAACTAAAGTGTACTTGGAGAAATATTATAACACGGGCACTCTTTGGTTTCTATAACTTTTAATCTAAATATATAAATAGGACAAGTAAGTACATTTGCTTCTCCTTGCTTCTGGAAGAGTGCAAGGATGTTTTCTGCTTGCATATTCTACTTTATATCACGCCCTCCCTCAACCGCATGAAAGGGCCAAATACCCTCCTCCTCCTCTGTCTTATTCCTCTGGTTATTCGCCCTATATCTAGCACAAGGGTTCTTTTTTATTGCCTAGGTGGTTGGCATATTTATTACTAATATACTATTAACTTTCAAATTCTATATTCTCTAGTTTTTAGTACTACTAATAAATTTCTACATACAGAATCTGAAATTTTACTCTCACAAGCACATGTAGAGTTGAGTAATGTAGGAATAAAATAGGCTTTAAATTTAGACAGATGTAGGCTTTAATCCTGAGTCTGGCAAGTTCTAGTGGTAAAACCTTAATAAATTCTCTAAGGCCTATTTTCTCATTTGTATGGTAAGAATAATTCCTGCCTCCTGGGCTATCATGAGAATTAATTCAGTAATATATATGAAAGAGATTTGTTCCATAAGTAAGGAGTGCTTAGTAAGTACTTCTGTTTTATTACTTTGTTGTTGTTCTACAGGTATTGGTATCAGAAATATTTTCATTAGTGAGGTAATAAGCATTTAACTCACAGCAAGTTATTGAAACTGATTATTCTGAACTTACTTTCTCTTTTTTGGCAGCAGTTACTGATGGTGTTCTTTTCCTGAGTCTATGTCCTTGTGCTAGTGTTTCTGCTTGTTTCTGTTTTTGGGTTCCCAGAGGGCAGGGTTTCTTAGTCTTTATATATGTCAATTGTAACTATTTCAGAGTATTTATTAAGTTCTCAACCATATATGAGGTATTATATCTTTGCGTAGATCCTATCTGATACAACCTTTTCTACAAAAATGTCACTATTTAAATTTTGTAATTAAAATATTGTTGAGTGCCCTATTGAATTAAATCAGAACCAAGAGAATGCGTATATAAATTTAGAAAGAAAAATGAATCAGTTAATTTAAACATATATAAAATTTATATGCACAATTTTGCAGAAATGCACTTTAAAACCTAATCCTGATTAACATTATTTGATGTCCCGTTAATTGTGGGTCTCTCTTTCTGGTACTGGTAGTGCACCTGCATGGGCTCATCACCCTTCTTCTCTTACCTGAGATGTGAAAACATAAGTCCTGCTGGAGGATAGATGTTTACTTTCATTTCCTGTCCATGGCCCAGTTTCTCAATTCTGTAGATGCTTAGTCTAAGCAAGATGGATGTCTGTTATTCATAGAGTGCTTCCATTTTCCTCTGCCTCTCCCTAAGAAGCTAGGGACATAGAGGCTACAAGAGAGAGAATTCAAGTTGGCCTGTAGAATGAATAAAAGTCAAAATGGGTCACAGGCTACTGATCTTTACCAGAGGTAGAGATGTGATGATGGTCTAGGGTGTTAGACCCAGACCAAAGTCAAATGTAACCAGTCTCCTGCCGTTTTATGTCAATTGACTAAAGATCACAAACCACAGCTAATAGTGACCATAACGCAGTAGGAATTTTCATTATATTTGTTGGCAGCAGGTGGTTCTTCTGTGGGTCTCCTGGCACCAAAGCCATTGTCATGGAGACATTGCACTGGGTTTAATTAGCTACTGAGTTGATTGTGGAAAATAGAGGCAAGTCACTAAATGCCAAATTGCTCAAAATTGGGCCCAGACATTAGGGCTTAGGGAGCAGAAGGCTCTAAGCCATCCTCAGATGCAGCAATTTTAGAAAATGTGACTAATTTTAAGCTTATTTCTCATTTTGTTATGTTATTGAAGAGACAAAAGAGAATTTTTATGCAGATATTTTATAATAATAGGTGCATTGTAAAACATATTGGTTTAACTGAAAATCTGTTTTTATACTCATAATTGAAAGACAGTTCTTTGTTAGGCTGAGAAGGTAAATTGGACAATGGCTTTTTAGAGTGAAGATTGTGCTCAGAATAAGCTGGAGGAAGATTCATTTCACCATCTTAACCCCTGAGTTGATTTTTTTCTACCTCTCTACTCCATCATTCATAAGTGAATATAGTGTGCTGTTGTATGTGTGAGGCACTAAATAAACATGTGCTGAATGTTGAGTGAATAAATGGTTGTATTCAACAATACCCCAACTACATAAATACATGTGCTGAGTGTTGAGTGAATAAATGGCCATATTCAACAATACCCCAACTACATAAATACCTCAGCTAAATAAAAATACCATCATTCATATTCTAGTCTCCAATATTTCTGGTTTCCACTTTACCTCATGGTTCAACTGGCAATTAATATAATTTTTTTTATTATACTTTGAGTTCCAGGATACATGTGCAGAACATGCAGGTTTGATACATAGGTATACATGTGCCATGGTGGTTTGCTGCACCCATCAACCCGTCATCTACATTAGGTATTTCTCCTAATGCTATCCCTCCCCTAGCTCCCAACCCCTGATAGGCCCCAGTGTGTGAGGTTCCCCTCCCTGTGTCCATGTGTTCTCATTGTTCAACTCTTACTTATGAGTGAGAACATGTGGCGTTTGTTTTCTGTTCCCGTGTTAGTTTACTGAGAATGGTGGTTTCCGGTTTCATCCATGTCCCTACAAAGGACATAAACTCATCTTTTTTTGGCTGCATAGTATTCCATGGTGTATATGTGCCACATTTTCTTTATCCAGTCTATCATTGATCAGCATTTGGGTTGATTCTAAGTCTTTGCTATTGTGAATAGTGCTACAATAAACATGCATGTGCATGTGTCTTTATAGTAGAATGATTCGTAATCATTTGGACAAATACCCAACAATGGGATTGCTGGGTCAAATGGTATTTCTGGTTCTAGATCCTTGAGGAATTGCCACGCCATCTTCCACAGTGGTTGAACTAATTTACACTCCCCCCAGCAATGTAAAAGTGTTCCTATTTCTCCACATCCTCTCCAGCATTTGTTTCCTGACTTTTTAATGATCACCATTCTAACTGGCGTGAGATGGTATCTCATTGTGGTTTTGATTTGCATTTCTCTAATGACCAGTGATGATGGGCTTTTTTTCATACGTTTGTTGGCCACATAAATGTCTTCGTTTGAGAAGTGTCTGTTTATAACCTTTGGCCACTTTTTGATGGAATTGTTTGTTCTTATAAATCTGATTAAGTTCTTTATAGATTCTGGATATTAGCCCTTTGTCAGATGGATAGATTGCAAACATTTTCTCTCATTCTGTAGGTTGCCTGTTCACTATGATGATCGTTTCATTGGCTGTGCAGAAGCTCTTTAGTTTAATTAAATACCATTTGTCAATTTCGGCTCTTGTTTCCATTGCATTTGGTGTTTTAGTCATGAAGTCTTTGCATATGCTTATATCCTGAATGGTATTGCCTAGGTTTTCTTCTAGGGTTTTAATGGTTTTAGGTCTTATGGTTTAAGTCTTTAATCCACCTTGAGTTAATTTTTGTATAAGGTGTAAGAAAGGGGTCCAGTTTCAGTTTTCTGCATATGGCTAGCCAGTTTTCCCAATGCCATTTATTAAATAGGGAATCATTTCCTCATTGCTTGCCCTTGTCAGTTCTGTTAAAGATCAGATGTGTGGCATTATTTCTGAGGCCTCTGTTCTGTTCCATTGGTCTATGTATCTGTTTTGGTACCAGTACCATGCTCTTTTGGTTACTGTCACCTTGTAGTATAGTTTGAAGTCAGATAGCGTGATTCCTCTAGCTTTGTTCTTTTTGCTTAGGATTGTGTTGGCTATATGGTCTCTTTTTTTGGTTCCATATGAAAGAACAAGTAGTTTTTTCTAACTCTGTGAAGAAAGTCAATGGTAGCTTGATGGGGATAGCATTAAATCTATAAATCACTTTGGGCAGTATGGCCATATTCACAATATTTGATTCTTCCTATTCATGAACGTGGAATGTTTTTCCGTTTGTTTGGTTCCTCTCTTATTTCCTTGAGCAGTGGTTTGTAGTTCTCCTTGAAGAGGTCCTTCACATCCCTTGTAAGTTGTATTCCTAGGTATTTTATTCTCTTTGTAGCAATTGTGAATGGAAATTCACTCATGATTTGACTCTCTATTATTGTTGTATAGGAATGCTTGTGATGTTTGCACACTGATTTTGTATCCTGAAACTTTGCTGAAGTTTCTCATCAGTTTAAAGAGGTTTTGGGCTGAAACAATTGGGTTTTCTAAATATACAATCATGTCACCTATAAACAGAGACAATTTGACTCCCTCTCTTTCTATTTGAATACTCTGTATTTCTTTCTCTTGCCTGATTGCCCTGGCCAGAACTTCCAATACTATGTTGAATAGGAGAGGTGAGAGAGGGCATTCTTTTCTTTTGCCAGTTTTCAAAGGGAATGCTTCTAGTTTTGCCCATTCAGTATGATATTGGCTGTGGGTTTGTCATAAATAGCTCTTATTATTTTGAGATACTTTCCATCACTACCTAGTTTATTGAGAGTTTTTAGCATGAAAGGGTGTTGAATTTTGTCAAAGGCCTTTTCTGCATCTATTGAGACAATCATATGGTTTTTGTAATTGGTTCTGTCTATGTGATGAATTACGTTTATTGATTCGTGTATGTTGAACCAGCCTTGCATACCAGCAACGAAGCCAACTTGATTGTGGTGGATAAGCTTTTTGATGTGTTGCTGGATTTGGTTTGCCAATATTTTATTGAGGATTTTGGCATCGATGTTCATCAAGTTTATTGGCCTGAAATTATCTGAGACTAAGTCTTTTTGTAGGTCTGTAAGAACTTGCCTTATGAATCTGGGTGCTTCTGTATTGGGTGCATATATATTTAGGATAGTTAGCTCTTCTTGTTGCATTGATCCCTTTACCATTATGTAATGCCCTTCTTTGTCTTTTTTGTTCTTTGTTGGTTTAAAGTCTGTTTCATCAGAGACTACGATTGCAATCCCTGCTTTTTTTTTTGCTTTCCATTTGCTTGGTAAATATACCTCCATCCTTGTGTTTTGAGCCTATGTGTGTCTTCACACACGAGATGGGTCTCCTGAATACAACACACCAATGGTTCCTGACTCTTTATCCAATTTGCCAGTCTGTGTCTTAATTGGGGGTGCTTAGCCCATTTACATTTAAGGTTAATATTGTTTTATATGAATTTGATTCTGTCATTATGATGCTAGCTGGTTTTTTTTGTTCATTAGTTGATGCAGTTTCTTCATAGTGTTGATGGACTTTACAATTTGCTATGTTTTTGCAGTGGCTGGTACCAGTTTTTCCTTTGCATACATATTGCTTCCTTCAGGTGCTCTTGTAAGGCAGGCCTGGTGGTGACAATATCTGTCAGCATTTGCTTATCTGTGAAGGATTTTACTTCTCCTTTGCTTATGAAGCTTAGTTTGGTTGGATATGAAATTCTGGGTTCAAAATTCTTTTCTTTAAGAATGTTGAATATTGGCCCCCACTCTCTTCTGGCTTGTAAGGTTTCTGCTAAGAGATCTGCTGTTTGTCTGACGGGCCTCTCTTTGTGGGTAACCTGACCTTTCTCCCTGGCTGCCCTTTACATTTTTTCCTTCCTTTCAACCTTAGTGAATCTGACAATTACGTGTCTTGGGGTTGCTCTACTCAAGGAGTATCTTTGTGGTGTTCTCTGTATGTCCTGAATTTGAATGTTGGCTTGTCTTGCTAGGTTGGGGAAGTTCTCCTGGATTATATCCTGAAGAATGTTTTCCAACTTGGCTCCCTTAGCCCTGTCACCTTCAGGTGCACCAGTCACACATAGATTTGGTCTTTTCGCATAGTCCCAGATTTTTTGGAGGCTTTGTTCATTCCTTTTCATTCTTTTTTCTCTAATCTTATCTTCACGCTTTATTTCATTAAGTTGATTTTCGATCTCTGATATTCCACTTGATCAATTCATCTATTGATACTTGTGTATGCTTCAGAAAGTTTTCCTGCTGTGTTTTTCAGCTCCATCAGGTCATTTATGTTCTTCTCAAAACTGGTTATTCTAGTTAGCAATTCCTCTAACCTTCTTTCAAGATTCTTAGCTTCCTTGCATTGGGTTAAAACATGCTCCTTTAGCTTAGAGGTGTTTGTTGTTACCCACCTTCTAAAGCCTACTTCTGTCAATTTGTCAAACTCATTCTCTGTCTAGTTTTTTCCCTTGCTGATGGGGAGTTGTGAACCTTTGGAGGAGAAGAGGAGTTCTGGTTTCTGGAATTTTCAGCCTTTTTGCACTGGTTTTTCCACATCTTCGTGGGTTTATCTACCTTTGGTCTTTGATGTTGGTGTCCTTTGGATGGGGTTTCTGTGTGGATGTCCTTTCTGTTGATGTTGATGCTACTCCTTTCTGTTTGTTAGTTTTCCTTCTAACAGTCAGGTCCCTCTGTTGCAGGTCTGCTGGAGTTTGCTGAAGGTTCACTCCAGACCCTGTTTGCCTGGATATCACCAGCGGAGTCTGCAGAACAGCCAAGATGGCTGCTTGTTCCTTCCTCTGGATATTTCATCCCAGAGTGACACCAGATACCAGCCAGAGCTGTCCTGTATGAGGTATCTGTTGAGCCCTGCTGTGAGGTGTCTGTTAGTCAGGAGCTACGGGGGTCAGGGACCCACTTGAGGAGGCAGTCTGTCCCTTAGCAGAGCTCAAGAGCTCTGCTGGGAGAGCTGCTGCTCTCTTCAGAGCTGGCAAGTAGGAAGGTTTAAGTCTGCTGACACTGCATCCACAGGTGCCCCTTCCTCCAGGTGCTCTGTCCCAGGAGATGGGAGTTTTATCTATAACCCTTGACCGGGGCTGCTGACTTTCTTTCAAAGATGCCCTGCCAAGAGAGGAGGAATCCAGAGAGGCAGTCTGGCTACAGCAACTTTGCTGAGCTGTGGTGAGTTCCACCCAGTTTGAACTTCCCAGTGACTTTGTTTACACTGTGAGGGGAAAACCACCTACTCAAACCTCAGTAAAGGTGGACACCCCTCCCCCCACCCTTGAGCTAGACCACTTGGCTCACTGGCTTCAGCTCTCTTTCCATGGGAGTGAACAGTTCTGTCTCACTGGTGTTCCCAGCCCCACTGGGGTAAAAAACAAAAACAAAAAATTCCTGCAGCTAGTTTGGTGTCTGCCCAGTTTTGTGCTTGAAACCTAGGGCCCTGATGGTGTAGACACCTGAGGGAATCTCCTGGTCTGTGGATTGCAAAGACTGTGGAAAAAGCGTAGTATCTGGGTGGGAATGCACCATCTCTCATGGCATGGTCCCTCAGGGCTTCCCTTGCCTAGGGGAGGGAGCTCCCCAAACCCTTGCCCTTCCCAGGTGAAGCTATGCCCTACCCTGCTTCAGCTCATGCTCTGTGGGCTGCACCCACTATATAACCAGTCCCAGTGAGATAAGCCGGGTACCTCACTTGGAAATGCAGAAACCACCTTCTGTGCTGATTTCACTGGGAGCTGTAGACTGGAGCTGTTCCTATTCAGCCATCTTGCCAGGCACCTAATTAATATAATTTCAACATCACTTTCCATCCCTATGTCAGTGGGTGTTGAGGACCTCTAACAATACTTCGGTGCATAGTGAGAGCTCACCAATAATGATACCAAAAACAAAAAGGTTACTGAGAGCAAGAAATGATGCCCATAGAAATAAGAAGCAAGAAGGGTGGCATTTAATATACCAAAATGCTGGACATTTGGTTTTTGTTATTTATTCTCAAGGTTCACTCACACTACTTATCATAATAGTGACCCAACTTTATTTTGCTTTGTTTTGTTCCCAGTCTCATCTAATTGCTTCATCCTAAAGTTTCAGAGAGCAATAGGTGCCATGCACTAACTCAGGTGGTCAGGACATTGGAATTTCTCTGCTAAAATATCAGGTTCAGGATGGGCATATGCTCCAACTCTGGACAATCAGGAACAAAAATATTCCATCTCATGATGCTTGTTTTAACATCTGGTGAAACAAATTCTGTCTTCTTCTTGACTACATTTTATGAGCTGAAAGTGTCAAGACTACTGTGTTTAGGCTGAAAATAGAACCAAGTCACAAGAAGCAGAGCTATGAAATGCATCCAGATAACAGTTTGAACTTTGAATCAAGCTGTACCTGAAAACATTATACTACTGGATTTCTTAGCTTATGGGGGCCAATAGATTTACTGCTTGCTAGTGCCAGTTTGAATTGGATTATCTGTTATTTACAACCCAAAGATTCCTAAATAATAAGAACATATCTCATTTCAGAAAGGATTTGAGATGATTTAAAATAGGTACTATTAAGGCAAGGATAAATATATTAAGTAAATGCATTAACAAATTAGGGCAACGATAAAGTAATGGTGTACTAATAAGGTGAATTTAGGAGGAATCATGACATAGAAACATATTCCATGAGGCTCAATTTATTTATTAATTTTTAGACCAAAAATTAAACAGAAAATTTCACACTAGCTAATTCAATAGACAACATAAATATGTATAAGTCATGTTGTTCACAGATATAAAACATGCGAGGAATGTGATTTCTAATAGGGAAGGGTTGGCCATATTAATGAAACCCTAAGTAATTATTGGATATCTGAGTAGAATGGAAGAAGTACTATGAAACAATATGGCTGTACCACACCTTAAACATCAGATTTACAGCCTAAATGAAAAAGCATAGTTTTATTTGTCTTGCCTCAGCCCATCCAGATCTCTGGTTTATGTGAATCATTACTCTGAATGAAGATTGTCCAGACTTTCCCCAGTACAATTCCCACTCTCCAACCTCTTCAGGGCCTTGGGAATTCAAGATGACAAATGGCAAGACATGAGGACTTATTGTGACTTATTTCTAAACATCCCAGCCCATTTACCTATATTTCCTCTCCCTTCCATAGAACAAGAGTGTGGTTCTGCAGCCTTTGAACTGAATAACTTCAACTTCTGTTATTTTACTCCAAAGAGCATTTCAAAATCACCTGACATTTCCATACCACCTACCTTACTTTTCTCTTCTCTTCTGAATAGTTCCTTCTTTTAAAATTATGCCTGGCGTTCCTTCACTTCTTTGCTTGTTCTTCCTTCTTGTGGTCTGAATTTCAGAGACCTATCTCACTTCCTTGCTCTACAGGTATCTCTCCCAGAAGAACTGAAAGGATGAAAGCCTCTTTTGCTCAGGTTTTCTCCTTCCACATCCTCTATATTCGTCCTCCTGCACAGTCAGGATAACAAGTCTCAACCTAAAATGGGAATAGTGGAAAAGGAGAGGAGAGGAGGAAGTGAGTAATTCATTCTAAGTGTCAGATCTCTGAAGTTCAATTTTGTCTCTGGACTGCGGACAAGATGGCTCATAGCCAGGCCCCCAGGGTGTTTTTAGGTTGAGGGCACGTTGTGAAAAATAACGGAGAGAAATGCCTAAAGCCAGCACAAAAATGGATATTGGTACAAGTTCATTTTTCAAAATAGGAAGTAACTGACACATGATAACCAATTATAAAAACAATCAAAATCATTGTAAAAACGTATTTATTCATTTATTTATTAGATAATTTTGCTATAAACAGAATGTTAAAATTTTTATTAAATATGTGTTTACTGAATATTCTGATACTTCCGGGCATGTAAAGATAAATGAGATACAGTTCTCGTCCTCATGGAGTTTTAATGTATTTATGGAGTATGAAGCAATTAGAAAACAGTAGTATTCTGTATATTAAACTAACAATTTGTGCCCATATGATAGAAATTGTCCATTATTCTTTTTCCTTGTATTTTCAACTTAGCCTTTCAATGCGAATTTTTTCTAAATTTTAAGAACCTTTTATTATAGTGTAACATATGCAAAAGTACACAAGTCGAAGTCTATGCCTGGATTCACAAAGTGACATACACCAGTCCACAATGAAATGTAGAAGTAGAACTTTACCCACTTTCTTGCCTGAGAAACCATTATTCTGAACTTCTCTGATGATATATTGGTTTTTCCAGTTTTTGAAATTTATCAGTGGAATTACAGAGTATGTAAGATTTTTGTTTAGTTTTCTTTCACTTAGATAATGTTTGTGAGACTTACCCATGTTATTAAATATAATAGTAAAATTTCACTGTTGTACAAAAATAAATTATATGAGTGTACTTCTATTTATTTGTCCTCCCATTGATGGATATTTAGGTTATTTCCAGGTTTGGGCTATAGTGGAAAGCAGTGCTAGGAACATACTTGTATGCTTTAAGTAACATATGATTCAATTTATTTAGTATCCACTAACAGTGAAACCACTAAGTCACAGCATATTGCTGTAGATTAAATTTTTAGCCACAATTCTTTATTCCTTTCTATATATTTTGCTATATGACTTTGCAGTTTCTTTTATGAAAGGCAGAGTATAACTTCCTACCCTTAAACTTTGGGCTTTGTATTGGGATTTATATTAATCAATGAAATGTGGGCCGAAGTAATAGCCAGTTCTAAACCTTAGCCAAAAGAAGCATTTCAGGTTTTGTCCCATCACCATGAAAAGAGCATTTTTCCCAAGTAGCTTCTGTTCTTTTAACCTGAGCTCTAGGATGAATATATCTGATGCAAATCTAACCCCAATCTACCAAAAGGGGTCAAATCCAAGAGACATGCAGTTTGAAGGAGAACCACTATTCTAAGCCCAGCTTAGATCCCTAAGTTGACTTGCTGACACAAAAGCAAATAAAAAAATTTAAAAATGTGGTTAAAAACTAAATAATGCAAAATTTACCATCTCAACCATTTTAAGTGTAAAGTTCAGTAGTGTCAAGTATATTCGTATTACTGTAAAATAGATCTCCAGAACTTGTTCATCTTGCAAATCAGAAACTCTGCACCTATTAAACAAACTCTCTTTTCCTAAGTGAAATAGAACAGCCACAAAAACACAAGCAAGAACTTTTACTCGCTGTTTGGAAGTGGTTTGTTACACAGCAAAGGTAAATAAAAATATATACATGTTCTAGTGTACTTTACTCTGACAAATAGTTTTTCAAAGTGGCTGTATAAATTTACACTCATGCCAGCATTGTATGGAAATTCCAGTTGCTTTTCATCAGTAACACCATTTGCTATTGTAATTCATTTTTATTTGAGAAATTCTGATGAGTATATGTAATTAGACTTGCCTTTTCATGATATTAATGACACTGAACACATTTTCATGTTTACCAGCCACTTGAATTTCCTTTCTTGAAAGTCTTGTTCAATATTTTGTGCACTATAGGGATATTCATTCTTATTATTGATTCAAAATATTTTATATAATAAGAATATCAAATACTTTATTGATTATATGTACTTCAAATATTTTATGTGACTTTGAAAATTTCATTTTCACTCTATTGAAGATGTCTTTTGATGAACATGTTTACCTATTGTTTAGCTCTCACTTATAAGTAAGAACATGTGTCATTTCACTTAGACTTTTGTCCTCTTTGACTTTTTCAACAAACAGTTACTTTTGTACTCTTTGACTTCTTGTATTTTCATATTTCATATTCCTAGGCATAGTAATTCTTTCTGCTGACACACAGAAATAGAATTTACTTTTGTATTACCAATTTCTTTTAAGACAATCATGTAAATACATCTCATTTTTAATTATTATATTTATCTGCTTATTCTCATGTCTCATGTAATTTTGTTTTTGTGTCTCTGTACTGTTTATGTATTTATTAAGGAATAATTGACAGAAATTATATATATGTATATTTCATATCCAATGTGAAGTTTTGATATACAAATACATTGTTCAATAATTGGTACAATCAAACTAATGAATATACTTGTCACCTCACAAAAAAAGTTACCTTTTTTTTCATTTGTGTGTGGTGAGAATACTTACTCTCTCAACAACTTTCAAGTATAAAATACATTATTGACCATAGTCAACATTATGTACATTAAAGTATCTAAAACTTATTTATCTTATAACTGAAAGTTTTTACATTTTGACCAAAATGTTCTCATTTCTCCCACTTCCTTGCCTCTAGCAACCACCCTTCTACTCTCTGTTCTTGTAAGTTTGGATATTTTAGATTCCACATATAAGTTAGATCATGCAGTATTTGTCTTTCTGTGTCTGATTTATTGTACTTAGCAAAATGTCCTCTCGGGTTCATCTATGTTGTTGTAAATTGCAGCATTTCCTTCTTTTTAAAGTCTGAATGGTATTCCATTGTATAAAAGTGTATGCCACATTTACTTTAGCCCTTTGTCTGTTGAAGGACATTTCATTGTTTCATGTCTTAACTATTGTAAATAACGTTGCAATGAACATGAGAATTCAGATCTCTCTTTGAGATAGTGATTTTATTTTCATTGGATATATACTCAGAAGTGGGACTGCTAGATCATATGGTGGTTTTATTTTTAATTTTTTGAGGACATTCTGTACTGTTTTCTTTAACGGCTATACCAATTTACTTTCCCACTAACAATGTACATGGGGGTTCCTTTTTTTTGCATTCTTTCCAACACTTGTTATCTTTCGATTTTTTGACAATAGCCATTCTAACAGGCATGAGGTAACATATCATTGGGGTCATCTGCATTTCCCTGGTTAGCCATGTTGAACACCTTTTCATATACCTTTTGGCTATATGTTTGTCTTCTTTGCAAAAATATGTCTACTTAGATCCTTTAGCCATTTTAAAGTGAGATTATTTACTTGTATTTCTATTGGGGTATATGACTTCCTTATGTATTTTGGATATTAACCCTTTATCAGATGCTTGGATTACAAATATTTTTTCTTCTTCTGTAGGTTGCCTTTTCATCTTGTTGAGCACTTCTTTTTCTGTGTCCTCAACAAATTAAGGATAGAAGAAATGTACCTTAGTACGATATAGGTCATATATGGCAAGCTCACAGCTAATATTACACTCCATAATAAAAAAGCTTTTCTTCTAAGATCTGGAACAGACAAAGATGTCCACTCTCATCAGTTATACTTAACATAGTGCTGAAAGTCTTAGCCAGAGCAATTAGGGAAGGAAAAGAAATAAAAGTCATCCAAATAAGAAATAAAGAAGTAAAATTATTGCTGTTTGAAAATTACATAGTATTATATCTAGAAAATAAAAACTTCACCAGAAAACTATTAATATCAAAAAATGAACTCAGTAAAGTTGCAAGGTACAAAATCGACATATATAAATAATTCTACCAAAAAGACACATGAACTTGTATGTTCATTGCCATGCTATTCACAATAGCAAAGACATGGACTAAACATAGATGTCTATTATTGTTGAATTGGATTAAAAAAATGTGGTACATATACACCATAGAGTGTTACGCAGCCACAAATAGAAGGAAATAATAACTTTTGCATGACAGATGTCCTTTGCAACAACACAGATGCAGCTAGAGGTCATAATCCTAAGCAAATTAATTTAGGAACAGAAAACCAAATACTGCATGTTCTCACTTATAAGTGGGAGCTAAAATATTGAACACACATGGACATAGCATGGAACAATATTCACTGATAACTACATATCCAAACATGGGAACAATATTCATTGTAAACTATTAGCAGAGGAAGTGAAAAAGGGGGTCATGAGTTTAAAAACTTCCTATTGGTTACTATGCTCACTAGCTGGGTGATGGGATCTGTACTCCAAAGCTCAGCATCACACAGTATACTCATGTAACAAACCTGCACAAGTACTATCTTTATCTAAAATTAAGCAAAAAAGAAATTTAAAAAATCAGTTGCATTTCTATATATTAACAGCAAACCATGTGAGAAAAAATTTAAAAATGCCATAAGAAGAATACAATATTTAAAAATAAATTTAAGGAGATTAAAAATCTATAAACTGAAATCTATAAAACATTGATGAAAAAAATTGAGGAAGAAAAAACAAATGGAAAGATCCTATGCATATGCTCATGGACTGGAAGAATTAATATTGCCAAAATGTCCATATTACCCAAAGCGATCCACAGATTCAATGAAACTTGTATCAAATTTCCAACGTCATTTTTCACAGAAATAGGAAAAGAATTCTAAAATTTATATGGAACCAGAAAAAGATTCTAAATAGCTAAAGAAATCTTGAGCAAAAAGAACAAAGCTGGAAGAATCACTCTTTCTGATTTCCACTTATATTATAAAGCTATAGTAGTCAAAACTGTGTGGTAGTGTCGTAAAAGCAGACACATTTATCACTGAAACACAATAGAAAGCCCAGAAGTAAATCCAGGCATCTGTGATTAATTGATCTTTATCAAGGGTGTGAAGAATACACAATGGGGAAAGGACAATGGGGAAAGGACAGTCTCTTCAACAAATAGTGCTAGGAATATGGGATCTCCACATGCAAAAGAATGAAAACAGACTTTTATGCCACACACAAAAAATAAACTCAAAATTAATTAAAGGCTTAAGTGTCAGACTTAATTAAAGGTGTAAACTTAAAACTTCTAGAGGAAAACACAGGGGAAAAGTTCCATGACATTGGCTATGGCAGTGATATTGTGGATACGACACCGAAAGTAAAGACAATGAAAGCAAAAATAAGAAAGTGAGACTACATCAAACTAAGTGGTTTCTGAACAGCAAAGAAAACAATCAGCAGCAGGGTGCGGTGGCTCACGCCTGTAATCCCAGCACTTTGGGATGCTGAGGCGAGTGGATCACCTGAGGTCAGGAGTTCGAGACCATCCAGGCCAACATGGTGAAACATGGTCTCTACTAAAAATACTTGGTGTGGTGTCAGGCACCTGTAATCCCAGCTACCTGGGAGGCTGAGGCAGGAGAATTGATTGAACCTAGGAGGAGGAAGTTGCTGTGAACTGGGATGCTGAGGCGAGTGGATCACCTGAGGTCAGGAGTTCGAGACCATCCAGGCCAACATGGTGAAACATGGTCTCTACTAAAAATATAAAACTTAGCTTGGTGTGGTGTCAGGCACCTGTAATCCCAGCTACCTGGGAGGCTGAGGCAGGAGAATTGATTGAACCTAGGAGGAGGAAGTTGCTGTGAACTGAGATTGCTCCATTGCATTCCAGTCTGGGCATGAAGAGTGAAACTCTGTCTCCAAACAAAACAAAAACAAAAACAAAAACAAAAGAAAAGAAAAAGAAAAAGAAAACAGAATATTATTAGGTAATTTCTATGTTACAAACAAACTACTACTCTTTTGTGTGTTTTCCTTATATTAAGAAATAACTCTAATAAAATATTGAATAGAAGCAGAGATAATGGGTACTATTGTCTCCTTGCTGATATTAATGGAAAAATTTCCTCTATTTCATCATTAAGTTTATTCATTATAGATTGTCAAAGATACTCTCAAATTAAGACAGTTTCTACCATTTTCAGTTTTATGTTTTCTCAATTATATTTGCATGTTTAAATTAGAGATTATTTTCTGCATCTATTGATACAATAAAATTCTGTATATTTATATATGGAATTTATAATCTGTACCTATCTATGGTGTGGCCTATTATCCATCTATCTATTCATATATCTAGCAATCATCAAAAAGTCTATCAATGTATTTTTCCTTTTGTGTTATGTATATGGTAACTTTAACATGTGAAATATGTTAAGCCAGGCCACAGTTAGATAAAATCTGTTTTTTTCCACAGCAATGAATTCAATCTGACCTGTTTTTTTGTTTTGTTTTGTTTTTGAGACAGTATCTCACTCTATCACCCAGGCTGGAATGCAGTGGTGCCTTCTCGGCTCACTGCCGCCTCGACCTCCTGGAACCACATGATCCTCCCTCCTCATTGCCCCCCAGTATCTAGGATTACATGCATGTGCCACCCTATTCTTCCTACAGACGGGGTTTCACCATGTTGCCCAGCCTGGTCTCAAACTCCTGGGCTCAAGTGATCCACCCACCTCGGCCTCCCAACATGCTGAGATTTCAGGCATGAGCCATGGCACCTGGCCCAATCTGACCTCTTTAACTTAAACTACAAAAGCCCTTCCCAATAGGTTTACATTTTCTGCCTTAACTTTATAAACTTCTGTCACTCCAGGGGTCTATTTTCAGGCACATGAGACACTTAGATTTACTCATCTAGGCCATGAGCTCTTTCTTTGCATCTGTGTACACAATGCAAAGTGCCTGAAACACTCTTTAACTTACTAGTTTTTACTTGTTTCTCTAGCTTAAATTTAAGTGTCACTTATTCTGAGAAGTCTTTCTTGATTCTCCAAAATTCAGTTATGCCCTGATACTATATTCAGGCTCTGTATCCCAGTTAATCATTTATTACACAGCACTGTAATTGTCTCTTTATTTGTCTGCAATATTTTTCCTCTCTCTATCTTATTTATTCTCACTGTGCCTAGTGAGTGATACATGCCAAATAGGTAATTGTTAGATAAATAAATGAAGAAGAACAGAGACTATATTAGAACGTAGAATAAGTATTTTCTGTTTTTCTTTTTTAGAGATGGATCGTACTGTGTTGCCCAGGCTGGCCTTGAACTTCGGGGCTCAAGAAACCTTTCCTGTTTGAGTCTCTGGAGTATTTCCTACTCCTGCAGGACACTCTACCTGCTTCAGAATAAGTCTTCAATCGCTATTTAATTAAACCAACATTAAAAGAACCATTAAAGATGCAGAAAAAAGTCCATTCAGCTTTTTGATAATTTTTATCTACAGATAAATTAGAGAAACTTGGATTACCCAACACTTATTTTCATTTATTAATTTAAAAATGATTTTGAAAGCCTAGTGTATGCCAGGTGTAGCTCTTCACTGATATCACCATCACCATCATGGTCATCTTCAAATGTGAATTCAGTACCAGTTGTGTTATTCTCTGAAAAAAATGACAAGTCATCTAAGGATTCAGGGTTTAAGACAAATTAATGAACACTCTCACATCTGTAGCAAACAAAAGAGGTATACACATCATATGCAAATCAGAGGGAAGTACATTTGACAGAAGTGTATTTGGGTGTGTGTTGAGTAGGTGGAGTTGAGGAAAAGTGGTGTTCTGGGAATTCTGAGGTCACAGGGAATGAAGCCGAAAGTTGCCTCTCACTCTCTTCAGCTTAATCTTTCCTATAGTAGAAACAATCACAGAAACCTCAAACTACTCGCACCAATGCGTGGTGTCAACTTTATCTCAACAAACAAAGCTCATATCTTTGAATCAAAAAAATCTAAAATAAATGATCATGTTCTCATTTAGGTATCTTCATCAAAGAAATGTCCAAAGGAGGTTTTAATCTTCATATTCTGATAAACTATGAATACATTAGCAACTCAGCTTTATCCTTCGGACACTCATTGCCAAACTGTTGGGTGTAGCATGTAAAAAATGCTACAAGTAGCATATTTGTCCCAGGTAGTAAAAAAAAAAAATCAGGTTGGCATTTAGCAAATTCAACCAAGGCTTCTATCACTCTTTTATTTATTTGTTTTCTTTTTCACCCTTCTTTCAATCCTAGCTTGTTTTTTTATTGTTCCTTCTCCTTATATTCTGCATTCTAATGTCTTTCTTTATCTCTGAACATTACATATAGCATACAAATAATAATTATTAAAATATATCAAATACATGTTTCAAACCGTGTGCTAAATAAGGAATTCCCCCCCATTTAATTCTTACAGCAACCCTATTTTGATCATTTTCAATGTATAGAGTTTAAGTTATTGTTTCATACTTACAAGTATATGAAGAAACCTCCTTCTAAATCCGCATAATCTATTTCCCAAGCGAGAGTTACTAAGCTGCATGTTGCTCAAGTGAAAGGGTGAGAAATGAAAACTTTTGATATTAATATCATATAATTCCATTGTTTTACTGAAGCACACCTTTAGCAAAAGCCACAGTAACCTCATTCAAATGTATATGATGCACCTATATTGGGTGGCTAAAATTTGACCATTTCTTTAAATGAAGCATGAGGAAAAGAAGGGACTGTGCTGTACTTTTCATTGTACTCGCTACAGTGCTTGCTTCAATGCCTGCAATGCCTTGCATATGGTAGCAGATGCATAAACAGTGCAGGGCTCTTGAATGGTCAACTTACCTTTACACTTTATCTGACATAGAGTCTAACCCTAGATTATAGAATAAAGAAAGGAAAATGAAAGGGAAGTAAAAATAGAAGTAATTTTTTAATACCTTCTATCAGGCAAGCATGGAATTGTTTTACATCTATTAATTGAACTAGATTTTGCAACACTACCACTGAGAAGGTATTAAAGATCCCATTTTACATAATAAATAACTCACAATAAAAGAAGTAAAACCTGGCACAAGGCACTTAGATAGAAAATGATCCAAATAATGATTAAAACCCAGGTCTTTGTGACTCCAAAGTCTGTGTTTTCTATTCGATCATCGACCTCCTAGAACTTTAATCACCACCTTCCTCATTTTTCCAGAAGCAAATTTATATTTATTATTTAGAAATAATTTACTGCATATATTTCTTTTTAAACATACATGTATAATATATACGTGTGTGTGTATATATATATATAATGTGTGTGTGTGTATATGTATACATGTAGATTGGAGATAGGAAAGAATCAGGAGACATGAATAGTGACATACCCCAATTTAAAGATATCTGAAGTAATTTATCTTTATTTTTGCAAGTTATTTCTATTCTTTGTATTACTATGTGCATAGAAGCTTTGTACTGTAAAATTAAACTATGATGGGAGCTCATCTTATTGAATACTCATTTTATGGAAGAAGAAAATGAGACTCAAAAAGATTAAACCATTTACTTTAACCCATTTCCCGTTTGACCCAAGAATTCCATACTGGCACAGAACTGCACTTTTTTTTTTCTAAATGGGAAATGGGTTAAACTTTATATATATATATATATATATATATATATATATATATATATATATATATACACACACACACACACATATACACACATTCATATATATACACACACATATGTAGGTATGTGTCTATATATATGTTTAATAAAGAAATAACTGCAGTAAATTATTTCTAGAAAATACTGTTTCTTTCACTGTAAAAGGAGTATCAACAATCCGGGAATTCTGAGAAAGATAATGCAGCATTCGTAGTGTTGATCTGACAAAGCAAACACTTGCAATGCATAAAAACAATGTAGCTTGTGTTATTGAAAGTTTCTATGTTCACATAATTTTCTGGAGACCAATTGTTATAACTTTTGCACTGGATATAGGCTAACATGAAAAAGAAATTTTTGATATAAACAATCAAGGTTACCTAAAGTCCTTATTTCTTTTCTTTTCTCTTTTATTTTTTTGTCAAGGAGTCTTAAGAAAAGGACAAATCTGTTTATAGATCTGAAGTGCTATCTAGGAAACTTTCATGAATGTAATTTACTGCTGTATCGGCCCACTCATACAGTTTTGGAATATGAGTATCTACTCAGAACCTTTCTCAGAGCTGTCTTTACTTCCTTATTTCTCAGTGTATAGACAAGGGGGTTGAGTAGTGGGGTAATCACAGTATAAGTCACAGCCACGAGCCGGTCCTTATCTGAAGAGTACAGGGATGTGGGCCTCAAGTAGATAAAGGAAGCACAGTCATAGTGGACGATGACCACTGTGAGGTGGGAAGCACAGGTGGCAAAGGCTTTGCACTGTCCTTCCACCGAGGAGATCTTGAGGATGGTGGAAACTATGAAGACGTAGGAGATGAATATCAACGCAAGGGGAACCAGCAATACCAGAATGCTGAGGAAAAAGATGATCATCTCCTTCAGGTTGGTGTCTGTGCAGCCCAGTTTTGTGACAGGGGAAATGTCACAGAAAAAGTGGTTGATCCGATTGGAGTCACAGAAGGGCACAGTGAACACCAGGATATTGACAATCATAGAGATCAGGAAGCCACAAAAGCTGGAGGCTAGAACCAGCTGCATGCAGGTGGCTCGGCTGACAATGAGTGTGTAGGTAAGAGGGTTGCAGATGGCAACATAGCGATCATAGCCCATCACAGCAATGAGAAAACAGTTGGTACAAGCCAAGCCCACAAATAAATAGAGCTGGACCGCACACCCAAAGAAAGAAATAGTTGGAATTGTGGATAGCAGGTTGGTAAGCATTTTGGGTACAATGACCAAGGTGTAGCAGGTTTCAGAGCATGAAAGGACAAAGAGGAAGAAGTACATAGGAGTGTGCAAAGCCCTGTCCAGGCGAATGACTGTCTCTGATGGTGGTGTTGGCCATCAGAGTGGTCAGGTAGACTAATAGGAAGACAAAGAAGAGAAGGATCTGCAGATCCCCCAGTTCTGAGAAACCTGTAAGGATGAACTCGGTGAGCTCGCTCTGATTCTGTCTTTTCATTGGTCAGTGGAATTAGACTACGGTAACCTGAAATTGAGAAGCGTGAACTTGACAAAAGTGAAATGACCCTAGAGATACACAGTTCTCATTTCTGTAAAAAGCTGATAATACTGGTCTGAAAAAATACATAACAAACATTAAGCACATAGATCAGAGTATAGGGAAGGATCAAAGGACATGAATAGTGACATACCCCAATTCAAAGATATCTGAAATTATTTATTTTTGTAAGTTATTTTCATTCTCTGTATTCCTATGTGCCTAGAAAGTTCATACTGTAAAATAAAAATGTGATTTAGACCTCATTTCATTAAATACTCTCATTTTATGGAAGAAGAAAATGAGGCTTGATAAGATTAAACCATTTGCTTACCCACATGACAATGACAGTCCTTAAAAATCACCTATCTTTGCTAACACCTTATAAAAATCTGATTCAGAAAAACGAACAAAACAAGTAAAAAGGGATGTACCCAATCTCTCATATACATGACTCAAATAATGCTTGTTCACATGTGGAGAGCTATTTTAATCTACTTAAAAGTATTCAGATTCTATTTACCCATGATCAATTGTGAAGACTTTGAGATGGCTCACATATTGGGGTTTCCCTTGTCATCAGTGCGTGGGAATCTGAGATTAAGAACCTAATTAAAGCTCAAATTAAACTCAGAGCATTATGAGGCTTGGGCTGAAATCTCCACTCTTCTGGCCTATGCCTCAATCTCCATTGCCTCCATAATGTTCTAAGAAGAACTTTCATCATTATCTGTGAGAAGATCTGTGGTTTGATTGGGAGATCAAATAAATGTTAAAACTTTCATGTCAGACTTAGACAATCAGATTATTTTTATTTTAGAAAAAAGATCAGAAATCTAACTCAATCTGCATACAATTCTGTGAAACTCTTTATAGCAATGTAGGAAGTATTGTCCAACCTCCACAGTCAAGGACAAATTTTAAGGAGTCACTGACTTCCAAAATAGGCTGTTCCCTTGCTAAACAGTTTATCTGGCTACTTCTGAGTAGAACTATGCCTCCTTGAAATAGTCACCCATTGTTCTTGATTTGTCCTCTGCAGATACTCACAATAACGTTAAATTATTTCTATGAATGACAGCTAGCCTTTAGTTATTGAAATAAAATGATCATATATCTTTATGGATCTTATTTTCCTTCTAATTAATTATTTAGTATATAGCTTATGACAATGTTTCTAGAACTTTCTCTGTCCTCATCACCATCTTAGGTGTGTTTGTCCTCAGCATTAGGTCATGCATCTGCCCCTCAGCTGTAGACAAGCTGGTTGGCTGCAGCCATCAAACATAACTTTGTCTCTCTGCTTCTACACATAACATTACATTTTCTTTCCTATTTTTGTTATCCCTCAGAATTAATATTTATCTTTCCTACAAAACCTTAGTTCATTATTCATCCTGGGAGGCTCCCCTATGTAGCTCTCAAAGACTGATTCCTGTTTGAATTCACTTCTCTGTCAGTTTGCTCTGAGATCGTTGGTTAGAATGGCAGCATAGTGAGGCTGGATGGACACAGGCTCTGGAGTCAGACTGCCCAGGTTGAGACCATGGCTCTGCCAATGTACAGTGTTGGGGAAATCACTTTGAGTCTCATGATTTAATCTTTAGAATGGCAATAATAATAGCATAAGCCAAAAAGTTTGTGTGAGCACCAAATGCCCACAATGAAGTTCCTGATGCATAAGTGATCAATACAGGCAGGCTGTTAAATATCTAGTCAAGCCCCCTCATGTTACAAATGAAGAAACAGAGGCCCAGAGAAGTAAAATATCAAGATGTAGCTTGCATAAGTTATGAGGCAAGAACTGTACCCCAAATACCTTAAGTCTTCCATCTAGAGTTTTGTCTTTTGAATTACCTGGGCTCTCATTTTGATATTTCCTTTGCACTGTGTGCCTATACATCAGTGACTTAGGAAATAGATCGATGTCTTCTTTACTCTGTATGATCCCCACAAGGCTTTCTGTTCCACTGTTCATTCCACTCCTATCTCTTATTCTTCTGCCTTAATCCATCATATATTTTTCCTTATGCTAAGGTACATATTAGGCAGTTTCTCCCTATTTCCTAATTTAGGTCTATTTTAGAAATATTTTGCTATTTATGCTCTTAGCTATTCTCTTCATTTACTATATCTCCCAGGGTTTGTTCAGCTGCATCTTTGCCCTCTCCATATGGTCTCTGTCCTGTCTCTCACTCTAGATTCTGATGCTATGGCCCACATTTCACCAGTGCATGGTTTCCATGAGTTCTTCTGCTTCTGAATCTTTCTTTGGTATTGAAAGTATTTTTAGAGAAAATTGATAGATATTACTAATAAGAAAGAGTGGTCCTACAACTCTAGTACAAAGGAGACACTTACATCCACAGGCAGTTTCTCTCATATCCCATCAAAGTCTAAAAAGGAGAGAGAAATAGGCAAACATTAAAAAATATATATCATGTAGCACATTTCTTCCAGATATTACAGGGGAAAGTCCAGGGGCCATTTGCTTTTAAAGATGAAAGACAGCTCAGACTGGTCTCTGAGCCGAAAGTAACCGTACAGCCCCAATCTCAGCAGCTCTGTGCCCCTGACGACACATACTCCAGCAAAATCCCTGGGTCTTATACATTGGGGTGCCTCAGGGGATTGAGGCTTTGGAGGGAGGTTCTTCCTTGGACTCTAGGCATTAAAAATGTAACATTCTACCTTTAGAAATAAAAGAGTAGAAAAATTATACGGTTTACTTGATCTGTGTAAAAGATGAATAGCTTTAAATACTATAATTTTTTATACTGATCATTCATTTTGGAGCAAGGTTATATTTGCTGAATAAAATGATGACTGTGACTTTTTTAGTAATTAGCTTTACAGATGCTAAACATAGAAGAACTCTTTTAAGGGATAAAATAAATGACATTTTTGACAATTTTTTTCTTCCTTCTTAAAGTTGCTAGTTGAATTATGATGCTATTTTTTCTGTAACTGTCTTGATTTATGAATAAGTTATACTAGCATCATAAGAGGGCACACAGTTTAACCTTTTCTACATTCCTCTACCTGCTCGATTTATCTCTTCAAATATGTTAATCAATATAGACTTTTGTCAGGGCATTAGTTGATTTAATCAATATGCATTGAGTACCTATAATGCTCCAAGCACTCTGGTGAGTGTTTTGGTGGGGGAAGGTGACACAATGATGGCTTAGTCTGTGCCAATGGTGACATATGGACCCATATACATCTGGGCCTCCTGAGGTGCATGTGAAGATGCATATTTTGGGACTTTACCCTAGGATCTCCTAAATAAGAACTATTTTAGGTGGAGCTTGGAATCTTGCAATCAGTTTACGTAATTTTTTTGATTTTCAGAAAGTATAGAGCTACTGACTTCTTTCTGATAAAAGCTTGATGCTTAGAAGATGAGATGAAGAAATAAGTGAATAATTACAACAAACAAAGAGGGTTAAGCTAGGGACAAGCACAGGACACTACAGCATTACTGAGAGGAAGTAAAGTTATCACATTTAGTACCAAAATGAGTGGGTCTCAAACTCCCCTTATACCTTTTCAATCCAACAATATTTCTTTCATAAGTTTATAAGTAGAATACATGACAAAACTAGGACAAAACTCAGTAGGGAGAAATGAAAGTATACTATAAAAAATCACAATACAAATAAAGTTCTACAATATTATTTGAGGATTGACTGTGATGAGTTATACATGCATATTTTATATCTCACAAAACACAAAAATTAAATAAATGTGTTGCTAATAAACCAATAGAGAGGATATAACAGAATATTAATAATTACTCGATTAATCCAATGGAAGTCAAGAAAATAGGAAAACAGTAACAAGAAATAAATGAAACAAAGAGACATCACATAGTACAATGGTAGACTTAAAAACACTCAAAATAAAACTTATATTGACTGTAAATTATTTACACTTCAATAAAAAGAGATTGTCTGATTTGTATAAACAAAGCAATTATGTATTTTCTGCAAAAATCCCACTATAAATCTTAAGTCTCAGATAACACTAATGTTCTGGAAAAAAAGCACAAAACTCTAACTATTAGAAAGGCAGAATGACTATACTAACATGAGACAAGTGGACTTCAGCACAATAAATATTAACAGAACTAAAGATGGACATTTGCTAATAAAAAAAAATTTAGCCCTGGGGTGCACCCAAGATGGCCTAATAGGAACAGCTCCAGCCACCAACTCCTGGCGTGAGTGACACAGAAGATGAGTGATTTCTGCATTTTCAACTGAAGTACCAGGTTCATCTCACTGGGGAGTGCTGGACAATCGGTGCTGGTCAGCTGCTGCAGCCTGACTAGCCAGAGCTGAAGCAGGGTGAGGCATTGCCTCACCTGGGAAGTGCAAGGGGGAAGGGAATCCCTTTTTCTAGCCAAGGGAAACTGAGACAGACAATTCCTGGAAAATCAGGTAACTCCCACCCTAATACTGCACTTTACCAGGGTCTTAGCAAACGGCACACCAGGAGATTATATCCCACACCTGGCCCAGAGGGTCCTACACCCACGGAGCCTTCCTCATTGTTAGCACAGCAGTCTGAGATCTAATTGCAAGGGGGCAGTGAGGCTGGTGGAGGGGTGCCCACCATTGCTGAAGCTTAAGTGGGTAAACAAAGCCACCGGAAGCTCAAATTGGGTGGAGCCCACCGCAGCTCAAGGAGGCCAGCCTGCCTCTGTAGACTCCTCCTCTGGGGACGGGATATAGCTAAACAAAAAGCAGCAGAAACCTTGGCAGAGGTAAATTTCCCTGTCTGATAGCTTTGAAGAGAGCAGTGGATCTTCCAGCACAGAGGTTGAGATCTGAGAACGGACAGACTGTCTGCTCAAGTGGGTCCCTTGCCCCTGAGTAGCCTAACTGGGAGACATCCCCCACTAGGTGCAGACTGACACCTCACACCTCACAGGGTGGAGTACACCCCTGAGAGGAAGATTCCAA
>NW_012117810.1:130581-131344 GCF_000951035.1 Colobus angolensis palliatus
TCAATAAAAAATGATAAAGGGGATATCACCACCAACCCCACAGAAATACAAACTACCATCAGAGAATACTATAAACAGTTCTACGCAAATAAACTATAAAACCTAGAAAAATGGATAATTTCCTGGACACTTATACTTTGCCAAGACTAAACCAGGAAGAAGTTGAATCCTTGAGTAGACCAATAGCAGGCTCTGAAATTGAGGCAATAATTAATAGCCTGCCAACCCAAAAAAGTCCAGGACCAGACGGATTGACAGCCGAATTCTACCAGAGGTACAAGGAGGAGTTGGTACCATTTCTTCTGAAACTATTCCGATCAATAGAAAAAGAGGGAATCCTCCCTAACTCATTTTACAAGGCCAACAGCATCCTGATACCAGAGCCTGACAGAGATACAACCAAAAAAGAGAATTTTAGACCAATATCCCTGATGAACATTGATGCAAAAATCCTCAACAAAATACTGGCAAACCGAATCCAGCAGTACATCAAAAACGTTATCCACCATGATCAAGTGGGCTTCATCCCTGGGATGCAAAGCTCGTTCAACATATGCAAATCAATAAATGTAATCCAGCATATTAAGAGAACCAAAGACAAAAACCACATGATTATCTCAATAGATGCAGAAAAGGTTTTTGACAAAATTTAACAGCCCTTCGTGCTAAAAACTCTCAATAAATTCGGTATTGATGGAACATAACTCAAAATAACAAGAGCTATTTATGACAAACCCACAGCCAATATCATACTGAATGGGCA
>NW_012117810.1:131569-133204 GCF_000951035.1 Colobus angolensis palliatus
TCCTACTAAATTACCAAGGTCTTCTTTCCCAGAATTAGAAAAACATTCTAAAGTTCATGTGGAACCATGAAGAGCCTGAATAGCCAAAGCAATCCTACAAAAAATAACAAATAATATGATGCCTCTGTATTTGTTCCATTTTTAGAAATTTTTTAAAAAAGAACAAATTTGGAGGCATCACATTATCTGACTTCAAATTACCCTACTAGGCCCTAGTAAACAAAATGACATGGTACTGGTACATGACACACAGTGGGAAAGTAAATTAGTTCAACCTATGTGGTAAAGAGTATGGAGATTTCTCAAAGAACTGAAAACAGAGCCATCATTTAACCCAGCAATCCCACTTCCAGGAATCTACCTAAGTGGGGGGGGAAAAAAAAACGATTTTATAGAAAAGAAACGACACCTCCATTTGAATGTTTATCACAACACTATTCACAATAGGAAAGTCATGGAATTAACCTAAGTGTCCATCAATGGTGTATTGAATTAAGAAAATGTGAGTGTCCTGATGGAGAAGGCCTGTGGTGGGTGAGGGGCCAGGCCAGAGCCTTCATGGCGGAGCTGCAGGTCTTTCATGATGAGAGATTTGGAGACACTTCTCTCTCCTCTGTGTAGTTGATAGTTTGGTGATGAAGAGATGACTGACAGTGTCAAAACTTTCTTCAGGACCTTGCCAGAGGAATCAAAGGCTCCATCTGGGGTATTTGTACCATCTCAAAGCTAGATGCTCAAATCCAGCAAAAGAGAGAGGAGCAGCCTTGAAGAAGGGCAAGTAGTATCTTGGCACAGAGAAGAGCCCAGCATACAGAGTGGAAGCAAGAGAGTGAGCCATGTATTGTTAGTAGAATTTCCCAGTGTTGTGCTTGGAATGATGGAGTGTTCTTGTTCAGTCTCCTCTTGTTTTATTGAGTGTTTATTCCTGTGCTTCAGTCAGTAACGGCCCAAATTATTGGTGATCCATCACTACATGGAGATGTTTGGTAGTGGCTGGAATTCTTCCCCAGGTCAATTTTCAATGCTCTTTGGGTGCTCCCCTTGTTTGTGCTTAGCAAAATGGTGAATGCCACTTGGTTCCAGGATATAGCTGACTTGACAATCGAGGTGTCAGGGAGGAAACCTCACCCATTCCCTAGTGTCAGCAAAATAATTGCTGACATTCTCTTCAATCTTTTGCTGCAGGCTCTTTTCCTCATTCAGGGAATGTTTGTGATTCTCTTTCTCATCCATCTTATCTGTCAGATGGTTAGTCTCCTGTATATGTCCCTTCTCTACTCACTGTACTGCTTTGAATATCGTTGGTTCAATAAAATTGGATACACCAGCAGTTGTCTAACATAAAGAGCAATTGGCCTTACTACTTCGGGTTTGATTTGCCCTTAGCTTTTCTCATAGCAATGCAGTCCTCATATATTATCAGCAGCTGCCTTTTCTCTATCCTCTTTCCTTTATTCATTATCAGCGCCAATGAAGCAAAGACCCTAGAAAAGTGTATCTCTTCCAGTTTTGCCTCTTCTCCTTGGTGGTCTTCTTTTTTTTTTTTAAAATTTTTAAATTTTTTATTATTATACTTTAAGTTCTAGGGTACATGTGCATAATGTGCAGGTTTGTTACATATGTATACTTGTGCCA
>NW_012117810.1:133539-140467 GCF_000951035.1 Colobus angolensis palliatus
AAGAATGATGGTTTCCAGCTGCATCCATGTCCCTACAAAGGATGCAAACTCATCCTTTTTTATGGCTGCATAATATTCCATGGTGTATATGTGCTACATTTCCTTGGTCTTCTTAAGCAACAGACTCTTCCGCAAGACAGTCTACCTGCAGTCTGCCCTGAGCAGCTCCACTTCTGCAGAGAAGTTCCCTTCGCAGCAGGCATCCGTCTCTTGCCAAATGGAAGGCTGCTGCAGGCCACTGAGTTGCCTGTCATCCAAAGGGGATGAGCGGGATTGGAAGGAGGCTGTGTTAGCTCTTTTTCCTGTTCACCTCCCCCTGCCAAAGAAAACAGGACCCACTCTGCCAAGGGCCTTCTGTGTATTGCCTTCTCTCTGAGGAACTGGAATTTTTTTCTCTGGTGCTTGTAATTCATAATGTTCCCTGACACCAGTGTGTGGATTTTAAACATCACAGTGAGTCTGAAAGGACCACGGGTTTTTCTGCAGCTATTTTCTAGCATTTGCCAGTCCCTGTGCTTGGACTGATTAGAATACTTAATTTTTCTCCCTGTGCCATCTACCCTCCCACCTTTCCATCCTGCCTTCTACCACCCTTAGATAAATGGATTTTATAATTCCAACTGTTGTATTTTGTGAATTTGTTATTTTTGTTATTTTTCTGCAAAGCGCATACATTGGATATGGGAGGTAAAGGAGTGTCCCATTTGCTTCTGGTCACTCCCTTTATAGCCATTACTGTCTCATTTCTTGTAACTCAGGTTAGGTTTTAGTCTGTCTTGCTCCATTCCAAAAAAAAAAAAGAAAAAAATTGAAAAGCCTGAAGAGATGAGATAAGAGGAAAGATCTCATAGCTACATCTGCTGGGTTTTGAGGAGTCATATTTTGTCTTCCCCTTGAAGGGGAAAAAGTTATTTTCACTGATACATTTAAAGTCCCCCAACCATGGGGAGGTACCAGTTCTGGACAAGTGCCACTGCAACAACACTAAACCTGAACTTTTCAACTTCATTGGGGGTGGGAGGCGGTGGGCAGAAATGTGCTGTTGGCCACTGCCAGGTCTATTTCATATTTCAAAGGAATATTGGATGTTGAAATTAGGAACTGAAGGGGTAAATGTATTAAACCTGTGATTGATTGATGTTTCCCTGTCATTTTAAGAGACTAAATGTGGGAGGCATATGTCAAAATACTTGTACAATTTTAAAATGTCACAATTAAACGTGAGCTAGCTTTCCACACACACAAAAAGAAAATGTATATATACAGCATGGGATACTATGCAGCCATACAAGAATAAAATTGTGTCCTATTTAGCAGTATGGAGGGCGCTGGAGGCCACTATCCTAAGTAAAATAACTCAGAAACAGAAAACCAAATCTCACATATTTTCATTTATAAGTGAGAGCTAAATATTGGGTACACGTGGACATAAAGATGGAAATGATAGACACCAGAGACTCCACAAAAAGGGAGGGTGGAAAGGACTTGAAGTTTGAAAAATTATCTTTTGGGTACAATGTTCACCATTTGGGTGATGGTTACACTGAAAGTCCAAATGCCATCAGTACACGATATATCCATGCAACAATCCTGCATATGTGCCGCTTGAAACTGCAATAAAGTAAAATAAATACAAGAATAAAAGGTCATAAGCTTATAACAGTACAAAACTCAGTTGTATTTGTTTAGAATAGCACCAAAAAGTAAAAATCAAAATTAGAAAACTCTATAAAATGCTCTCAAAACCATGAAATAGTTACGTGAACTGACAAATAAAATAAAAGTTGTTGAGAAAAATTAAAGGAGGCCTGAATAAATGTAGAGGTATACCATTTCCATGGATTGAAAAACCCAAAATAGTCAGGATGGCAATTACCCCCCAGTTTGATCTATAGTTAAACACAATCACAATATAAATCCTAGTGCGATTTTCTCTAGAAATTGACTCATTGATTATAAAATATATATGAAAATGCAAAGCACATAAAATAATCCAAACAATTTAGAAATATAGAAAACATTTAAAATATATTAGCACAGGATTTCAAGACACACCATAGAATGACACTGACTGAGTGATATTATCATAAAAATAGACACACAAATCAAAGGAACAGAATGTATATTATAGAAATAGTCTTATGCATATATGCTTAATTGACTTTCAATAAAGTTGTCAAGGTAGTTTGATAAGGAGAGAATAGTTTTTCAACATACTGTTTTGGAAATATTGGATACCCATACAAAAAATAAAAATAAAACTCGATCCTTACACCACCACATACATAATTATACCTCATATAGACATTATAACTTAAAAACGTCAAAACTGTACACATTTTAAAGAAAGCACAGGGGAAAATTTCTTCAACTTGGGGTAGACAAAGACTTATTAGGAGACAGAAAACATGAATCTTAAAAAGAAAAAAATGGCAAATTGAACTATGTTAAAATTAAAAAGTCTGCTTTTAAAAAGTTAAGCAATTTGATGGGTGTAAAACTGCGAAAATACTAAAAAAACCTGAAATTTATAAATTTATACTCAAAAAGTATAAAGTTTATGATATAAAATTATAGCTCAATAATTTATATAAGAAAGAATGATTAATGAAATGGAAAGGTAATTCACATGCTAGGCTAACATATTTACAAAATATATACCTAATCAGGGGCATGTATCCAGAATAAATATATATCACTTATATAAAAAAGGAAAACACATAATTAAAAGATGGTCAAAAATTTGAACACACACTTCACAAAGCAAGATAAACGAATAACCACAGAGTACATACAAATGCTCAATATAACTATTCTTCAGAAGAATGCCTAATAAAACTAAAAGGAAAGATAACTATACATGTAATAAATTAAAAGACTGGCAATGCCTAGAGGTGGATAAGATAAGAAACCATTGGAAATTTTACAACATTGTTGGTAGGATTGAATTATGATGCAACCTCTTTAAAAAACAGCTTGGAGGTTTATAAATAGCTAAACTTGTATCTATTATGTGGCAGAGTCACTCCACTCCTAGGTATGTACCAAACATAAATGAACATATATGTCTATACAATGACTTGGAAACTCATGTTTATAACAGTTTTATTCCTATTAGCCTCCAACTAGAAAGAATCCAAATATCTTTCAACAGTTCAATTCATCCTTCACTGAATAAATTGCAGTGTATTCATAAAATGGAATACTATTAAGCAGTGAAAAGAATGAACTGACAAATGACTCATCATGAGTGAATCTCAGAAATATGTTAAGTGAAAGAAACTAGACACAAAAGTTAACATACTGTTTGATTCCATTTACATGAAATTCTGGAAAAGGCCAAACAGTATTGACAGAAAACAGATTATTGTTTCTCTGGGACCAAGACTGAGTAGAATTGACCACCAATCGTGAGGGGGAGAGTTCTGGCATTGTAGAAATGCTCTGTAATTTGACTGGAGTGTTTCTGGGACCAAGGCTGGGTAGAATTGACCACAAGGCTGGAGGGGGAGATTTCTGGCATTGTAGAAATGCTTTGTAATTTGATTGAGTATTGTTGCTTAGTATTGCTTAAATGTACCAAACTGTACATTTAAGTTGGGAACATTTTATATGATGTAAGTTAATCCTCTATAAAGTTAATTGCTAATATTAAAAGTTTTCTAATGAAAATAAAAGACAAGGTGGAACACTTTTAATTCAAAGGTCAAACACAATTATTGAACCAAGTAGCCTCTCAAATCTGTAAAGAAAAAAATGTAATAGGAAAATAAAATAGATAATTTTCAAAAGTTGGATAACAGTGTCTGATAATTTTTTAAAGTGTTTTACTTCTACTATTAATCAAAGAAATGTAAATGGAATCAGGATATCATTTTTATATTTCATCTAGGCTAGAATTTAAGATTAAAAGTAACATTATATACATTATGGAGAAATTGGCATCTTCACATGTTGTTAATGAAAGTGTAAGTTTTATAACCTTTGTGGAGATTATGTGCCAACACAATGCATATTAAAATTTGAAATAAGAACATATTTTCATTCAGCAATTTCATTTTGTGGGTAATGTGCAATTTTTCAAAAAACTATTTTATTTACCCAAACTCTGAGAAATTTATAAAAATTAATAAAATGGCATTTATAAAGTTATTCCAAACATAGACAAGAAAAATCAAAACTCCAGCATCTATTGCTAAGATTGAGGTAGGTTTACATACTGTTACTTTTTGAGAGTCTAGGAATTTAAAATAATAGATTTGATAGAGAAAATAGAGGCTTGTGTATGCATTGGAAGATTAGGAGAATAAATGTCAGGAAAGCTGCTCTTGATTTTCTGAATTGCAAGGATCACAGGAAGCCCTCACAGATGGTCTTGGCTGCTGCAGTACTGATGGATGATTCTCAGGAAATCTGAACGTGCAGGGCTAAAGTCCACATCTGTCATCTGATAAGTGCTGGCATATCATGTTGCCCCAAAAAACTGGCTTCCCTCTTCTGCATCCACATATTTCATGAATGCTCCTTTTTCATAAAACCCTTTTGGCAAGGTGATATGGAAAATGGACCTCAGGATTTCCAGAATTTTTATTCCTACATTGTGGTACAGAGAACTTAGAAGTGTAAGTATGATACTAAGTATCAGTAAAATACAGTCAGCACAGGTTTCCCTCCTAGATATTCACCATCCATACACATGCTTCTGTTGATGTGTAAATTTCCAAACAGTAATAATGAACATAATGCAAATACATCTCACATAAAGAAGTACCCACATTTATCTCTAAAAATGAAACAGAGTTCCACAAGTTAATAAATTATTATTTGATAGCCTTTTCTTTGTAGATGGAATTATAATGTTTTGTACCATCAACACACCTTATATACACTGGTAGGTTAAGACAAGGTGGGAAAATGATCAACATACACATATATACATAATAAAGCAAGCAGTAAAATAAAACAGCTACTGCAATCCTTGTTTCTGTAAGTAAACATGACTATCACTGATGTTTATGATTTTTTAAAATTTCACCTATTTATATTCTTTTGAACTCACCTCATCCCCCAACATTTCTGAAGGGCTTGAACCATTAGTGACTGCCTAAATTAGGTTGTTTCAGTCTTCTATTAAATTTTGCCTTTATATATGAAGTAATAAAAAATGCCCAAGAACATCTAGATTCTAGACATACTCTTTTCTGCCTTGGTAGTATAGCAGCAACACCCTATTTTTCATTAAAAAAAATAAAAAAGAAAACAGGATTCATTTCTGTCTGTAGATTACTGGCACAGAAGAACAAAGTAGACAGAAGTGACCAAGGGGCCATCTCAATCTCCATTTTTGTGTTTGCTGGTGGAAGTAACACTCCTTTGTGAAATAATACTTCTAATCCACAAAGCTCAAACTT
The DNA here is from genome assembly GCF_000951035.1 of Colobus angolensis palliatus. NCBI lineage: Eukaryota > Metazoa > Chordata > Mammalia > Primates > Cercopithecidae > Colobus > Colobus angolensis. The sequence goes on from NW_012117810.1 coordinate 138,951, forward strand.
ATGCGTGTAAGTCATTAGGAGTAATAACAGAAGGAATCATTTCATCTCCCCTTACATCGGTTCTCAAGACTTATACATTCTTGTTATTAGAGAATGGACACAATCCTTTGGCTGTTGGTTCAGAGTATATTCTGCTTTGTGCAGACACATGAGGCTGTACTAGGTGCTGTGCAGTAACAGAACCTCAAGTAAACCATTTCGTATTCTACCAGGTCACCTCCCTCTGAGTGGTGGAATACACAGAGGCTTCCTAGTATAATTTGGTAAATAATTATAATTCTCTCACTGACTTGTGAGGTCACTTCTCCCAAAGACCAAGTTCTCATACAATATACACATACATTGTACATACAACCAAATACACATGCATTAATTTCTGAGCTCTCCTTTCTGTCTCTATACTACTTATTTCTTCCTGCACCAATAGCAGGCTGTTTTTTATTACTAAAGCATATTTTTTTTTACTAGGAAGAGTGAGGGCCTATATTACTTGCCCTTTACAAAATTGTTTTGTAATTTCGTGTAAATTTTGGAAATCTGATTGTCAGGGTGACTTCAAAATTTATGTAGGGATTTAGGTTGGAATTATATTGGCTTTATAGATTAGCTTGAACAAAATTCACAACTCTATATTATTTTGTCATTCTGGTAAAATGCATCCATAAGATAACACACCATTTGATGATAGAGCTCAGCTAGATTTTGTATACTTACTAACATTTTAGGTTTTTGCAAAACATCTCAATGTTCTTACTTAGAGTTTCTAGGGGCAGGGCCCTGGAAAATATAATTCAACCCTCTTTTGACACTGAAGTTGAGTGTCACTGGACAAATACATCAGTCTTCTGACTTAAAATTCAGTAAAAATTTTCCACTTGGACTGCTGCATTACAGTCTTAATTGTGGTGGGCTCTCCTTCAGAATCCATCACAACTTTCAAATGGACTCAACTTTCAAAGCGTACATGGGCCAATTATGCTCATGACTTCAACTCCCCAGGCTCCTTAACTGAGGCCACCTTTGAGAAACTGGTGACATTATTTTTTTCCAAAATGAACTTGACTTCTAATTAATCCCAAGACAACAGCTCCAGGGCAGTAGTAGACCTCAGGAGTCCAGTGATTACAGTACTTGCTTCTAATAACCACAGCCCATGTTGGTGATCAGAACTTCTGAAGATAGTGACTTATCTGGAGAAGCTGGGAGTCTTGATAGATGGAAGAGGCTAGCTCTGTTGATTCGGATGAGAGTTTCTATCTCAAGGCAGCTTCCCTCTCATTTGCTGTTATTTCCTCAGGCTCTGATCTGTGGCTCTGATGCTACTTGTCAGGAGACTCCCAAATACTGAATAGCTGCTTCTCTCTAGATTAGAAGGGAGAGAGCAATGTAAGTACTTACTGAGCAGTGGGAACATTGACCTAGTTTGGGGATTTGTGGGGCCTGGACTTGAATGATGAGTAGTGTTTGAGAAAATCTCTCTCTGTGCACCCCATGGAGATCACTGATGGCATTTCTGG
>NW_012117810.1:141150-143734 GCF_000951035.1 Colobus angolensis palliatus
TTCCTTCCTCCCTTCCTTCCTTCCTTCCTTCCTTCCTTCCTTCCTTCCTTCCTTCCTTCCTTCCTCCTCTACTTCTCTTTTTTGTTCATTGGTGGACTCATGGATTAAATGAAACAGATACTGTACTTGTCCCTCATTTCTCACTATTCTGCTTCTCTTTCTGCTGTGTACTCCTGGATGTATGCTTTTAGGTCTAATTGAAATCTAGTACTTAAACTCCATTTTAATGTGGCAATCTGGAGAAATTAAAGATTTTTATTTGTATCTAAGAAACTAAAAATTCCACTCCTTTAATATCTGAAGTTGCCTACATAATTTCTCTCAGTTAACTGGTTGATGGTTTCCTTAAAATAAATATTTGTATTTCTTAAAAGTTTTACATGTGAAAACTCTGTAGATTGCCTTCTTTTGGGGCAAGTACTCAAGGGGCAAGTACAGCACCCTCAAGTACTATGTTTCTATTTACATCCAGATTACATAAAATCCCAGTGGAGCATCTGAGGAATTAGAAAAATAAAACACTGAAGTACCATCTCCAAGGATCATAGCCTGAATTCTATTCATAGGTTCTAAAATACCACAATTAAGGGGATTTTGAGATCATCTAACTGGAGAGTCCTTGATTCTCTGAGCAAGAAAGGCTCCTAAGGGTCATACTACTCAGATACTATCTTAGTCAAAATTCCTCTGTAAAATGTTCAGCGATCCTCTGCCTCAGTGCCTCCCATGTATCCCAACAGTTTATTCCATTACTGTTTATGCTATCCCTTTAATTAAAAAAATTAAATATTGGAGGCAGGTACCTCATCTAAGGTCACATAATACTAGGCCTGAAACCTAACTCTTTTCACATCACCCTAAAGATCTTTCATCTTCATTTTACAGCTTAAAGGTATTTGGCAGGATGAGAATTTTTATTTTCCTGGTCTTATGTCTTTCTATCAGTACAGATGACAATACACTATGGTGGTCCCTAATGGCATCTTGAGCAGATGGGGGCTGCCTTCTCAGATGCACCATGGAGCTGAATCCATAGATCATAAAAAGGCAATTATATCGATCACACGATTCATTTAGGCTATGGATTTATGTTAATACTATATAAAAATCCACTGGACTAGAATCAGCTGTCCTCATGTGCCTTAGCAAAAATGAATCCAAACAATTCTCTTTGGTATCAGTTGGATACAGGTACTCCTTCAGAATCAGAGAATTCCACCTTCCACGGTCTACATTATTCATCATATTCAGTCAAGTGAGAGCCTAGTGGTGGTTAGAGGTTGATTAGTTGAAAGAAGATTCAAATGTAAGTCTTTTGGGAAAGCAAGGAGGCAAGGCTAAGCAATGACCATAAGTTTAGATTTCCTCATTGTTTTGAATAAACGGGAATTCACTTGTCCAGGAGGAGGTATTATGTTGGGAAACTTTTACCTTTCTGTTTATAAAAACATATAACTAATACACACACACACTCATACACACAAATATATACAGAAGAATACATTGTATTTACTTTTTCTGTGTTTATGTATAATAGTAATATATTTATAGTTATACTAATGTTATTAAAATAAGTAATTATATTAACTAAGTTTAGGACCAGTTTCTAGTAAGTAAGAAAGAAAAAAAAAATCATCTACAAATTCAATGAATAGGCATAATGAATTTCAGGAATGTCTGATGAATTAACTTAGGGTTCAGAAAACAAAAAAAAGTTGCTATTGAATAGAAAAGTGGAAAAGTAACAGCAACAAAATTCTGGTAGCAGATGCCAATAATTTCCCAAAGCAAAATGATGTAGTAACTTCAGAAGTATATAAATGAAGACTGGATACCTGCAAGACATACTGGATGATTTTCTATCCAGGTAGTGCTTTTTAAATTTATTAGGTTGGGTTATTGAAAAATGTTCCCATGAAAAAAAACTAGGCCTAAGATGACTTTAGAAATAATTTGTTATAACAGTTTGCAAAATATTTTTAGTGGCAGAATGTTCAAAGAAATCTTATTAACATAACAATATACAAAAGATACAAAATCTATGGTTTACAGCAGGAGAGGGGAAACTGGCAAAATTCCCAAGTGTGCCATTTTCTCTCACACTCTGTGGCAAGCTCTGTCATTTCTGCAAAACTCTTATTTCTCTGAGTTTCTCCAAGTTATCTTAGCATGGAAAAGTGAAGTGTGTTACAAAATGCCACAAAGTCAATCATCTCTCTTTACCACCTGGTGACTGTTCTCTTCCTGAAAAAATATTTTTTTTTCTTCAGACTAATGTACTAATGTGATTTATATTTATTTATTTATTATTTTTTGAGACAGATTCTCACTATGTCACCTAGTCTAGAGTGCAGTGGCATAATCTTGGCTCACTGCAACCTGTGCCTCCTGGGCTCAAGTTAGTCTCATGCCTCAGCTTCCCGAGTAGCTGGGATTACAGGTGTGTGCTGCCATACCTGGCTAATTTTTGTACTTTTAGTAAAGACGAGTGTACTAATGTGATTTATATTTATTTATTTATTATTTTTTTGAGACAGATTCTCACTATGTCACCTAGTCTAGAGTGCAGTGGCGTAATCTTGGC
>NW_012117810.1:143784-151341 GCF_000951035.1 Colobus angolensis palliatus
CCTAGTCTAGAGTGCAGTGGCGTAATCTTGGCTCACTGCAACCTGTGCCTCCTGGGCTCAAGTTAATCTCATGCCTCAGCTTCCCGAGTAGCTGGGATTACAGGCATGTGCTGCCATACCTGGCTAATTTTTGTACTTTTAGTAAAGACGAGTTTTTGCCATGTTGCCCAGGCTGGTCTTGAACTCCTGGCCTCAAGCAATCCACCCACCTTGGATTCTCAAAGTGCTGGGATTACAGGTGTGAGCCACCACATCCAGCTAATGCGGCTAATGTTATTTTTTGTTTCACTCTTGACTCAATGTTTCAACTTGTGGAACTTCCAATAGTATTTATCATTGTTCTCTTGGAGATATAAAAAGTTCCCAATAAATACATGTGTCCTCACACCTTTACTTAGAGATCATGGAATACTTTCTCTCCTTTCTCATTTCGTGGTTAGATAAACTGAAGTCCAAATCATTATGTCTGAACATTATTCATTCTTTCATTCTACATTCTGATCAGCTTCAGGTAGCTGAAGTTAACATTTTTCACTTTGGAGAGTGAGTTGCCTTGGGTTTATAGTGAGTAACAAAAACAATAATCTATATGCTACATTAGAGGGAAAACTATTAGCAAATTTCCTAATCCTTGGACAGAGATGTAACCTGTTCTTCACATTAAAGAAGGCCTCCAAACTGGCTATTAGTTATTCTTTTGCATATTTTGCCTAATTCTTCTTTTAGCAGACATTTTAATGGGAGAATGAAGAATTTCATCAAATATCTGGAAATACCCCTGCCACCTGCAAACTTTGTGTGAAATTTCTTGCACATTTCCACTCTCCTTTCTGGATCCTGGTTTCTACCTCTGTCCCTCTCCTGTGTAGAAGTGCTCTCCATGGAGCGGGTCAATGAGACTGTAGTGAGAGAGTTCGTCTTCCTCAACTTCTCATCCCTGGCCAGGCTGCTGCAGCTGCTCTTTGTTATCTTCTTGCTCCTCTACCTGTTCACTCTGGGCACCAATGCAATCTTCATTTCCACCGTTGTGCTGGATAGAGCCATTCATACTCCCATGTACTTCTTCCTTGCCATCCTCTCTTGCTCTGAGACTTGCTACACCTTTGTCATTGTACCCAAGATGCTGGATGACCTGCTGGCCCAGAAGAAGACCATTTCTTTCCTTGGCTGTGCCATCCAAATATTTTCCTTACTCTTCCTTGGTTGCTTTCACTCCTTCATGCTGGCAGCCATGGGCTATGATTGCTACATGGCCATCTGTAACCCACTGCGCTACTCAGTGCTCATGGGACATGGGATGTGTATGGGACTAGTGGCCGCTGCCTGTGCCTGTGGCTTCACTCTGTCCCTGGTCACCACCTTCCTAGTATTTCATCTGCCCTTCTACTCCTCCAACCAGCTCCATCACTTCTTCTGTGACATCTCCCCTGTCCTTAAACTGAAATCTCACACTCTGGCCTCAGTCAGCTGGTCATATTCATGCTTGGTATATTTGCCTTGGTCATTCCTCTGCTACTTACCCTGGTCTCCTACATCTGCATCATCTCTGCCATTCTAAAAATCCCTTCCTCCGTTGGAAGATACAAGACCTTCTCTACCTGTGCCTCCCATCTCATTGTGGTAACTGTTCACTATGGTTGTGCTTCTTTCATATACTTAAGGCCCAAGACCAATTACTCTTCAAAGGAAGACACCCTAATATCTGTGTCGTATACCATCCTTACCCCATTGTTCAATCCAATGATTTATAGTCTGAGAAATAAGGAATTCAAATCAGCCCTGCGAAGAACAATCAGCCAAACTTTATATCCTCTTAATTAAAGAGCCATTTTTTAAACTGCTAATGCTTGATACATGCCAGGCAAATTGTGTGCTTTTACACATTTGTTTTTCATTTAATTATTCAACTCCACTGTAACATAAGAACATTTTACATATGAGAGGAATGAGGCTTACAGAAGTTAAGACAGTCTGGCTTTCTACTGTCCATGATACTTTAACAAGACTAATCACATATGGGAACAGAGCACTCACTTCCATAACAAATTTAATTATATTTTACTGCTTTAAATATTGCTAACTTAAAAACTAATATGAGAGCAAAGATGCATCCGAACTGATGAGAGCTATGTCTCGAAGTAGACAGCCTGGATACATCAGGAAAGAAAAGATGTACACAACAAAAAAAAAAAAAAAGAAAAAAAGGAAAAAAGCAGTAAATCCATCTATCCATACTTTTCTTTTCCTAAAGACAACAGAAAACTTTGGTCCCACACATTCTGCTACAAATCTTGATGGCCTTTTTTGTCCCCTATTCATTTCCTGAACCTACATATCGAAATATCTTTGCCTTTACTTGGGGTTTTTTTGTTCTTCTTTTGTTCTACTTTATGGTCTTCAAGGAAGCTACTAGCATTGCCTACGTGCTGAAATATCTCACATAATTCCAAGCAAAGGGCTTGAGTTAATATTAATAGAAGGCTAGAGTCCTAGAATGACCAGAAAACCCATGGAAAACCCTCCAGTGACTCCCTTTGCCTTACAAGATAATGCCAAGAGTCCTTCATTGTCATGGATCCATCATCTAGTTTCTGCCCACCTCTTCAGTATTATCATTTCTAGTTTTGTTATTCTCCATTTTCTATATGCCTTCTTGTACACTCTGAAGCTAACCAATTATTTGCTTGTTTCAACACAAATGTGATGAATAAAATAAATGTGGTCTCTGCCCTCATAGGCCTTATTGTCTGGTTCAGGATAGTTCCAGCAAACAGAAAAATGAGGAAAATACTTTACCAGTTTAAGTCGATTCCCTGAAGAAAAAGTGCATGCAGGGGATAGAGGAGAGAATACTAAGATAAACCTAATTAGATTGAATGGTATAGGGTTGGTTTCCCAGAGAAACTGACAGTTAGCCTGCGTGTAACCTGAAGGGTGAGTAAAAGTCATCAGGTAAAGGGGATATCCTTTCAGACAGAAGAAACAACGTGTACAAAACCCCTGAAGCAAGAACTAGATGAGTTGGAGACAAGCAAAGAAGCCCTGTACAAATCCTGTTTTAAAAATGCTTTTTAATTGACAAGTAAAATTATATATATTGATGGTGTACAACATGATATTTTGATATACATAGGTATTGTAGAATGGCTAAATAAAGTTAATTAACATATACCTTTAGTTCATGTACTTGTTTGTGGTGAGAACACTTACAATCTGCTGTTAGCAATTTTTAAGTATATAATACATTATTATTAACTATAGTCACATGATATGCAATAGAGGTTTTAAAATTATTTCTCTTATCTAACTGAAATTTTGTACCCTTTGGCAAACATCTTCAAAACTCTCCCCTCAGCTGCTCACCCGATTTCAGCCTATGGTAACCAACATTCTTCTCTCTGCTTTTATGAGTTTTTTAGATTCCACATATGTGTGAGATCATATGGTGTTTGTATTTCTGTGCCTGGTTTATTTCACTTAGCGTAATATCATCCAGGTTCATCCATGTCATTGCAAACAGGACTTCTTTCTTTACATGGCAGAATAATATTTTATTGTGTATGTATACCACATTTACTTATATTAGGTTGATGCAAAAGTAATTTTTTTCGTTACTTTTAATGGCAAAAACTGCAATAACTTTTGCACCAACATAATACATGTGTTCACTAATAGACACTTAGGTTGATTCCATGCCTTGACTATTATGAATAATGCTACATAAACACGGGAGTGCAGATGTCTCTTTGATATTCTGATTTTATATCGATATACATCAAGTAGTGGAATTACAAGATCATATGGTAGTTCTATTTTCAGTTTTTTGAGGAACCCCCTTACTGATTTCCATAATGGCTGTACTAATTTACAACTGTCAACAGTGTGTAGGGGTTCCCTTTTCTCCAAATCCTCCCTAACACTTTACATCTTTTGTCTTTTTGATAATAGCCATTCCAACAGGTGTGAGGTGGTATCTCATTGTGGTTTTAATATGCATTTTCTGATGAAGAGTGGGGTTGAGCATTTTTTCATCTACCTACTGTTCATTTATATGTCTTGGGAAGTGTCTATTCAGATTTTTTGCCCATTTCTAATTGGGTTATTTGTTATTTTACTATTGAGTTTTTAAAGTTCTTTACATATTGTGAATGTTAACCCATTATCAGATATATGGTTTGCAAATATTTTCTCTCATTACGTAGGCTGTCTCTTTATTCTTTTGATTGTTACTTTTTCTGTGCAGAAGTTTTTTGGTTTGATGTAATTCCATTTGTCTATTTTGGCTTTGGTTACCTGAGTTTTTGGGGTATAAATGCTTTTTCTGCTTTTTCTCTGGAATGAATTTGAATTTACTGACAACATGGGTTTATGTATTAGACACATAACCAGTTGTGACCCAGTTCCTTGTATGGTGCCTGGCATAACAGAAATATCTGTTTTATGAATGGCCATGACTGTCCTGCAATTTTATGCCTCCCCAATCTTGCTCTGCCAACTTCATGCCTTATCTTGGTGCATATTAACTCCATCCACCCTAGCAACCAAGCCAAGCACATGGAAGTCGCCTTCACCTCTTTGTTTTTTAATCCTCATACCATCAATTTTATCCTATAGATTCCACTGGCTAAAAGTTCCTCAATCACATTCCTTGTCTATTTTTACCTATCTTCTCTGGATTACAGCAAAAACTTCAAGTCCTGTGGTCCCCAATCCATTCTTCACACTGCTGCCAGGGAAGTCTTAGGGTTGTTGTGATGGTTAAATTAGAAAATATGAGTCAAACACTTACAAAGGTTGTCTGGCATATACTGAGCACTATTTTAGTGTTGATTTTTATTATCATTGTCATCATCTTTCTAAAATAAAAATCTAATTAAATAATGTCTCAGGTTATAAAACTTTCAATAGTTCCTAACAGGTTTGAAGGTACATTTTAACTCTTTGTTAAAAATTTTACCAAAGTACTTGTTCCAATAAAACACATTGTTTCATGCCTCTTTACCTTTACATGCATTTTCCCAAAATTTATGATTTCTTATTATTGGTCTACCCACTACTCAGATTTCAAAACTTCACTCAAGCATAACCACCTCTAAGTAGTTATTGACCTCCATAATCCAATTTATATTTATTTTCCATATTACTTTACAGTGACATATGCAAATCTCTCCTAATGCCCCATGGAAATGTGCAGCAGTCACTGCTTTATATGTTTCCTCCTCTGGGAGTTAATTTTTTTCTTTTTTCTGTTTTTTTATTTTTATTTTTTTTCTTTTGAGATGGACTCTCACTCTATTGCCCAGGCTGGAGTGCAATAGAGAAATCTCGGCTCACTGCAACCTCCGCCTCCCAGGTTCAAGCAATTCTCTCGCCTCAGCCTCCTGAGTAGCTGGGATTACAGGCGCCCGCCACCACACCAGGCTAATTTTTGTATTTTTAGTAGAGCTGGGGTTTCACCATGTTGGCCTGGCTGGTCTCGAACTCTTGACCTCAGGTGACCCACCTGCCTCGGCCTCTCAAAGTGCTGAGATTAGAGGCATGGGCTATTGGGCCTGGCAGAAAGGTGAATTTCTTAAGGTAAAAACTACCAATGATTTGAACTCAGATCTCCTAAACATAACATGGTTCATGACTGAAACTAAGCTTTGTAATAAATAAATACATCAATGCTGTCTCTGGGCACTATAACTGAGTTCCTCCACACTCTGCTGCATCTCCCAGATTTGCTCCTTGCTGCTGTCACTGCTGGATCTACAAGCGCCTGTCAGTCCGTTGCTCTGCCATGTCTCAAAATATATTCCTTGCCTTGAAATAGAGGCTTAAGGAGTGAACATTCTTGTCTCCAGTCAAAGGGCAAAAATCAGGAACCATAGGAGGAAGCCCATGGGAGGTTTTTCTGCTGATTGTGTTTCCAGTAGCTTCTAGATTTTTAATGAGTCACTTCACCAAAGAATATAAAATAAGAAACCAACTAATTTCCTGAGTCTGTTGCGTAGTTTATCTATTTGGCAAAAAAGCCTTGAGGAGCGTTTTCCCTTTGGATCACAGTTGCTAATTGAGGGAGAGCAGAATGTGTCAGAAGCAACGTGGCCACGGCTCCCTAAGGTGCTAGATAGTAAAACTACCAAGCAGGCATTGATGCTAATGTGAACCAGAAAAAAAGCCCATTAATTATACTCATTAGGGCTGTAGCTGATCCAGCCCATACAGAAGAGGCACAATGACCACGGTTCTGGGAAGCGAAGTAGTAAGTCACTTGTTGCTGTGTTGAAAAATTTTAAGAGACTAGCAGGAAGATGTGTAATATACTGGGAACATGCTAGTTTTGGTGAATTACTTAGACTTTTCCTTAAAGGGCCTGGGCCATGATTAAGATACAGGGCAACTGCATTCCTCTGTACCCCAGGATTCATATTTTAAAGAATATGAAACTCTTTCATATTGGAGATTTGGTCTTTATTCCACAGATGGCTTACAGAAATTAAATTATCTGAAATCATAGGACATATTTATGTCATTTCAAAGATGTTAACTAGTTATGCCTTTTATCTTACGTTTAATTCAGAAATTGTTGAGATTTTCTTCGAATTGCAGTCTACAAATACATGACAGCAAAGGATTGCAAGGTGGTAATAGGAAAAGTAGCTGGAAAGGGAGATAAAATAATGCTCAGGTTGACGTCTTAAGGTCAAGAAAAAAGAACATTAGAGATATTGCAGAATGGTCAAAAAGGCTATCCCCAGCACCAGTCTTAAGAAGGAATGAAGGAAGAAAGGAAGGAAATACTTAATTATGGCTTCTTATAATTCTGGGCTACATTTTTAACTTATGCTGTCCTTTCATCTTTATAATATCCCTTATTACAGAAAAGAAAACTAAGATTCAGGAGTATTCATCTATTTGCTCAAAGAAAATGCTGAAATAGGAATGTGAATTCCGTCTCCAGTGCTTTCTTCATAACATAAATTTTTATCTAGCTTCCTGGATCACTCACTGGAAGTATCTTTACCAACTAAATGAAAAAGACCTACAAATTAGTTGCAATGATTTATTTAGGTATTAATTTGTTTAATTACAATTTTGTCAGATTTTGAATTTGTTGTTGCTAGAAACTCTGATGCTGATGTGGTTAGAGGGATGTATATAAATGTTTGGTGCATGGTACAGAAACTTTTGTCAAATGAACAACATAGTCTTTGACTTCTAAGAACTTAAATTGTACCAGGTAAGAATGTGCATTATATAGAATGATCTAAAATGTAAGAAGTCCAAGAATGTATGTTTCACGAGGGTAAAGATCTTTGCTTTGTTCACTGTTGTATCTCAAACATCAAACAAGGTGTCTCAGGTTTAGTAATATATACAATAAATAGTTTTTAAATTGAAATAGTGCTTGGAAACCTGACTTACAGGGAAGTGATTTGAAAGATTAGAGGATCTGCCCTAACACAGGAAAAGCCATTGTTGTTATAAGGCATGGCTCTTTGCATGTTCAGTAAACTAAGAAGTTCCATATGATTAAAACATTGGGATAAAATATGGGAACTGGAATAAATG
>NW_012117810.1:155371-159499 GCF_000951035.1 Colobus angolensis palliatus
TAGTTTGAATATTTTCTCCCATTCTGCCGGTTGTCTGGTTCAATATATGAAAATCAATAAATGTAATTTATGACATAAACAATTAGAAATGAAATTCATATGATCATCTCAATAGATGCCAAAATTTTTCAATAAAATCTAACATCCCTTCATGATAAAAACCCAGACTAGGCTTTGAGGAACATATATCAAAATAATAAGAGCCATCTATGACAAGTCCACAGCCAATATCATATTCAGCAAGCAAATCCTGGAACTATTCTTGAGAACTGAAACAACACAAGGATACCCATTCTTACCACTCTTGTTCAAGGCAAGAGAAAGAAATAAAAGGCATCCAAACAGGAAGAAAACGTCAAACTATTTGTCTCCACTGTTGATATTATTCCATATCTGGAAAACTAATTTAAAGACTCTGCCAAAAGGCTCCTAGAACTGATAAATGACATTAGGAAAATTTTAGGATACAAAATCAACCTAAAAAATCAGTAGCATTTCTGTAAATCAATAATATCCAGACTGAGGGTCAAATCAAGAACACAATTATATTTCAATAACCATAAAGAAAATAAAATATCTAGAAATGCACCTAATAAAAGAGGAGAAAGGTCTCTATAAGGAGAACTACAAAACATTGCTCAAAGAAATCAGAGATGACACAAATAAATGGAAAAATATTCCATGCTCATGAGCTGGAATAATCAATATTGTTAAAATGGCCATACTGCCCAAAGCAATTTATAGCTTCAATGCTATTTCTATCAAACTACCAATGTAATTTTATCAGAATTAGCAAAACTATTATAAAATTCATATGAAACCAAATAAGGGCTCAAAAAGCCCAAGTAAATCTAATCAAAAAGAACAAAGCCAGAAAGAAGCATTATACTAGCCAACTTCAAACTATACTATAATGTTACAGTAACCCAAACAGCATGGTTCTGGTGCAAAAACAGACACACAGACAAGAAAACATAATAAAGAACTTAGAAAGCAAGCTGCACTCCTACAACCATCTGATTTTCAACAAGGCTGACAAAGGCAAACAATAGAAAAAGGACTCCCTATTCAATAAATGGTGCAGGGATAGCTGGCTAGCCATCTGCAGAAGAGGGAAACTGGACCCTCACCTTTCACCATATGCAAAAATTAACTTGAAGTGCATTAAAAATTTAGATGTAAAACCTCAAAATCTAAAAATCCTAGATGAAAACCTGGGGAATACTATTCTCAATATCAGCTTTGGCAAGGAATTTTTGGTTAAGTTCCCAAAAGCAATTCCAGCAAAAACAAAAATTCAGAAGTGAGAGTTAATTAAACTAGAGCTTCTGCACAGCAAAATTAACTATTGACAGAGAGAAGAGATTCTTATTTCTACTTGTTAGAACCTGAGGGGAGGTTTACATGCAGTAATTAGAGTAAATTTCATATAAGCTAATTTTATTTAATGGGATTCTACCTGACTAAAAAGTGTTCTTGTTTTCTCTTATACTAAGATTTAATTTAGCTGTTAGTAGAAAATCAAAAGTATACTGCATTGCTTTGACATTTTACTGCAGAAAAAACTATTGTAAGTTTCAAACCTCAATTTTCATTTTTTCATAAACCATACACAAAGTTTTTCCTAAAAGCAGTTTATGTGTCAGAATTCAATAACTACAATGGACCATATTTTATTTAAGGCATGCTGTGTCTATAGATAAAGATGATGGGTAAGGAAAGAAGAAAGGTGATAAGGATAATTCTAGTCAATTCAGAAAATACTTACTCTGCATATAAATACAGATAATTAGTCACAATCTCTTTGCTTATTTTTCTTGAACGTCTACATTATTGTTGTTCAAAGTGGGGAATAAGTGAGATTAACTTAACGCAGTCCATCTACATTGAGCTCAACAGAACCTATCTCCCAACTCTCTGTTCAGGTATATAATATCTTCTTTTGTAAAATGTGTTTACGGTTATTTTAATGACGATTACAAATATAACTGGGCATTATTAGTGGTAAACTTTAAGTTATCAACCTGAGAATGCAAATAATCAACTTACAATTATTTCTATCAACAGTCTTCAGAGAGCTGTGATGTGTTCCGGAAACACTTAAGGATCCTAGAGTAGCACTAAAATGGTGACTATTAAATGGATCACAAGGCTCCAAAGGCCTCTATTTAGTGATTAAACTAAACACATTTGGGCAATTCTGATTTCTTTTCATATAAATTTTATAATCATCTTATCAGTCTTTAGAAGAAAGGCCTGCTGGGATTTGTTAAGAATTATGTTGACTACATAGACCAGTTTGGTCAGAATTGCTCTTTATTTTATTACATCTTCAAACTGATGAACATGAGTGTTCTTCACTTAGTCATACATTTTATAAATTTAACCCAACAATGTTTGAAAGAGTTCTCTGTATATGTCTCACACTTTTTTTTTGTTAAATCTAAGCTTTTTAAAAATGATATTGTTAATTGAATTGTTTTCTTAATATCATTTTTAGACAGTTTGTTGCTTGTTCTAGTAGGCCAAATAATGAGCTCCCAAAGATATATATGTTTTAATCACTGGAACCTGAGAATATGTTAGATTATACAAACAAGAGGAATTAAGGTTGCAGAAGGAAAGTCGACTGACAGTAAAATGGAGATATTATCCTGTATTATTCCGGAGAGCCCAAAGTCATCATAAGGGTTCTTAAAATTGGGAGAGAGAATCAGAAAGTCAGAGAAAAGATGTAACTTTGTTGACTTTGAAGATAGAAGAAGGGGACCATGAACTAATGAACATGAGAGGTAGCTAGGAACTGGAAAAGGCTAGTAAAAGGCAAGATTATTCCTTGTCACCTCCAGAAAGGAACAAAGGACTACATGCCCCAAATTCTTATATTCACATACCTGAATATGTTTTACTTCTTTCCCTCTCTGCAGGTCTTGGCAGAAAACATCACCATGGTCACTGAATTCCTGTTGCTGGGTTTTTCCAGCCTTGGTGAAATTCAACTGGCCCTCTTTGCAGTTTTTCTTTTTCTGTATTTAGCCATTCTTAGTGGCAATGTCACCATTATCAGTGTCATCCACCTGGATAAAAGCCTCCACACACCCATGTACTTCTTCCTTGGCATTCTCTCAACATCTGAGACCTTCTACACCTTTGTCATTCTACCCAAGATGCTCGTCAATCTACTTTCTGTGGCCAGGATAATCTCCTTCACCTGTTGTGCTCTTCAAATGTTCTTCTTCCTTGGTTTTGCCATTACCAACTGCCTGCTATTGGGTGTAATGGGTTATGATCGCTATGCTGCCATTTGTCACCCTCTGCATTACCCCATTCTTATGAGCTGGCAAGTGTGTGGAAAACTGGCAGCTGCCTGTGCAATTGGAGGCTTCCTGGCCTCTCTTACAGTAGTAAATTTAGTTTTCAGCCTCCCTTTTTGTAGTGCCAACAAGGTCAATCATTACTTCTGTGACATCTCACCAGTTATTCATCTGGCTTGTACCAACACAGATGTTAATGAATTTTTGATATTCATTTGTGGGGTTCTTGTACTTGTGGTTCCCTTTCTGTTCATCTGTGTTTCTCATCTCTGCATTCTGAGGACTATCCTGAAGATTCCGTCAGCTGAGGGCAGACGGAAAGCGTTTTCCACCTGTGCCTCTCACCTCACTGTTGTTATTATTCATTATGGCTGTGCTTCCTTCATCTACCTGAGGCCTACAGCAAACTATGTGTCCAGTAAAGACAGGCTGGTGACGGTGACGTACACTATTGTCACTCCATTACTG
Source organism: Colobus angolensis palliatus (assembly GCF_000951035.1). NCBI lineage: Eukaryota > Metazoa > Chordata > Mammalia > Primates > Cercopithecidae > Colobus > Colobus angolensis. Next base: position 159,154 of record NW_012117810.1, read on the forward strand.
AACCCCATGGTTTATAGCCTCAGAAACAAGGATGTTCAACTTGCTATCAGAAAAGTATTGGGCAAGAAAGGTTCTCTAAAATTACAGAATTGAAATATTATTAAGTTTTAGATTTCTCAATAAATAATGCCTTTTTATCACATGTATATGATAACTCTAACAAATTCATTGAAATAATAGGAGTCCTTAAGATACATGTCATAAAATATGTTTTCTCCTTACAGTCTCTTTAAATTTAATCCACAGGCTAATGTTTTTCATTTTCTCATATGGAATCTCAGGGAGCTCCTCAAATTTAAATGCCCAGTTCACTGTGATAACTGAAAATTTAAACTTAATTTAAAGC
>NW_012117810.1:160589-183099 GCF_000951035.1 Colobus angolensis palliatus
CCATTTAAATTTGCTTTCATCATTTTATCTTTTCTTTTTCACTTTTAACAATTTGTTGTAACTTTTTTTACCTGATTGAAAGATTATTTATATCATCATGTCACAGAGTTTACATGTTTTGTAATTTTATTATAATAGCAGGATAGACTAATAGACACCCCTGTTGCTATCTTCTAGATCTCTTTAATGGATTGAATTTCCTTTTTAATATCACATTGCAGAGAAATTTACCACAAAGTAAGCAGAGAAACTATTCTGTTCAGGATAGCATATTCAATTAACTAGAGTATTGCTATTTTATGTCACATTCATTAAAAATTTAGGAGAAGCTACTGTGTGGTCTAACATTTGAGGTTTTTAAATATAGAATATGTATACATTAGGAAAAAATTCTATACTGTGAAAAGAAATGATAATTAAGCAGGAAGTTTCAGAAATAAACTACACTTAACATCTTGATCAACTTTCATAAAAAGTAGCTGATTTGTGTGTCCAAAACTAACATATAGAATATTTTCTACAGCTTGCTGACATGAGTGTGATTTAAAAAAATGTTTTCTATCTTAATTTAAGGCTCTAGTTTCCTACTATCCTGGTGTATAGGGCTCTTCAATTCCTTTTATTAGTAGTAGAAACACGAAAGAGTTAAAATTATGTTGAAAAGGGATTATAATAAGAAATAGTAAAATAAACTACAGAAAAATAACTTGCGTTGACAAAATGGCCTTGTTTGCCATCGTCCTACTGTAGCCATCATTAATTAGAAAGGCAGTAGGAGACAAACCTAAATTTGCCATTCTGTGCACCACATTCCTTTACTTACAGCTTATATGGTGGGATCCTATGGAGAACGGTCCTGTGCTCACCTAGGAAACAAGGAATTTCTTGTTTGAAAAGATTATCTCCTTCTTTGTCTAATGTCCACCATCAAAGAATTTTTTTGATTTTCACCTATTTCATGAAGTATTGATGGTTTCCATTCTTCAAAACACCATAGAAATATAAGCTTTACTTATACTTCCTACTGAGCTCTGATGTATTGAGCTGATTATGTACATATCTTATTCTCTCTAATAGGCAATCAGCAATGTGAAAGGAAGTAATTTACTACACCATTATATTAACTTCTCCTAAATGTCTTCTATATCCCTGACATTCAGAAGATAACTTATACATACCTCTTAACTTTAATTGAATAAATGACTGCTTGGTAGAGCTAAGTAAAACATCTGAAACTGCACATGAAAGGGTAGCAATATTTATGTCCCCCAAAACAGTAATTAACAATAGCAATGATAATTTAATTTGCTCATTAATCTCTTAAATGGGAGAGGCCTTATGATTGGCTTGTCTCAACTCCATACAATGTCAACTGAGCTGCTCAACTAGAACTGAGGGACCCACTTCCATTGGGCTCATTTACACAGCTAGCAAAATGGTGCTGATCTGTGGTAGAGCTGAGTCAGGGCTATAGGTTGTGAGTCAGTTTCTCTCCATGTGGCCCTTTCCATGGGGTTCTATAAACTTTCTCACACCATCATGACTGGTTTCAAAGACTAAATGTTCCAAGAAACAGAAAGAGGAAGCTGCTAGTCTTTTAAGGCATAATACCAGCAGGTTGTCTGCTCCTGACACCCAAAAAGACAACGACGTGATGGGCACAGGATAATAGCAATGGACATTCCCTTTAGAAAAAGGAGGAAATTAGACACATCACAGTCATTTGTCCATAGAAATTCTCAAATTCATCTGGACACACGTTGCCAGTCCTATTTTCTGGGAATGAATTCCATGACTCTTAGATCTAACCTGTGATGCCATTTCCCCACTTTCTGATCATCCTTTTTTATCCACAAGACATAGCTACAATTTGCAGACATGTCGTTTCTCAGTCTGGTACCTCCATGGAAGAAGTTGAGGGTCCAAAGCTCTATTCATTTCTGTTTGCTCTGTAGTCTTTAGCACATGTTGATAGAATGCCTTTTTTAAAACTTGTTGAGTTTCTTACGTTTCAATCTATAAATTAATTCCATTAGATAAAAGTCACACCCATATTCATTTCTTTATTATGGGTCACTTGTGAGGTAGTAGTATTAATAACTGCTGTATGGCAATTCCCTTAAGATTCTTAAAAAGACTTATTGTTTAACTTTAAGGATTCAGGTCCTTAGGATATTTATAAATGTTGTTGGGTATAGCTTAAAATATTTCTGAGTTCTAACAAAAGGTATTACAACTACATTCTTAAGATGTTTACCCTGAGGCATTGGTTTCCTGATAGCACCTTGGATTGGCTTTCTTTCTCGAAGCCATTTTGTGCTTGAGAGTCTTTGCTGAGAGAGACTGTGCATGAGAAACATCTTTATTTGCAAACCCAAGTTTTATTTCTTTCTGTTTCCTCTAAATTCTCAGAAACTTAAGAAACTCAAAAAAATTATGTACTTTTTAATTGACAAATAATAATTGCACATATTCTTTAGGTACATAGCAATATTTTGATACGAATAATGTATAGGGATCAGATCAAGGTAATTAGCATATCATCGTCTCAAACATTTATCATTTCTTTGTGTTGGAAATGTTCAATGCCCTCCTTCTGGTAATTTGAATCTATATATTATTTTTAACTATATTCATCCTACAGTGGTATAGAGCACTGTAACTTATTCCTTTATCTAGCTATAATTTTGTATCCCTTTAGCAAATCTCCACCTATCCTTCTCCTTTTCTACTCTTCCCTTCCTCTAGTATCCTGCTTTCTACTCTCTTCATATTTTATCATTGATTGGTATTTTCTATAATCTTCCTAGAAATTTCACCAGGAAGATAATGAGATTACTAAATAGTCTATTTTCCAGGCTGTAGCATGTGGCCCTGCTGCCAAACTTTCCAGCAATGGATAGTAAATATCCATGTTTTACCAACTCTAATAACAGTTTCCTCTCTGTCCTTCAAACATTTTTCTCTCTGTGCTTCAAAGCCTTACCAAAAATTGCCTCATGATCCTTTCACCTTTTAGTAAGAGACTTCTTAAGCCCTTATGGATTATCTATACCACCAATTGTAAAATTAATGCCAAATGTTTTAAATGTTGATTATAACAGCTCCCTGCCTTTAGACACCAAATTCTGTTCTCATTATTTACTGCTGCATAATCAACTATCTACAACTTTAGTTACCTAAATGAGCCATAATTATTTTGCACACAAGTCTGTAATTTTGGTAGGACTCAGTAGGGACAGCTGGAATCTGTTCTTTGTGGCATCAGGTTGAATGATTCAACTGGAGCTGAAGGATTTACCTTTAAGATTGCTCACTCATGTGCCTGTTTTATTCATGTTGGCTACTGGCTCTTTTCTCAGCTGGGGCTATTGACCAGGAGCCTTGGTTTCTTTCCATACCTTTCCATATTCTCCAAGGGCTGCTTGGGCTTCCTCAAAACATGGTTGCCAGGGTACAAAAGTGGATGATTCAACACACAATAAATAGCAGCTACTAGACTTTAGAGACAAGGGTTAATAAATGGATATAGTCTTACATTTATTGTAATTTATTGGTCAAAGTAGTCACTCATCCTTTATGGATTCAGGGGAAGGAAGAAGCCACCAAAAGTTCCCGTCTGGGTTAATCACTTGGTCTTTTCTCTTACTTTCTCATCCCTGCAGCATCTTTTTTTAAAAAATTAATTTAATTTAAAGTTCTGGGATCCATGTGCAGGATGTGCAGGTTTGTTATATAGGTAAACATGTGCCATGATGGTTTGCTGCACCCATCAACTCATCACCCAGATGCATTAGCTATTTATTCTGATGCTCTCCCTTCCTCCACCCCCGCACCAAAGGCCCCAGTATGTGTTATTCCCCTCACTGTGTCCATGTATGCTTACTGTCAGCTCTGACTTATAAGTGAGAACATGAGGGACATGACTTACACAAGAGCAGTTCTCATGAGTACCTAACAGAGATGTCCATGTGTGTCTAGCATTTGACCCATTTCCAGCCCAAGTGGATGGACTCACTGTCAGAAAGAATCGATATATGAGCTGAAATGGGGAGAAAGCTGACGGGTTTTGTGAAAACCTGCATGAAGTCACTATCACATTTTTCTCTATAACCCAAACTGTATTCATATACTGAGGAAATATTTACCAAATTCACATTATATTCCAGAAGCAAACCTGTTTCTAATGTATCTGAAAGATTCTGCCATTCTAATATTATGTCCTCTGTTCTTTATATTTTCCTCTCTTCTAGTTTTCAGAAATAGGAACGTGTAGAGGCATAAAAAAGAATACTTTTTCTTCAACTTCAGAATGAAACTCTAGAGGCACTATGTAGGGAAATTCAAAAGAGATGGTTTCGTTGATGTATATTTTAACAAATGGTACCTGGAGAACCTCCACATCTCTGACTCCTTAGAGAATTTCTAAGAGGAAGTCAATGAATCCCCATGAATAATAGGGCTTTTCCTTTGGTCAATGAATTCTCATAGCATATTATCATGGTTCCACACAGTAATTAGAAAAATTATGGACACGTATTGGGCACAATGTGTTAATTACTCCCTGTGGAGGTGGCGAGCTCACTTACCAACCAAGGCGTTGAGACCATGGTTAATGTAAAAAGGAAAAGCCATTGATGACACCCATTGAGGCATTACCTAAAGTACCCATGGAGAAAGGGCACAGGTAACATTTTTCTGTGGAGTAATGCTGTTTTCTTATTTTGGTCTTGGGAGTTCCTGAAAGATGAAGAAGAACCCTGAGGCATCATGACAGGGAAGACAATTTTGGCAAATTTCACCTAGCAACCCTTTACAGAAGTTTCTAGGAGATGCCTGAGAATGAATAAACTGGCAGGTTACAAAGCACCAGAACTCTGATTTGAAGAAAAGTAAATTTTAATTTTTGTTTAGAGAACTTGATTTTTTTATTAAGAAGCCCAGTGACAGTCATTTATTTGTATTTCAAATTTAAAAATTGTTGAGTTTTTCCCATGAGCTAGTGATCTGTTTATCCCTAGTTATTAGTAATGAGAAATCGAAATTGTGGCCAAATGACAGAAAGAAAAGCTGAATAGTGAAAAAAATAACGACAAAAATTGAGACCAAGGCCAAGACAAAGGCGGAGACCCAGGATAAGTCTTGATTATTTCATAGGGTGGTGGTAGCATTAGTCTTAGAAAGGAAGAATAAAAAAATTACAGTAAACATACAATGTATGAGGAACACAGAAATGTTTCTCACTTAAGAGGTACATAATAGTGCCTCTTAAGGAAACCAAGTTACTACAAAATAAACTAATTAGAATTATTATTAATTCATTAATAGACATTTATTTATTCCTCAAGTATCTATATCTCATTTATTTAAATATTGGATAAAGTTGAAGATACAAAGGGAATAAGATGAGGCATTTATCCTTGAGGCTCTTAATTCTATTGGAGAGACCAATAGGAAAAAAAATTAGGTATAACATGTTGAGTATTTTGATGAAGACATACTAGACAAGCTTTAGATTACTAAGAAGGGAACAGCAGACCCTCCCTAGACATATTGGAGAAAGTTCAATGATTGATGACTCTAAATATGTGAGGAATGAGTGGGCCATACATGAAGGGGAAATCATTTTGGAAGCTGAGATATCTCTCTCTCTCTCTCTCTCTCTCTCTCTCCCCCCCCTCAGTGGAATCTTGAGACACAAGGGCATATAAAGGAAACTGTAAATATTTCGGTACAATTCCTGTGTGATGAAAACTTAGAGGATTAGATTGTAGATGTACGTGGGACAGAGAATCAGCTGTCCTATGATTCAGCTTAAGGAATTCTGACTTTACCTATAGATGATGAAGAGGTACTAAGCAGCATAATGTGAAAATATCAATTCACAATTTCTACTTGTTAAGAAGGTGACCTAGTTACTCTGTTTTTCTTCTTTTCTTTTCTCCCTCTTTCTCATTTTTCCAACCTTTTCTTTTAGCCTGTGATGCCTTCCCTTCCAAACTCTTGTCACCATCTCCTATTTACCAGTTATTTTAAGCAGTATCCTAGACTGAGTTAAGTAAAACTAACTAAGTGAAAGATTTCCATATAAATTTTATTTTTCACTATTAGTTTCCACATAGGTTCCAAGGATGAGTTTGAAAGAACAGATGATTGATGGGGTAGGAGTTATAGAGTAGATATTGAGTAATATGACCTTACTTTTCTTTCAGATGCATCAACTTTCTTTGCATACTTTGTCACTATTAATACTAGGGATGAGCCTGTAAGTGAGAAAACACTCCAAGAAAGGATATATGGAAAGTGGAAAGGCATAGATGATGTCTCAGGAAGAATGTTAGTGAGGACTCTCTTTTGGTCAAATGCATGGTGCATATTCTTTATTTATAAAGTTTAGAGATAAGGCCATTCAAAAATATATTGAGATAGAAAATAAAACTCTTGGTTCTCATCCCATTTCAAAATTTTATTAAACATTTGCCTAAGCAAAACAGCAAATATTGATAGCAATTTAGTTATTTGTAAAGGACTTCAAGCCCCCAAATCAAGTGTTTCTAAAATTAAAATAAAAAGTTTAGCTAGTGAGATAATGGAGGAGACTGTTTGATAATCAGAAATTATAAATAAGATAGCAACATTTTTACGGGATTTTTTGCTCTGCATTCAGAGAATAATGTCAGAGAGATTTTTCATCCTAAAATGTTGAAGCACAGTGTTAATATTACAGGCTAGATTAATATCAAGGTAACAAGTTTTAAAAATCCCTGGAATCAAATATCATCTACTTGAGAGTTTTGAAATGATTTAGAGAATAAAGTGATATCATTGGTCACTGATCTTTTTTCAACAGGTTTTGAAGCACTTAGTATATGTTGGGCATCATTGTATGTGTTCAAGATGCAGTTTCTGTTATCTGGTAAGTTATAGTTTGTAGAGTCAAAGACAGTCTTATAATAGTAGTTTGTGGCAAAGCAAGTAATATGCTAGTGATCACTCACGAAATCCAGAAAAAATGGTGCAGCATGATTAGGAAGCTGTAGGAAGAATTCTACGAGTAAAGTCATTTTAGATGAAAAGTAAAAGGAGACCACAAAATTAGAAGCAGAAAAACAATAAGTATAAAGCAGAGACTATTTCCACATATAGAGAGTAGTATGAAAAATGAGTTGGTTGTGTAAAAATTCTTACTGCTGAAGTACATATGAAGGAATCTATAATGGCAATTATGAGTGAAAAGGTGAAACTGGGAAAAGTGTGAAAGACCTAGAATATTTTACAGATAATTGAGAGTCAGTTGGTTTGGTAATATGATGGGATTTGTTCTATAGAAAGAATTCTGCTGCTATTATGGAGGATTACTCAGAGTGGAAGAGAGAATTTGGGCAGTTCACTTATAACACTGTAGTCCAGACAAGGGATAATTACTTGCAAAATATAAGAATGAATCCTAAAAGTGAACAAAAATAGGTTGAATGTGGAGGATTAGAAAAATGGTGAGTTTAAACATGTCTCAGAAATTTACAGCTTAGATGGCTTAAGAGTATTTGTTGAGATACAGAATCTAGATAAAAGAACACATTTAGGCAAGAGGTAGAACAGAATAAGAATGTTTTGATTAAAATGTATATAATTCAGCACCAGCAATGATAAATATGTTGGAGGCCTTAAGGAAGGTATCTGAGCCCACTTGTTCAGAAATTTAGAGACAGCTCTTTGGAATGACAGCCTTTTGGGCCTCCAAGTCAGGTACAGGATAGGACATAAAACAATGGGCAACAAGTGAATGCTGAAGCAAAACTAAATGATTCTAGCCATGTCTTTTCTGTAAGGAGAAATCAGCTCTATAATCCTGTAAGAGTTCATAGAGTAATCAAAAAGCCAGTCCTAAAACAATAGCAATAGTTCAAAACCAATTTATTTGTAACAAATGAATGCATAAAAATTGGTTATATAATTAGTTGTAAAAGGGAACTGTGCTCTTTAAGTTACGCAAAGATCAATGGATGTTTCTCTAGATAGAGAAGGTGTTAAAAACTGGTGCAGAAAGGTGAATTATCAGACATTGGTGCTATTGCTTGTTCATGCTATCCCTTATTGACATATGTATCAGTAATCAGGATAAAAGTGTGACCGTTGAAAATAAGAATTAATATAGATAAAGGATTTTATAACATTAGATTACAAGAATCCTCTCTAGTCTGCAGGGAATATATTCCAAGACTCCAGTGGATGTCTGAAACTGAATAATACTGAACCCTAAATATACTATGAATTTTTTCTATAATACATGCCCATGACAAAGCTTAATTTATAAATTAGGCATAGCAGGATATTAACAACAATAACTAATAATAAAATAGATCAACAATAACATTATATCAGCATCACTACTCTTGCACTTTGGAGTCATTATTAAGGAAAATAAAGGTTACTTAAGCACAAGCTTGGTGATACCATGACAGCTGATCTGATAACTGGACGGCTTCTAAATGACTAATGAGTAAATAGCATGTACAGTCTGGATACACTGCACTTAAGGGATGATTCTTATCCTGGGCAGGAAGGAGCAAGATAGTCTCCAAGTTGGGGACCTAACAGATAGGCTTTATTTGAGCAAATAACTGTACCCTTCATGTGTACGTTTGTCCCCAGATTCACTGCTAAAATCAACAGCAGAAAAATAGCAGTTTGAATGCACATCAATTTAGAAGAACTTCTGGTTAAATTCATAATTCTTTTTTCTCTCCCATGCTTGTTGTTTCTCATTCAAACAAGACTGGCTTAGCTACTCTATTAGTGTAAGTATTCCTGAATTTTAAGTTCCAAGGATCTCTGGACCTGATCATATTGACTTTATTCTGTGGGATCAACTCTTCATGGCCAATTCCTCCTCTGTCACTGAGTTCTTACTGCTGGGCTTCTCCAGCCTTGGGGAATTGCAGCTTGCCCTCTTTGTGGTCTTTCTCTGCCTCTATTTGATTATTTTGAGTGGAAACATCATCATCATCTCGGTCATTCATTTGGATCACAGCCTCCACACACCCATGTACTTCTTTCTAGGTATTCTTTCTATCTCAGAAATCTTCTACACAATTGTTATTCTGCCCAAGATGCTTATCAACTTATTCTCTGTACTCAGGACACTCTCCTTTGTGAGTTGTGCCACCCAGATGTTCTTCTTCCTTGGTTTTGCTGTCACTAACTGTCTGCTTCTGGGGGTGATGGGTTATGATCGTTATGCTGCCATCTGCCAGCCTTTGCAATACGCTGTTCTCATGAGCTGGAGAGTATGTGGACAACTGGTAGCAACTTGTATTATTAGTGGCTTCCTAATATCTCTGGTGGGAACAACTTTGGTCTTTAGCCTCCCTTTCTGTGGCTCCAACAAGGTCAACCACTACTTTTGTGATATTTCACCAGTTATCCGTCTCGCCTGTGCTGACAGCTACATCAATGAACTGGTCATCTTCATCTTCGGGGTCTTGGTGCTTGTTGTGCCCTTGATATTTATCTGCATTTCTTATGGCTTCATTGTCTGCACCATTCTGAAGATCCCATCAGCTGAAGGCAAACAAAAAGCCTTCTCCACTTGTGCATCCCATCTCATTGTAGTCATTGTCCATTATGTTTGTGCTTCCTTTGTCTACTTGCGACCCTCAGCCAAATATACTTCGGACAAAGATAGGCTGGTGACAGTAACCTATACCATCATCACTCCACTGTTGAACCCTATGGTATACAGCTTCAGGAACAAAGATGTGCAGCTGGCTATTCAGAAACTGATTGGAAAGTCTGTGTTTTCTCTTAAGACTCTATAATCAGGATACTTTCAAACAGTAGGGACACCATTAGACCAATTGTGTCACGATTATTTAAATCATGAGATTATCTAGTCTATTTATTCTAACTGTGAGGCCTTGGATTGTTTCACATTTGGGGCCTATATGTTCTATGTAAAGCAGAGATACCAATATTTTCTTCCTGGAGTCATTGTAATTAAGAGAGATTACAAAATATCTGGCAATAGAGTATAACTCTCCTCCTCTTTCCTTTCTTCCTCTGGATTTAAAGTCCTCAAAAAGGTCTTAGCAACCATCATTTTTTGCCCTATATTTGTCTTGTTTGACAAAAATGTCTGATTGCACTCTGTTTAAGGTTATGTCCAGCTTAAAATGAGGTGTCGAGGCCTGAAGGTGGCTTAGATCTAGTGGTATGATATGGCAGGGAAAACTGTACTATATGGGTAATTAGATGATTTAAAACTGGACACTGGTTAGGTCATGACTAAAGTTTTGACTCTTCTCTGAATCTAAATTCTAATACATGGAAAGTAGGGATAATGTAATTTTCCTGTTCTACATTTTGGAGGTTTTATTTGTATCTTATAAATAGTATAAAAGAAAGTGTAAAAGCAGTGCAAAATGTGAAACTACATACAAAGTAGAACTCATATCAAGCAAGTTTTGCATAACTGAGAGGATTTTAGTTCTTTCAAGTTCTTCAAAACAGGTATTTTGGAATGGCTTTTCTGACTGCTCCTTTGAACCACTTCTTACATAACATAGAAGTTATGCTACGTAACATAGAAGTTATGCTACATAATGGAATGGAAAACAATATTCAATCATTCTGTCCCATCTCGGGCTAAAGGTGTTGACATGGCTTTCCACACTGAATTTATTATGAAGAGAAAGCTACCCAGTTTCAAATTTATCATGGGAATATATAAGATTTGAGAGAGAAGTACTTTGGTGATCATCTGGTCCAATCTCTCACCTGTACAGAAATTTCTTCATCTAAGGGAAACCCTACTCCACTGATTGGGCATCAACGACCTTACAAAATGTGTGTTCCCATTGCACTCAGGTCTTACTATTATTCCCTCTCATTTCAGCTGATGTTTGCCTCTGTTTTCACCCATTCTATCTCTTGTGTCATACAGTAAGTCGAGTCCTGGTTCCCAGATGTTTGAGACAGTTATGATGACAATCTGAATGTTTTCTATAACTTATGTGACCTGAGTTTCAGATGCCTCTCTATCCTGGGTGCAGTTCTCTAGCTATGGTGTAGATTATCAGTATTCTTTTAAAATAATAATAAATAAAACTGAAGTTCATATTTCATGTGCAGCCTCTTTTTTCTGGGGTATAATATAACTGTATTCTTTCCTGTTAACCTTATTTAGATTTTCAAACTAAAATGTGTCAAATCACAAATAATGTTTTCTTATATTTAAAAACTATAACCTCTGTTCCTATTTCTATCTTCCTTTTCCATTTTTTGGCCTAAGTATTTTTATTTATTTTCATTTTACTTCATTTCATTTTCATAGTTAAATAATTAAGGCATTTCAAGTACAACATTGGTTATTGCCATTGTTTTCTTCTGTTCTTTTTTTTTTTCCCAAATGGTTTATATTTCTCATTTATTGACCAAATGTTATTTAGGAATGGAATGTTTATGCATTATAGTTATATTCATGCTGATATTTAAATAACTTCTGTTATTTATTTCTAGTTTAGTTTTGTGTTGTGGGAGAATGTGATTGACAGTTCTATTTTTACAAATTATTATGTTTTATTAATGGTTTCTTATGAATTATGCTCAGTGAAGCACACTCATTTAAGTTAAAATTTTGGTATGTGTAGATGTTATATTTATTTTATGAATTAAATTTAATTAAACTATTTTAGTACACTATATTGTTATTGGTGTGTATATGACCTGTCATGGTTTCATAGTGCTGAATTAAAATGCTTTGCTGCATTTTAGAGCTTACTAGAGTTTTATTACACTTCTAACAACATTGATGTTGAATTTTGTTGTGAAATCTTTTATTACATACCAAATACATCTCTTGGGATTTAACATGTATTTCTACCTATAAATGCACTAAAATAATAGCAGGTGTATTAAAAAATACATATAAGCCATCATCAAGAAGGTAAACAGGAGAGAACACAGGGGAGACATCAAAACAATTATAGAAGCAAAAATAAAAAAGATGATTGACATGGTTGTAAGAGAAAGAGAGAAAGTTGAAAACACACCTGCAAAACGGGGAAGCCAACCAGTTCACAATGTCTAACTGTATCTGGATATTCTTGTCAAAATTGGGTCACCCAGATGATATTGGGAGGAGTAAGATTGGTTTACTATCTGAATAAGGAACTCAAATTCTCCATCAGTGCTTCTCAAATCATCTGCAGTAAAGAACCAGTTTCTTTTTACATTTCATAGAAGGCCAATACTTCAGTAAGATACGATAAAAATCAACTACTAGAAAAAAGAAATGAAAAGCATCTGAGCTATTCTATACTCTGTTCCAAAAAAATGTGTCTGATTGTGTGCTTGTATGTCTCAGTAATATCAAATTTTATAATAGTTGCTTACCACTGGTAAGTAACAAAAATGTAATGTAGTTTCTATATCTGTCTCATTACAAGCCGATAACAATAAGCTCATAGATCAGCACTAGACCGCCGACTCCCACTGGAGTAACATCGCTTTGTATCTGTTGCATGCCAGGTTAACATTGGAGGTTAACTTTTATGGCAGTTAAACTAAGGACTTCTGATTTCAAACACTTGGTAGAACAGAGGCAAATGTAAGGGGCTGTACTTCAAGCAGAGGATTAAATGTGAGTGGTTTCATACTATGAGGCACCACCAGCCTCTTTCCCAACACTCAGACCCCAGATTGACAACCAATCTTATACCTTTCACTTAGGTAGCAGGAGTGTTTCTTTCTGGAGAAGGTAATGAGAAGTTAGGAGTAATTTCAACAAAATGAATAGCATTGCTTTGGCTGACTTCTGTGTAGGAGCCCACCAGTTCACAAGGTCTACCCATGTGTAGAGAGCTTCAAACAGGCTTTTTAGTGCTGTGGTCTGGAATATATTTGAACATCCAAGAGTTATCAGACATTTGAAGAAAGTTTTAACATGAAACACAGATACCTAAAGATAAGAGAGAATCCCCTGGGGGATATACAGGAAATGCATAGAATCAAAAAAAGTTGATATCTTCATATAAAATATATTGGAACCATGAAAGAAGAACAGTATATCATGTACACTTTTTAATTAAAACACAAACACACAGAAAAGTGCACAAATTATAATGAACACATCAATTAATTATCACAAAGTGAATATGAACAGGTCAAAAAATATAATCTTCCAAACACTTCATTACCCACTACCTATTCTCCAACAGAAACAACATTCATGGCTTCTAATATCATGCATTAGTATTTTCATGCCTTCACACTTTATAACAATATATTTACAGAGCTATATTCCCTAGTATTATTATTTTCTTTTACTCCAGTTTCTCTTTTTGTATCTTTTTCTGTTATAGCCTTATCCATCAAGTTTATTGTCCTATGTTCCTCCAAGTTTAACCTTCATTTATGAAATAATTTTTCTTTCATTTCCAACTGCTTCCTAATCTATCCCCTCTCCTTTCAAAACTTCTTCTCTTCTATTCACTCTTGACTGAGTTTATGATTCTGATCTTTGCTATTATTTTGTATTTTCTATGACTTCTTTAATTTCTTTGACCTCATTTTGAAATATTTAGTTAGAGTTTTCAGAGATTTTGAAGTCATATCTTCCTGGCTATTGCAAGTTGTGTTCCCTAGGAAGCATATTCTGAGATTGCTTGACATATAGAATATTTGTTAATAAATACATGTATTTATACAGATTAACACCTGTGGAATATGGGGGGAAGTATTGGGTACAGAGAGAGGTCACGCCGAATGCACTCCTAGTGACAACCTCAGCTGACCCAACAGTGAGCTCCGTAGCTGGAATGACCATTCAGAGGCGTCCTGAGCTGGGCCACAATGGTCAGGGCTTTATTAATCTGCATAATTTTGTTTGGGTGTAGCCTGCTCTACGAAGCCTGTTACTTTGGACAAGGTGCCTGTGTTGCTGACACAATGACTAAGTTGACAGCTAAAGTCTGCCTACTGACAGAGCTACCATCAGTTGGGGAGCAACAAGTCCTTTATTTGAAGGAGAACCTGGGCAGGGTATCTTGGTTTTCACTCTGTAGGTGCGCAGCTATTCTCTATAGTAATGTTGCACTGCTGAAGATTTTTTTTTCTCATAATAACTTCATATGAAATACAGGCATGATCTCTTTTCCTGAACTAATGTTTAGTGAGATTAGTTTTCATGTACTCTTGTGAGGGGAGGCTAGTATTCCTAGTTTTGCAGCTGTTGAGCTCCCTCTTGTGTTGTCATCAGAAAGTATTCAACTGTTAATTGGAACCTCTAAACATTGTTTGTTTTAGTTAATAGCAAATCAGCCAATGACTTTTCAAGTTATTACCACTGGCAGTTGTTTTTTGTTGTTCTTGTTGTTCTCCCGATATTAGTGCTTCCAGAAGCTGTTCTTTTGCTCTTCTTTGTTTATCATCATTTCTAATACTATACTTAGAGTTCCTTGTGTGTATTTTGTTAATTAGGTTTTTAAAAAACATGGTCATGAGGGTTTTTAATTTCCCTTTTACATTCACTTTTTTCCTTATTTTTAATTAAGGAAGAGTTTACATTTAAAAATTTAAGTATTTTAAGTATCAGTTATTTGAGGTTTTACAAATACATTCACCCATTTAACCACCCCACCAATCAAGAAATATGATATTTTTATCACATCCAAAAGTTATCTCATGCGAATTTCCAGATGACTCCTTACCCAGAGACAACACAGAATTTGATTTTTATCAATATAGTTCAGTTTACACTTCTTGAATTTGAGATACATATAATATTATAGTATGTACTCTTGTGTGTCTAACCTCTTTCAGAAAACCTAATGCTTATGAGATTCATCTATCTTACTGCATATAAAATAATTTGTCTTTTTATTGATGTATTCACCTGAATGGATATGCAAAAACGTATTTATTCATTTATCTGTTGATAGACATTTGGTTCATTCTAATTATTGGCTGTTGTAAATAAACCTGCCATGAAAATGTTTTGAACAAATCTTCTGTGGACATTAGTCCTCTCTCTTAGATGTTTAGCAGTAGCACTTCTGGGGTCATAAGATAGGTATACATTTAACTCTATAATGTGATTCCCAAAACTTTCCTACCAGCTGCTT
Source organism: Colobus angolensis palliatus (assembly GCF_000951035.1). Classification (NCBI taxonomy): domain Eukaryota; kingdom Metazoa; phylum Chordata; class Mammalia; order Primates; family Cercopithecidae; genus Colobus; species Colobus angolensis. Next base: position 175,712 of record NW_012117810.1, read on the forward strand.
CACATTTTCTCCAACTTTTGGCACTGCCTGTTTTATTTTCCTGTATTTTTAATATATTAGTAATTCTAGTGAGGGTAAGTAGTACCTCATTTAGTTGTATTTTGTATTAGCCTGATATCTAATTATGTTGAACATTCTTTTATCATTTGCCTATTGACTATTCATTTGTTTTTAGTAAATTGCCTTTGTCTTCTGCTCATAAGATTATTTTAAAATTATTGAATCCTATTATTTATATGTTCTGAATTAAGTTTGTTTGGAACACATATGTGCTACGAATATTCTCCCCAAGTCTGTGACTTCCATTTCTATTATTTAAGTAGTGTCTTTTAATGAGGGAAAGTTTTATAGAATTTTGATTAATTAAATTTAAAATTGTTTTATTTTATATTTAGTACTTCTTGTGTCTTGTCTAACAAACATTTGCCTAAACTGAAATCAAAGAAACATTCCCTTATATTTGCACCTAGATCTTTATAGTATTAGCTCGTAAGTGTGGTGCAGGTTCATTTGTTTATGTTTTATGTCTTAATCAAATATATTGAGACATAACTTATATACAATAAAAGACACAAATTTTAAGTGTATATTTTGATGTTTTGACATATATGTAGAAACAAGCAACCACCACCATGATCAAGATATAGAACAATTCTTTGCATGTAAGACAGAAACAAAGGGTTATCAATGACAGTTTCTATCCTACATCAGGCTCAGCCTCCAATGTGTTTCTGCATTATATTTGTATTATACTTTATTACTTATTCATACAGGTAAGTAATTTCAAGTTAAAAGAGAATTTTTTGTTTTTTTTTTATATTATCCCTTCTTGCAATGCTTTTCTATTAAAGTCAGATACAGGGAAATCTTTAACTCCAGACTTACCCAAAGCAACTTTTCTACTGATTTCAAATGTGTTAAAAGTTATACAACAGAATATCAAGTCTGTATTTGTTTTAAAATACTTAAAAATAATCAAGAAATGTTTACTAAGCTACATCTTAAAAGACAGTTTAGTATTAGTGTAAAGATGAACAAATAGATTAATGGAACAAAATAATATTCAGAAATAGAAACACATATGTATAATTTTCTACAAGGCCCTCAAGGCAATGTATTATAAAAATGATATTGAAAATGAAAAAAGATATAGAACATTTCGGTTACCCCAAAATTTTCTCACATGCTCCATCCTATTGTGCCCTGTATACCACCATCAGCCCCAGGAAAACAATGATTTGCTTTCTATTGCCAGAATTTAGTTTGACAATACAAGAATCTTATCAGAATAAAATAACATTTTGCTTTCTAACTTTTTATCACTAAGCATACTTTTGAGGTTTATCCATGTTGTATGTAACTTCGCAGTTCATTCTTTTTGTACCATTGTGTACATATACACAATGTGTTTTCTTACACTCCCAACAGAAACATATGAGAGTTACCAGTTGCTTAACATTCTCAACAAACTGTGTTAGTCTTAATTTCATATATTAAGTAGATGCATAATTGTATCCAATTGTGGTTAGAATTTAAATTTTTTTTGATGACTAAAGACACTGAATATATTTTTGTGTGTGTATATTGGCCATCTACATATGTTTTAGTTGAGCGCCTTTTCAGATCTTTTGTCCATTCCTTAATTAGAGGCATATTTTCTTCTTTGCAATATTTGAGTTGGTTCCTTTGTCTTCATAATTGCAATGTAAGAGTTCCTTATGTTTTCCAGGTAGATATATTTTTGTTATATTATGCCAATATTTTCACTATATTGTAACTTGCTTTTAATTTTCTACCATGTCTTTTGAAGAGCAGAAGTTTCCTTTAGTTTTGATAAAGTCCAACTTACTGACTTTGACTTTTATAGTTTAAGTGCTTTCTGTCATACTTAATAAGTTTCTGAAAAATTCGAGCTCACTAAAGTTCTATCTAATGTTCTGTTTAATAATATTAGTTCTCATAGGCAGAATGTGATTCATCTCCAGTTAATTTTTGTAAGTGGTGTAAAAAATGTCAAGATTCTTTTCTATCCAAATGCATCATTATTGGAAGGAGTATTCTTCTACCATTAAATTGCCTTGAGGGCCTTTTAGAAAATTAACTATACATACGTGTTTTTAGTTCTGAATGTTCTGTTTTGTTCCATTAATCTATTTGTTCATCTTTATACTAGTACTAAACTGTCTTTTAAAGTGTAGCTTAATAAACATTTCTTGAAATCAATGTAATACCCTCTGGATTCTGCCATCTTAGTGCCTCTTGGGAAGCCATCCATGAGGAAGTGCTGTACTTTAGAACTTGCTGGAAAATCACTCTCTGGTGTACTCTGGGGGTGGAGGACATCTATGGGAAGATGTACTCTGGGGGTGGAGGACATCTATGGGAAGATGTACTCTGGGAGTGGGGGACATCTATGGGAAGACGCTTCTGTTTGAGACCTTCTGGGAAAATACTTTTGATGATGGTACCACCTGGGAGGTAGCACTACTGGGAGTCCTGCTTGTTACTAGACTTCACACACATAGCATGTCCAGGCAGATGAAAGCATGCCAGAAATGGGAAGATAACCCCATTTTAACTTCAGTGTTCCTTCATGCCTGCTAAAGGAGAAATACTCCAGTAACACAATCAGGACAAATAAACGTAGATTTGGAGCTAAAAGGCAATTACACTCTTAATTTTCTTTCTTTTTAAAATTTTGACAGAATTTAGTTTTTATTCATCTCTATGAGCTCTGGAATTATGTTAATGTCAAAAGATGTTTATAAAGTATACTCCACTAAAATTTTTCTCAAAATTCTAACAAAGGCATTTAAAACAAGGGTTACAGAGGTCAATTACAATTTCACTCAGAAATAAACAATATTTGTTTTTATATAGGACAATGATTGTTTTTTAATATAGCATGGGTCACAGATATACTACTTTTTCAACTAGGTCAACATCAACTTTTTTTGTGTATTGTAAGAACATTTAACATGAATACACCCCTCTGATCAAAATGTTAAGTGAATTATATGGTATTGGTAACTGTAGTGATATATTATGCCATTCTTGCGTAGCTATAAAGAAATACCTGAGAATGGGTAATTTATAAAGAAAAGAGGTTTACTTCGCTCATGATTCTGCGAATTTACAGGAAGCATGGTGCTGGCATCTGCTTGGCTTCTGGTGAAGCCTCAGGGAGCTTTCAATCATGGTGGAAGGTGAAGCAGGAGTGGGCACATCATGTGACCAGAACAGTAGAGAGAGAGTTGGGGGAAGGTGCCACAAATTTTGAAATGGCAAGATCTTGTGAGAAATTACTCACTATCATAAAAATAGACCAAGCCATGTGAAGTTCACCCCCATAATCCAAGCACCTCCCACCTTCAGCACTGGTGATTACAATTCAATGTGAGATTTGTGTGGGGACAAATATCCAAATGATATCAATATTTCTGTCTCCTCCCAAATCTTGTGTCCTTCTAACATTGCAAAATATATTTATGCCTTTCTAACAGTCCCCCAAAGTTCTAACTTGTTCCAGTGTTAACTCAAAAGTCCGAAGTCCAGAGTCTCATCTTTGAGAAGGAAAGTCCCTTTCATTCATGAGCCTCTAAAATCAAAACAAAGTTATTTACTTCCAAGATGCAATAGGGATATGGGTATTGGGGAAACATTGCTCTCTAAAAAGAAAGAAATTGGCCAAAAAAATAGGGGCTACAGGCCCCATGCAAGTCCTAAAGCCAGGAGGGCAGTCATTAAATTTTAAAGCTCCAAAATAATATCCTTTGACTTCACGTTCTACATCCAGGCCACACTTCTATAAACTCCTCATGGAGGTTTCAATCATGGCTCTCAAGGCTTAGGGCAGCTGTGCCCCTATGGCTTTGCAGGGTTCAGTCTCCATGTCTGTTCCCATTAGTTGATGGTGAATGCTCTTGGCTTTTCCAGGTGCAGAGTGCAAGCTGTCAGTGGATCATCCTTTCTGGGGTCTGGAGAATGGTGATCGCCTTCTCACAGCTCCACTAGGCAGTGTCCCAGGAGGAACTCTTGTGGGGGCCCAAACCCACATTTCCCCTCTGCATTGCCATAGTAGAGGTTCCATAGTGCCAATTCTCATTCACTCTGAACTCTGTGTGCTTATAGGCTTAAAACCATGTGTAAATTGCCAAGTCTTAGAGTGGCTCGAATTCTTCAAAGTGACATGTTGAGCAGTAACTGGGCCCCTTTGAGCCCCATTTGAAGCTGGAGCAGCAGAATGCAGGGAGAAGTTTCATGAAGCTGTGTGTGGCAGCAGGGATTCTGGGCCTTCAATGGAAGGGGCTGCCACAGAGGTCTCTGAAATGCCTTCAAGGCTTTTTCCCCATTGTCTTGGCTATCAGCACTTGGCTCCTTTTAAGGTATGCAAATTTCTTTAGTAAATGGTTGTTCCACAATCTGCTTGAATTCTTCTCCCCTCAAAAGCTTTTTTTTTCCTTTGCCACATTGCCCGGCTGCAGATTTCTCAAACTTTTATTCTCTACTTTCCTCTTAAATATAAGTTTCAGCCTTAAGTTAGTCCTTTGTGCCCACATCTGAGTGTAGGTTGTTAGAAAAAACCAGGCCACATCTTGAATGCTTGGCTGCTTAGAAATTTCTTTCATCAGATACCCTAAATCATCATTTCAAAACTTTAACCTCCGCAGATCCCTAGGGCATGAACATAAGGCAGCCAAGTTCTTTGCTAAGGCATATCAAAAATGACCTTTGCTCCAGTTCCCAGTGTGTTCCTCATTTCCATCTGAGACCTCCTCAGTCTGGACTTCACTGTCTGTATCACACATCAGCATTTGGGTCACAACCATTTTACCAGTCTCTAAGAAGTTCTAAACTTAACTTCAATTTCCTGTCTTCTTTTGAGCCCTCCAAACTCTTCCATTCTCCACCCATTACCCAGTTCTAAAGCTGCTTCTACACTTTCAGGTATCTTTATAGTAATGCCCCACTCCTCTGTACCAATTTCTTGTGTTACACCATTCTTACCTTGCTATAAAGCAATACCTGAGACTGGGTAATTTATAAAGAAAAGAGGTTTAATTGGCCCATGGTTCTGCAAACTTTACAGAAAGCATGGTGCTAGCATGCGCTTGGCTTCTGGTAAAGCCTCGAGGAGATTTCAATTGTGGCAGAAGGCATAGTGGGAGCAGGCACATCACTTGGCCAGAACAGGATTGAGAGAGAGAGTGGAAGGGAAGGTGCAACACTTTTAACTGACCAGATCTTGTGAGAACTCACTCACTATCACAAAGAAAATACCAAGCCGTGAGGGACTCATCCCCATGATCCAAACACCTCCCACCAGGTCCCATCTCCAGCGTTGGGGATTATAATTCAACATGAGATTTAGGTGGAAACAAATATTCAAATTATATCAAATCACAATGTTGTACAGTTGGTTTCTAGAATTTGTTTATCTTGTATAACTGAAACTTATATTCAACAAAATGGAACTCACATTTTCTCCTCCCCTGCCTACTGGTAACCACTGTTCTACTTTCTGTTTCTATGAGTTTGACTAATACTGTATAAATTTCTCTTATGGGCATATATTCAAAATTCTTAAAATTGGGATTTTAAAGTGACATTAACAATACCATGTTTATTGTGACATTATTCACAATAGCCAAGAAAAAAAATAACCCAAATGTTCATGAACAGATTGATGGATTAAGAAAATGTAGTGTATACTTACGATGGAATATTATTGAATGTGATTAGTAATCTTATAAAAGACAAGAAAGAACTTGTTGCTCTTTCTCTGTTCTTCATCATGTGAGGATATAATTAGAACACAGCTATCTGAAAACCTCAAGCAAACCCCCTTATTAGATGCTGAATGTGTGAGTAGTTGAACTTGGACTTCCCTCCCTGCAGTACTGTGAGAAATAAATGTTTGTTGTTTAAGCCACCCAGTCTATGGCAATTTGTTATAACAGCTGGAACTGATTGAGACAGATGGTTTTCATTTCTGTGGCATCAATGGTAATGGCTTCTCATTTGTTTCTGGTTTAATTTATTTGAGACTTGTTTTTTTAGCCTAGATAACTTTTTATCATTTTTTTAATCTTTTCAAAACACTAACTCTTAGTTTTAAATTTTTTTCAATTGTTTTAATATTCTCTATTTCATTTATTTCTGCTTTAATCTTTATAATGCCTTTAGGTATAACGCTAGGTGGTTTATTTGAGATCACTCTTTTTTAATAAGAGTGTTTCTTCCTATAAACTTTTCTCTTACTGCTCTTTTTGCTGCCTTCCATAAGTTTTTTAAATTTGTCTTGAGATACTTTTTAATTTCCCTTCAATTTCTGCTATGACTCAATGGTATGTTATTTAATTTCCACATATTTGTAAATTTTTCATTTTTTCCTACTATTGGTTCCTAGCTTCATTCTATTGTGGTTGAAAAATATATTTTTATGTGTATCAGTCCATTCTCACATTGCTACGAAGAAATACCTGACACCGAGTAATTTACAAAGACAAGAGGTTTAATAGGCTCATGGTTCTGCAGGCTATACAGGAAGCATGATGCTGGCATCTGTTTGGCTTCTGAGAAGACCTCAGAAAACTTACAATTATGGTGGAAGGTAAAGAAGGGCGAGTAGACATATCACACAGCCATAGCAGGAGCAAGAGAGAGACTGAGGAGAAGGTGATATACACTTTTACACAACCAGATTTTATGAGAACTCACTCACTCACTATCAGAAGAACAGCACGGAGGGGATGGTGGTAAACCGTTTATGAGAAATCCATGCCCATGGTCCAGTTACCTCCCATCAGGTTCCACCTTCAATATTGGGAATTACAATTATACATGAAATTTCGGCAGGGAAACAGATCCAAACCATATTCATATGATTTCAATCTTTTTTATTTGTTGAGACTTAGCATATGATCTTTCCTGAGGAATGAGCTGTGTATTTTTGAGAAGAATGTGTATTCTGCTGCTGTTGGCTGGAATATTCTGCACATGTCTATTAGGATCATTTGATCTATTACATTGTTCACATCCACTATTTCTTTTTTTTTTATTATTACACTTTTAGTTTTAGGGTACATGTGGACAATGTGGAGGTTTGTTACATATGTATACATGTGCCATGTTGGTGTGTTGCACCCATTAACTCGTCATTTACATTAGGTATATCTCCTAATGCTATCCCTCCCCCTACCCCCTCCCCACAATAGGACCCGGTGTGTGATGCTCCCCTTGCTGTGTCCAAGTGATCTCATTGTTTGATTCCCACCTATGAGTGAGAACATGCAGTATTTGGTTTTCTGCTCTTGCAATAGTTTGCTGAGAATGATGGTTTCCAGCTGCATCCATGTCCCTACAAAGGACACACACTCATCCTTTTT
>NW_012117810.1:185409-185995 GCF_000951035.1 Colobus angolensis palliatus
AGGGATTCAACTTCTTCCTGCTTTAGTCTTGGGAGAGTGTAAATGTCCAGGAAATTATCCATTTCTTCTAGGTTTTCTAGTTTATTTGTGTAGAGGTGTTTTAGTATTATCTGATGGTAGTTTGTATTTCTGTGGGGTCATTGGTGATATCCCCTTAATCATTTTTTATTGCATCTATTTGATTCTTCTCTCTTTTCTTCTTTATTAGTCTTGCTAGAGGTCTATCAATTTTGTTGATCTTTTCAAAAATCCAGCTCCTTTATTCATGTATTTTTTGGAGGGTTTTTTGTGTCTGTATCTCCTTCAGTTCTGCTCTGATCTTAGTTATTTCTTGCCTTCTCCTAGCTTTTGAATGTGTTTGCTCTTGCTTCTCCAGTTCTTTTAATTGTGATGTTAGGGTGTCAATTTTAGATCTTTCCTGCTTTCTCTTGTGGGTATTTAGTGCTATAAATTTCCCTCTACACACTGCCTTAAATGTGTCCCAGAGATTCTGGTATGTTGTATCTTTGTTCTCATTGGTTTCAAAGAATATCTTTATCTCTGCCTTCATTGTGTTATGTATCCAGTAGTCATTCAGGAGCAGGTT
>NW_012117810.1:187167-196237 GCF_000951035.1 Colobus angolensis palliatus
CTGCTTTTTCCCCATCTTTGTGGTTTTATCTGTCGTTCCTCCTTTAGCTCTGAGAAGTTTGATTGACTGAAGCCTTCTTCTCTCAACTCGTCAAAGTCATTCTCCATCCAGCTTTGTTCCGTTGCTGGCAATGAGCTGTATTCCTTTGGAGGGTGATATGTGCTCTGATTTTTTTAATTTCCAGCTTTTCTGCACTGCTTTTTCCCCATCTTTGTGGTTTTATCTGTCTTTGGTCTTTTATGATGGTGACGTACTGATGGGGTTTTGGTGTGGGTGTCCTTTCTGTTTGTTAGTTTTCCTTCTGACAGTCAGGACCCTCAGCTGTAGGTCTGTTGGAGTTTGCTTGAGGTCCACTCCAGACCCTTTTTGCCTGGGTATCAGCAGCAGAGGCTGCAGAAGATAGAATATTGCTGAACAGCGAGTGTTGCTGTCTAATTTTTGCTCTGGTAGCTTCGTTTCAGGGTTGTACCCCATCGTGTGAGGTGTGAGGTGTCATTCCGCACCTAATGGAGGATGTCTCCCAGTTAGGCTACTCGGGGGACAGGGACCCACTTGAGCAGGCAGTCTGTCTGTTCTCACATGTCAACCTCCCTGCTGGCAGATCCACTGATCTCTTCAAATCTGTCAGACAGGGGCATTTACCTCTGCCGAGGTTGCTGCTGCTTTTTGTTTAGCTGTGCCCTGTCCCCAGGGAGGAGTCTACAGAGGCAGGTTGGCCTTGTTGAGCTGCAGTGGCCTCCACCCAATTCGAGCTTCCTGGTGGCTTGATTTACCCACTTCAGCCTCAGCAATGGTGGGTGCCCCTCCCCCAGCCTCACTGCCACTTTGCTGTTAGATCTCAGACTGCTGTGCTAGCAATGAGGGAGGCTCTGTGGCCATGGGACCCTTCAGGCCAGGTGTGTGATATAATCTCCTGGTGTGCCGTTTGCTAAGACCCTTGGTAAAGCACAGTATTAGGGTGGGAGTTACACGATTTTCCAGGTGTTTTGTGTCTCAGTTTCCCTTGACTAGGAAAAGGGATTCCCTTCTCCCTTGTGCCTCCCAGGTGAGCCAATGCCTCGCCCTGCTTCAGCTCTCACTGCTCGGGCTGCACCAGCTGACCAGCACCGATTGTCTGGCACTCCCTAGTGAGATGAACCTGGTACCTCAATTGAAAATGCAGAAGTCACTCATCTTCTGTGTCAATTACACTGGATCTGGAGGCTGGAGCTGTTCCTATTGGGCCATCTTGGGCATTCCCCCACTATTTCTTTATTGATGTCCTGTCTGTATGTCCTATACTTATTGCTATCACTGTGTATTTCTTTCTTCAGATCTGTCAATATTTGTTTTATATGTTTATGTGCTTAGATGCTGGATGCACACACACTTATATATAGATTTATAATTAGTATATATTCTTATGAATTGACCCTTTTCTTCCTTCCTCTCTTCTATTGTGTAAAAGTATAGTTCTATGATAGTAAGTATTAATTTCTTGCTTTTTATCTTTTGTGTATTTCTTGTAGATTTTTGATTTCCTGTTACTATGAGCTGGTAAATGACATCTTATAACCAAATATTTTAAATCAATGTCTACTTAATTGGTTATTAAAAAAGAAAAATAAATAAAGGAAGAAAAAACAAAAAACTACACTTTGACACTATTCCCCTCCTTTTTGAGTTTTTGTTGTTTCTATTTATAACTGTTTCTACTGTCTATCTCTTAAAAAGTTGTTTTCGATAGGTTTGTGTTTTATTCTTCCTATTCAAGATATGAGTGGTTTATTCACCACAGTTACAGTGCTAGAGTATTCTGTATTTGCTTGTTTATTTACTATTACTAGTGAGTTTTATATCTTCAGATGATTTTTTATGGTTCATTAATGTCCTTTTTTCAGATTGAACAACTCTCTTTAGCATTTTTTTGGTAGGATCAGTCTGGTATTGATGAAATCGCTCAGCTTTTGTCTGTCTGGGAAAGTCTTTATTTCTCCTTCATGTTTGAAGGATATTTTTGCTGGGTATAATACTCTAGGATAGTAGTCTTTTTCTTTAGCCCTTTAAATATATAATCCCACTATCTCTTGGCCTGTAAGGCTTCCACTGACAGGTCTTCTGCCAGACATGTTCAAGCTCCTTTTTATGTTATTTGTTTCTTTTCCCTTAGTGCTGTTAGAATTTGCTCTTTATCTGTGATTATTCAGTTTTGATGAATAAATGGCTTGAGATAGTTTTATTTGAGTTTTCTTAGTGTTTTTTGACTCTGTATCTGGATGTTGATATCTTTCTCTAGACTTGAAAAGTTCTCTGTTATTATTTCTTTGAATAAACATTCTACTCCAATCTCTCTATCTCCTTTTAAGGTCAATAAGTCTTAAATTTGCCCTTTTGAGACTATTTTCTCACTCTTGTAGATGTGCTTTGTTTTTTTCTCTTTTCTCCTCTGACTGTGTATGTTTACACATCCTGACTTCAAGCTCACTAATTCTTTCTTCTTCTTTATCAATTTTTCTGTAGAAAGGCTCCTGCATTTTCACCTTCTCGATTGAATTTTTTAACTCCAACATTTTTGCTTTTTTATTATTTCAATTTATTTGTTAAGTTGCTCTGATAGAATTCTGAATTCCTTCTCTACATTATCTTGAGGTTCACTGAGCTTCCTCAAGACAGTTATTTTGAATTCTCTGTCTGAAAGGTCACACACCTCCACTACTCTGGGATTGATCCCTGAAGACTTATTTAGTTTGTTTGGAGGGATCATGTTTTCTTGGATGTTCTTGAGGCCTGTGAATGTCCAGCAATGTCTGGGCATAGGGGAGTTAGGTATTTGTTTCAATATTACCAGTTGGGGCTTGTTTGCAGCTGACCTTCCAGAAAAGGTTTTCCATGTATTCAAAGGGAAATGAAGGTTGGGTTGTAAGCTTACTGTCACGACAGCAATATCAGCACTAGTGGGCACCCCAATCCAGTAACGCTGTGGCTCTTTTGGACTCCTGGAGTCACTGCCTTAGTGGGCTTGGGTAGAATCAGGGAGAATTATTTGGATTACCAGGCAAAGTCTTTCACTCTCTTCCTTCATTTTCCCTTCATCAAAAAGAGTCTCTCTTTGCACTGGGTTGCCTGAAGTTGGGGGAGGGCTGATGCAAGCACTGCTGTGGCTACACAGCTGGCATTCTGCTGGGTGATACTTGAAGCAAGGAGAGTACTAAGTCTTGCCCATGGCATGTGGAAACTACTGCCTATCTACTGATGTTATTTATTCAAAGCCCAAGGACTCTTTAGTCAGCAGATGATAAATCCTGTGAGGACTAGGTCCTTCCCTTCAGGGTAGCTGGTTCCCTTCTGGTCCAAAGTGGGTCTAAAAATGCTATCTGTGAGCTAAGGCCTGGATGGGGTCTTCAGGAATTCACTTGCTGCTTTGTTTTACTGAGGCTAAACTGGTATCCAATGTGCAGGACAAAGTTTTTGTACTCTTCCCTCTCCTTTCCCCAAGCAGAAAGGGTCTCTCCCCAAGCTGTGCAAGTACTCCCTTGGCCACCACAGTTTGTGTCTTACTGGCTCCGTGTGCCCCAATTGCACTGCCTCCAAACACAGCACAACACTAGGGCTTGCCCAAAATCTGCAGTCCTTAGGGCCCAACTACCTCTGAAATCTATTTTCGGTCCCAGACTCCATTAGTGACTTGGTGGTAGAACCAGCCAGAACTTAGTTCCCTCCTGCCAGGGCTTCCTCCATGGGTGCTGGCAGAATTCTGTCCTGTGTTGAGCTCTGCTGTGACAGAGTAGCATTGAGTTTCAATGCATAGTCTCCTAATCACTTTCACTTCACTGTCCCTTCCCCAAGCACACAGATTCTTTTCCATGTGGTGCTGTCAGGGATGGGAGGAGAGGTGATGTAGGCAAAGGAAGAATATTTTTCCTAATCTCTTCAATGTCCCTTTCCTTGATATTGTTAACAACAGGTACTGTGATTGCTTACCTGATTGTTTGGTTCTTATGAAGGTGCTTTCTTACATGGATGATTGTTCAATTTGGTGTTCCTATGAAGGGACAATTGCTGGATGGTTCTAATCAACTATCTTGTTCCTATGACTCGACACTTTTGTCATTATGTAAAGAGCCTCTCTTTCTCTTATGATAGTTCTTTACTTAAAGTTTTTTTTTCATTTAATATAAGTATAGCCATCCCTTCTGTCTTTTGGTTAACATTTACTTAACTATCTTTATCCATCCTTGTACTTTCAGTTCACGTGGGTCCTTAAATCCAAAGTGAGTCTTTTGTAGATAGCATAAAGTTGGATCTTGTGTTTTTTAAATCAATTTAGCCTATGCCTTTTAATTGAGGTGTTTAATCCATTTAAGTTTAATATAATTATTGATAAAGATTTATTGTTGCCATCTTGTTATCCATTTTCTGACTTACTGTTCTTTTGTTCCTCTTTTTCTCTTTTGCTCTTTTCCTTTATTGTATTGATATCCTTTGATTTCTTTTTACTTTTCTTTTGTGCATATTGTGTACTATTTTCTTTGTAGCTACCATAAAACTTATATATGACTTTTCAAAGTTATGGGTGTTAATTTCAAGCTGATAACAACTTAACTTCAATTGCATACAAAAAAATTAACAAATCATAAAGGAAAACAGCAAAAGAGAAAAAAGGGAACAAAAGGACAATAAGACAAAACACATTTAACTTAAAATATTTTCAACTTATAGTGTATTTATCAAGATGTAACTCCACAGTAGGTCAATGAGCATCTGTATTTACTTTGACCAATGAGTTTTATACTCTCATATGCTTTCATGTTTCTGTTTGACATTCTTTTTTATCAGTTTGAACTCCCTTTAGCATTTTACGTAAGGCAGGTCAGTTGATGATAAACTCTTTTGGTTGCTGTTTTGTCTAATAAATGACTTATCTATACATTAATTCTAAAGACAGTTTTGTTGGACATAGCATTTTTGATTAGCAGATTTTTTTAAAGTAATTTGATCTAACCACTTAGGAACATGGGATGGGTTTTGTGTGTAATCATACAGTATTAATTCTTAGTAGACTGTGAAAATTAAGAATGTTATATCATTTACATGTTTCTAATTGCCAATTAATTATTGATTCAGCTAAAATTTAATAAAGAAACTATAAACTTTTATTTAAGTATTTTATTATTTATTTATTTCCATAGCTTTGGGCATACAAGAAGTGTTTGTTTACATGGATGGGTTATATAGTGGTGAATTCTGAAATTGTAAAGCATCTGTCACCTGAGTAGTGTAGATTGTGCACAATATGTAGTTTTTTACTCCTCACCTCTCTCCCACCCTCCCCCCTCTGAATATCCAAGGTCTACTACATCACTCAGTATGCATTAGCATACTCATAGCTTAGCTCCCCCTTATAAGTGAGAACATATGGTTTTTGTTTTCTATTCCTGAGTTATTTCACCTAGAAAAATGGCCTCCAGCTCCATCCAAGATTCTGCAAAAGACATTATTTTGTTACATAATGGTTGAGCACTCCATGGTGTATATATAGCACATTTTCTATATTCACTCATTGGTCAATGGACATTTAGGTGGGTTCCATATCTTTGCAATTGTGAATTGTGCTGCTATAAGCATATGTATGCATGTGTCTTTTTCATATAATGACTTCTTTTTCTTTGGGTAGATACCTAGTAGTGGGATAGCTGGATTGTATGGTAGATCTACTTTTAGCTCTTTAAGGAATCTCTATATTGTTTTCCACAAAGGTTGTACTAATTTACATTTCCACCTCCAGTGTATAAGTGTTCCTTTTTAATTTTTTTAAACCACATCTATTGTTTTTTAACCACATCTATTGTTATCAACATCTATTGTTTTTTGACTTTTTAATAATGGCCATCTTGTAGAAGTAAAGTGGTATCTCATTGTGGTTTTAATTTGCATTTCCTTGATGATCAGTGATTTGAACATTTTTTCATATGTTTCTTGGCTATTTGCATCCCTGCTTTTGAGAAATATTAATTCAGGTCTTTTGCCAACTTTTTGGTGGGATTATTTCTTTTTCTTGCTAATTTGTTTGGTACTACTTGTATGCCAGTATCATTCTGTTTTGGTAACTATAGCCTTGAAGTATAATTTGAAGTCTGATAAAGTGATGCTTCCAGATTTGTTCTTTTTGATTAAAATTCCTTTGGTTGTTAAGTTGTTTTTTTGTTTTATATAAATTTTAGGATTGTTTTCTTCTACTGTTGTGAAAAATGATGTTAATATTTTGATGGACATTGAATTGAATCTGTAGATTGCTTTGGGCAGTATGGACATTTCCACGATATTGATTCTTCCCAGCCATGAGCATGGGATGTGTTTGCATTTGTTTGTGTTATCTATGATTTCCTTCAGCAATGTTTTATAGTTCCCCTTGTAGAGATCTTTCACTTTCTTGGTTAATAGTATTCCTAGGGTTTCTTTTTTTTCAGCCATTGTAAAAGTGATTAAGTTTTTATTTAATTTTCAGCTTGGTTGTTGTTGGTGTATAGCTGTGCTGCTGATTTGTGTACATTAATTTTGTAAACTGAGACTTTACTAAATTTGCTTATCAAATCTAGGAACCTTTTCAATGAATCTTTAGGATTTTCTATGCATACAACTATATTATAGGGGAACAGCAATAGATTAACTTCCTCTTTTCCAATTTGGATGTCTTTTATTTCTTTCTCTTGCCTCATTGCTCTGGCTAGGACTTTCAGTACTATGTTGAATAGAAGTGATGGAAGTGGCATTCTTGTCTTGTTCCAGTTGTCAGAAAAAAATGCTTTCAACTTTTTCCATTCAGTGAATTGTTGACCGTGAGTTTGTCATATATGATTTTTATTATTTTGAAGTAAATCTCTCCTATGTGCAATTTATTGAGGGTTTTTATCATAAAGAGATGCTGTATTTTATTTAATGCTTTTCTGCATCTATTGAGATGATTATATGGTTTTTGTTTTTAATTCTGTTTATGTGATGTATTACATTTATTAACTTGCATATGTTAAATCAGTCTGCTTCCGGGGGATGCAACCCACTTGATCATGATATATTATTCTGTTGTGCTGTTGGATTGGCTAGCTAGTATTCTGTTGAGAATTTTTGCATCTGTGTTCATCAGGGATATTGGTTTTAGTTATTTTGTTGTTGTTATGTCCTTTCCTGCTTTTGGTATCAGAGTGATAATGCCTTCATAGAATGATTTAGGGATGAATTCCTCTTTCTTAGTGTTTTGGGATAGTTTCAGCAGGTTTGATATCAGTTCTTATTTGAAAGTCTGGTAAAATTCAGAAGTGAATTAATCTGGTCCTTGGCTTTTATTTGTTGGGAATTCTGTAAATTACTAATTCAATCTCACTGCTTGTTATTGATCTCTTCACGGTTTCTATTTTTTCCTGATTTAATCTGATTTATTCTGGGAGAGTTGTATGTTTCTGTAATCCAGGATGGTTGAATTTATCCATTTACTCTAGGTTTTCTAGTTTGCATGCATAACGTTGTTCATAGTGGTCTCAAATGATCTTATGTATTTCTGTGGTGTCAGCTGCAATGTCAGTAGTTTCACTTCTAATTGAGATTATTTGAATCTTTTATCTTCTTTCTTGGTTAATCTAGCTAATGGGCCATCTATTTTGTTTATATTTTCAAACAACCAGCTTTTTGCTTCATTGATATTTTTCTATTTTTTGTTTCAATCTCATTTACTTCTAATCTGATCTTTTTTATTTATTTTCTTCTGTTTGCTTTGGGTTTATTATGTTCTTCTTGCTCTATTTCTTTGAGGTGTGGCATTAGGTTGTCAATTTGTGCTCTTTCACACTTTTTGATGTAGGCATTTAGTGCTATAAACGTTCCTCTTAGCATTGTTTTTGCTGAATTCCACAGGTTTTGATAAGTTGTGTCGCTATTATCATTCATTTCAAAGGATTTTAAAATTTCCATCTCGATTTCATTGTGAACACAAAAATCACTCCAGAACATATTATTTAATTTTCATATATTTGCATTGTTTTGATGGTTTCTTCTGGTGTTGATTTCTAGTTTTATTCCAGAGTGCTCTGAGAAGATATTTGATATGATTTTAATTTTTATTAATTTATTGAGGCTTGTTTTGTGGCCAATTATTATATGATCTAAATTAGAGAATGTGATTCTCATCAGCACATGAAACATTCTCTAATTTAGATCATATAATAATCGGCCACAAAACAAGCCTCAATAAATTATTTTTTAAGTAAGTGACTGTTTTATGAATCTGAGGGTGCATATCAAACATGTACTTCAAGATTTATAACTCCTTTAAGAAGCTCTTGCAATGCTGATTTGGCAGCATAAAACTCCCTCAACATTTGTCTGAAAATGACTATTTCTCCTTCATTTAGAAAACAGTTTTGCTGGCTACAAAATTCTTGGTTGACAGTTATTCTGTTTAAGAAGGCTAAAGATAGTATTGCAATCCTTTCTGGCCTGTAGGGTTTCTGCTGAGAATTATTCTGACAGATCTTCCTTTATAGGTTATCTGATGCTTTTGTCTCATTACTTTTAGAATTCTTTCCTTTGTGTTGACTTTAGATAGCCTGATGACTGTATGCCTTGTTTATAACCTTTTTGCAATGAATTTCCCAGGAGTTCTTTTAGCTTCTTGTATTTGGATATCTAAATACCTAGCAAGGCCAGGAAAGAGTCGTTCAATTATTTCCTCAAGTAAGTTTTTCAAAGTTTTGGCTTTCTCTTCTGCTTGAGGAGCACCAATTATTCCTAGGTTTCATATTTTAGATAATCCCAGATTTCTTGGAGATTTTGTTCATTTCTTTTGCTTCTTTTTTTCTTTATTTTTGTCTGCTTGGGTTAATTCAAAAGCCTTGCTTTCAAGTTCTGAAATTCTCTTTTCCACTTCTTTGAGTCTATTGTTAAAACTTTTCACTATTGGCCGGGCGCGGCGGCTCAAGCCTGTAATCCCAGCACTTTGGGAGGCCGAGACGGGTGGATCACGAGGTCAGGAGATAGAGACCATCCTGGTAACATGGCGAAACCCCGTCTCTACTAAAAATACAAAAAACTAGCCGGGCGA
>NW_012117810.1:196392-211772 GCF_000951035.1 Colobus angolensis palliatus
AAAAAAAAAAAAAAAAAAAACAACTTTTCACTATTTTGTAATTCCCTAAGCATGTCTTTCATTTCTATTTAGTTTTGGAAATCAACCAAGTTCCTTTTGGTTTTATTTATGATATTTATCTAACAAATTTTTATCAATATTCTGAATTGTTTTTATAATTTCATTATGTTGGTTTTCACCTTTATCTGGTCTCTCTTTGTGTAGCTTAATAATCAATCTTTTGAATTTTTTATCTGGTATTTGAGATAAGTATTTTAATAAGAAAATTTAGTTTAAAAAATTACGTGCTTACAAATTATTAGGAAGTTTGAAACAGTCAAGGGACTATCATTGGAATTATGGCTTTCAAAAACATGATAATAACTGTAACCCACAGATCAAGAAAACATTGCTGCTGCTGGTGGAGCCAACATTTTTTTTTTTCAGCTTTCTCTATATACTTAACAAGTTGAGGGAGCAGAAACTGAGTGTAACTTCCACAATACAGTGTCAACACACAGATTTCTATTATTTTCCTTCTCTGTAGATGCAAGATAAAAGAAAAGTGACTTCAGTTTTTCTTTCCATATTAGGTATCATGAGGAAAACCAGGCAGAGAACGAAGTTGAAAGATAAGACAAAGAATAGTTAAGAAAACAGGTAAACTGAATCTTAACGACCGTAGCCTATAACCCACAATTTGCCTACAGCTCATCATTTGATGTTCTGGTGTATATTTTGATATAGGAGATTAAGCTTCCTTTTCCTGTTTATACACTAAATCTAGTTAGAGTTAAATTTTAAAAATCTACAGTATAAGACTTAATCAATCTGGAAAACTTTTCAAATATATAGCTGGGGGACTAACCCTACTCCATCTATTCCTTACCACAGGATTGGGTAAAAAGTCCTGTGAAATCGATCACACATTGTTTTAACTTTTAGACTAAAAAACATTTTAAGAAAACTTTTAAATTCAAGGGTACATGTACAGGTTTGTTATACAGATAAATGTGGGCCTTGGGGGTTTATTGTGCAGGATTATTTCATCAACCAGATATGAAGCCTAGTACCCATTAGTTATTTTTCCTGATCCTCTCCCTTATCCCACCCCCCACCCTCCAATAGACTCCTGTGTGTGCTGCTCCCCTCTATGTGTCCATGTGGTCTCATCATTTAGCTCTCACT
The DNA here is from genome assembly GCF_000951035.1 of Colobus angolensis palliatus. Lineage (NCBI taxonomy): Eukaryota > Metazoa > Chordata > Mammalia > Primates > Cercopithecidae > Colobus > Colobus angolensis. The sequence continues at coordinate 197,560 of NW_012117810.1, forward strand.
TATAAGTGAGAACACATTTATCTCTCACTTATAAGTGAGAGGCATTTGGTTTTCTGTTCCTGTGTTAGTTTGCTAAGGATAATAGCTCCAGCTCCATCCATGTCCCTGCAAAAGACATGATTAAATCTCATATATAGGAGACATAAGATGAGAATGTTTCAGCTTTTTGAACTGCTAAGAACATATATTTAAGGCTTTTACCTCCATTTTTTTTTCTGTAATTTGGATAAAGCCAGGTCAACAAAAAAGAAATTAATCAAGTGAAACAGAGAAAGAAAAAGTATTTAGTTATTCATTCAACAAATATATATGTTATCTTTTTACTATGTATCAGGCAATATCCTAAATGATGAAGCTAAACATTTAGCAAAACATTAAAAAGTAACCCCACAAAACCAGAAAATAGAGATATGCAAAGGAAAACATGTAATGATAATTACACAGAAATTTCTAATACATGTTAAGAAGAAAAAGTAAATTATAATGGGATGTTTTTCAGAGGTTGACTTCTGCATGAAGACTGAGCATAATGAAGTAATTCAAGTCCTTTTCTCTGAATATAGAAATAAAAGATATTCTTTGTTTGTATAGTGGAACTGTATTGGAATATTTGAGATGAAATATGTATCATACTAAGTTCACCGGAAACCTGGTTAAACTCCAATTTTAAAAAGGAATGGCTATCTTTAATTTCCTGGAAATTTATCCTCAGTTATATGAGAATGTGATCAGAGGCAGCTACTGGTTTGGGGTCCTGCCTGAGTTCACCATAAATTGTGTCAAGAAGTATTTCTATAAATGTGACTAATCATAGTATTTTTTTCCAGGTCTATTTCTGTTGTGATACTTTAGAGGTTTCTGGATAGTTTTATTTATAGAGTTATGCAGTACCAAGGCTGAGGACTTGGGCAGCATCCTGTGGAGAAATGTTTATTTAGGAAGATGCACTGAGTAGACCAGATGTCCCAAAAGAACCCCAAAACTCAGTTGCAAATGGATAAAACATGTTGTGAACATTCGAAAATTGCTGGAAGCAGCGGTAGCTGCTGTGGGATCTCCATGGGTAACCTGTGACAATGGTTAGTATAATTGGAAAGAAAAAGACTCTGAGACAGGAATCCTCTCATTTGGGAGTTTCTGCTGCTCTGAAGGCTCCTGCTGGGAACAATGCCAGGAAAATCTCTGCTGGGAGCCACTGACAGAAACTGCAACAAACAGAGTCAGGCTGGGGAAGACCTTGATGCTAAGTGCCTTCAGTTCTCTCTTCCATCCCCTTGCGAGTCACTCATAACAAGCTGAGGGAGAATAGAGAGGGCAGATTTTTCCTCTGTTATCTCATAGAGGAGGAAGAATAGCAATTTCCAGGAAACTTGAAGATCTACACACTGTGTTACCTGAGTCCAGAAATAAAAAGCTCGACTTTTAACCTAATTTCAAATTCAGGGTAACACAACAGTGACACACAAATGTAGACAGATACTTAATTGTTTTCTCTCCAATCCCAAGTCCCTCTAATCTATCTTGAGTCAGACTATTAGGGAGTTGCAGGAAAGAATGAGAATAACTGGGGGGGACTAGTCAAGCCCCCTAGGAGGTTACCCACAAGGCTTTACTCCCATTCACAAACGTTGAGGTGGACCCTTGATTGAAGATATTTTCACCTCCAGAAAGCTGGAAAAAAGCAGAGTATCACTTCTGTGACCTGCACTTAAGCACTCCAAAATTTGTCTTCAGTCTCTAAATATATATTCTTTGCTGCTATTATTCAAGGTTTCAGCTCTGTCATCAAAACATTGCTCTTTGCCCCATCTTTCATGCTGTGCTCCTATGCTCCTCTCCTTGGTGCAGCAACTGAATTGTTAGGCTTCAGATGAAGACAGACTAAAAGAGAGAACTTTGTTGCTTTTTTGACAATGATAAAGCAAGACTTTGTTTGTCCTGATGAAGTCTAAGGAAAAAAGGAGCTCCTCCTTCACAAAAAAAAGGCCTCATAAAGACAGGCCTGCATTATCTCCTGTAATATGGTTTTCTTCTTCTTCACTTGTACTTCCTTAATTTACAACAGCCTTCAGCCTCTAAGAGCCACCAGAAAACTTGGAAGAGATGATCAACTAATTACCAATGCCATTATTTTCCTTTTTATTTTTATTTTTTTTAGGTGGAGTCTCATTTTGTTACCCAGGCTTCAGTTCAGTGGCACAATTTCGGCTCACTACAACCTCCACTTCCTGAATTCAAGTGATTCTCCTGCCTCAGCCTCCTGAGTAACTAGGATTACAGGCACCTGCCACCACACCTAGATAATTTTTGTATTTTTAGTAGAGATGGGGTTTCACCATGTTGGCCAGACTGATCTCAAACTCCTTACCTCAGATCATCCACCTGCCTCGGCCTGCCAAAGTGCTGGGATTACACGTGTGAGCCACTGTGCCCCACCTTTTGTTTTTTATTTTATTTTATTTTTCTATTAGACCTGTGAGATTTTGGATCTGTGGTGTTTTCTGCATCCCCTTTGCTAAGTGAGAGAAGTACAGAACTGTGCCAAAAATAATATTGCAATAATGATTCCCTGGAGTTTTGGAAAGTATAAGTACCAAGCAACATATTGGGGCCTTACCTAATAAGAGACTAAAGAAAAGTTTTCCAATTATGCTTTGGGAGATTCTTCCCAGAATTATCAGAAGAGCAGATAGGAATACACAGTTTGGGGCATTGAGAGGTTAATAGTAGAAAGGAATAGAATACTGTTATTTCAATATAGAAATGGTTGTATAATAACATTAATTTTTGAGTCTCATCTCATTAGAAGATTTCACTGGATTACAATAGCTATGTTCTAGGGAACATAAGAAAATAACCCTGTTTGGATTATTTTATGTGGGAAATTGAATGAAGATAGTATGTGAATTTACTAATAGAAAAGTTGCCATGTCACCATGATAATTTTAGATGTGTTCTTATTCTCCCATGAGTTGTAGTTTGTTTATCTAGTTACTCAGTGATAGTTAGATAATATATGATAGCTTGAAAAAATGGAAGATAGTATAGGGCTTGGGGGAGATAAAATAGAGTCTCACCAAATGAGCTACAATAAGCTACTTCTTCAAACAAATGCCATGAAATATGTTATATTGAGCCCATAGCGCTGATTACTTCTCTATGAGCCATCTTAGAAAGACTGATTCCTTAAGCAAGGCTTCTCTGGGTAACCGAAAAAGAAAAAAATAGATACCCATAACTCTCTGTCAAGAATGAGCTTTCAACGGTTCACTCATTTTTCAGTCTCAAATGTCTCATGACAGTATTATCTGGTGACAAATGTATATTAGAAATGTCTAATAAGCGGCGAGGAGGTAAGAAAAATGAGTGGCGAATTAACTGGTCATTCTTTACAGACCTTCTGCTGTTTTTGAATCTCACCATCCTAATGTTCCGTGGACAAAACATCTACTGCACAAGCTTCAGAGATGGCAACTGAGGAGGTAAATAAATTGCACTCCTCAGGGAAGATCCTGGTGCTATTTGTTTCGTTAGTCACCAGTTAATACATAAACGTTCGTGAAGAGCCAGACTGAGAGACAAAAAAATAAAAATAAATGCCACAGTAGGGAAATTCATGAGAGCTAGATCTGGTTCATATTCCACAACTTCTAGGTCATGTGAAAGATGAAAATGTGGGCAGTACAATTATAAATATGCAATGTGATCTAGTAGGTTGCAAACTGGCTCTTTATTCCCATTAATTTCCTTTCGAGGCTTAAAATTCCACCATACCCTTCATGAGCTTAAATAATGCCTTTTACAGATGCTCTTTATATAATAAAATATTTAATAATCAACTAATTAAACAAATAGCTTTAAGATAACAATTTGTAGATGTTATGGGGAATACAAAATTACTCCCAAGGCCTTTAAGCTCTGGTATATGCAAAAGTGCATTTCAAGATCATGCAATTGACTATTCAATCATTGTATATTAATAATTTTTTTGAGAATAGCACTGTGTTGGGCACTAAAGAAAAAAATTAAATTTATATAAGTACAATGAACTTAGAGTTGCACTTTGGGAACTTAGAGTTCATATCTATCTTCTGTGATTCAATGTAGTATAGAATAGAAAGTTGCTCAGTAATTTAAAAGAAAGGAAAGCTTATATCACTCTTATCTTCAGAGATCAGAGCTGCCAGATGTTATAGTTCTATTTGAGTCATCAAAAATGAATGCAAAGTGGATAAATATTTTCCAGGTAGAGGGAAAGAGATGAGCAAATCACAGAGGTGAGATGTTGTAAGATGAGAAAACATATTCTTAGCATGTAAAAACCCTCATTTTTTTATTGGAGCGTTTGGGGAGAGCAGTTGAGGAGAGGAGAGAACACTCAGTGAAGAAAGTAAGATGCTTTAGCATCATTCCTGCTAAGAATTATACTTTGCTTATACAGCCTAAGAAAACTGTGTAATATAGACAATAAGTATTTATTAAACGTGTGTTTATTTAATAAAGTAATTAAATTCACATGTTAATTTCCTGTTTGCTATTTAAAGTAGGCAATGCGAAAAGGTCACCTAGACTTAAACGCTGTAAGAGATGTAAACATGTCACTGGAAACAAACATAATCTGTGTATTTTGAAACAATACAATGAATAGATATGATCAGTAGGGCACTTACTACTACAAGTTCTACCTCCTTCTCTGATTTACTGTTTCTCAATCCATAGTGTAACTAACTCTCTGCATCTTTTAGGGTAAACTATCTGTTCTTTCATTTTGGTTCTCTGTAGGTCAATCTCTGGGACCAAGTCAATCAAGCTAACTTCTCTGTCAGAGTTTCTGCTTCTTGGGTTCTCCAGCCTTGAAGAAATCCAGCATATCATTTTTCTGTCTGCTTGTGCCTATATCTGATTGTTCTGAGTGGAAATATCCCTACTGCCACTGTCATCCGCCTGGATCAAAACCTCCACATACCTGTATACTTCTTCCTAGGCATCCTCTCCATTTCTGGGACATGCTATACCTTTGTCATTCTGCCCAAGATGCTCATAGATCTGTTGTCTTTGCTCAGAACCATCTCATTTATTAACTGCCACTCTGATGTTCTTCTTTCTGGGTTTTGCTGTCACTAATTTCATGCTCCTGGATATGATGGTTTATGATTCCTATGTTGCCATCTGCCATCCACTTCACTACCCTGTCCTTATGAGCTGGCAGATATGTAAACAACTGGCAGCAATGTGTGCTGTGATTGGTTTTCTGTTCTCACTCATAGGCTCCTTTTCAGTTTTTCAACTGCTTCTCTGAGGCCCAAACAAGATCAGCCACTACTTCTTTGACATCTCACCAGTTACTTGGCTTGCCTGTACTAATACCTACATCAGGGAGCTAGTCATCTTCAGTGATGGAATTCTAGCACTTACGGTTCTTCTCATTTTATTTGCATCTCCTATAGCTTCATTGTTCACACCATCCTGAGGATCCCATATGTGAAAGCAAGCAAAGAGCCATCTCTACTTGTGCCTCCCATCTTATTATGGTCATTGTCCATTATGGCTGTGCCTCCTTTGTCCAACTGTGACCATCAGCCAAATAATCATCCAGCAAGAACAGGCTGGAGACAGTGACCTTACACAGTTGTGACTCCATTGTTGAATCCCATGGTGTATAGCTTCAAGAATAAGGATGTTCAGATGGCCATTTGGAAAGTGATTTGCCAAGGAGGATTTCCTCCTAAAGCTATAATAAGATTATTTGACATCTACAGAAACATTACTTTAGAGGACATAGTGATAATTATAATGTTAAGAATACTCTTCTTTTTTATTTACATATCACTTTACTAGCCTCATAGTGCATGCTTCCCACGATATTATTTTAATGAGCTTTGTAGGGTGCCATCTTAAACTTGGGTTTATTAAAAATCAGGTACAGGCCTCAAATACTTTTGAAACTTGAACAAGTAAATATTTTGATTTCTCGGTATACTTAAAGAATGGTTTTAGTTTCTTTGGTGACAGATAAGTAAAACATCAGGGGTTGTAATTTAGTATAGAAGGTTCAACTATTACAACTTCTCTATGGTCTAGAAAAATCTTAGTGAGGCACCTTACAAACAAGATTATAAAGAAAAGGGAACCAATACAATGGCATTTTGTTAAATATAATTATGAGCTACCAGTGTTGGAGAGAACCCAGGGCTACCATGTCCACTTCTCAGTCATTGTAGGATTCTCACCTGCAGCATTCTAGCCTCAGTTAACTGCTCTATAGAGAGTTATATCACTGTTAAATATTTCTAAGTGTTACAAAGTTCCAATTTTATGTGTCGTCCTCCTTATGCTCCTGTTGTCTCTAGAGATGTATAGCTTATATATAATATTTAACCTACACAGCAACAATTCAAATACTTGAAGAAGCATAATGTATGCCTCCATCAAACACTTAACCTACCTGAAGATGCTTTTGAACTGTATGATATATCTGAGTTCACAGACTCCTCAAAATTCTTATCTTTATCTACATTCTTTAGATACTTTCCACTTTGTTAATAGTGTTCTTAAAATGACTTACCAGGAAATGAGGTAACACTGCAGGTGACTTAAGATAATCACTTTCCTTATTCTGGAAGTCAATTTTATGCCAATATGGCTTAAAGTTCACTACTTCTCTATCAGTTCTACCACACGTGTGCTCTCCTCTGACCCTTAGGTTGCTTACACTAAAGAGTTTAATGTTATATATCTACAATCCTATGATTATGAAACCTATTATGTTTAGTTTAGTTTAACTTTATTCTTTAAAACAATATTGTATTTGGAATTTGTTCTTTTAAATTACTGTTTTTGATTTTAGCATATAGTTTCAGAATACAAAGGTCTTTTCACATCCCGTTTATAATATGCAATCTACTGGTTGCCTCTCTTATTGTTTCCTTGTATCTCTTCCAGACTTGAATAGTAAACAGTATTTGTATTGTATGAAAACACAATTAATTGTGGTTGCGTGGATTCCAATGCTGAATGGCAAAGAGAACTATGGTTGAATACTGATGCCTGGCAAAGGGTGAATGTGAATCATGGTAATGTGGTCAGATGTTTCATACCTTTGTCTTAGATACTCAATAAAATGAAATCACTTATCGGTCTCCACACGCTCCATTTTGGACACCCTCATGCTTGATTTCCTTTCCATCACATCATGGGAATCGTTGAAAATATGTTCTTCTTTAGTATCTACAAGTTCTAAAATGTAAATAAATGTAAATGTAATAGATAACGCTTTTAAAAAACATTCTTGGGCCGGGCGCGGTCGCCCAGGCCTGTAATTCCAGCACTTCCGGAAGCTGAGTTGGGCAGATCACGAGGTCAGGAGATTGAGACCATCCTGGTTAACACGGTGAAACCCCGTCTCTACTAAAAATACAAAAAAATTAGCCGGGCGTGAAGGCAAGTGCCTGTAGTCCCTAGTACTCCAGAGGGTAAGGCAGGAGAATCGCTTGAACCTGGGAGGCAGAGTTTGTAGTGAGCCAAGATCGCGCCACTGCACTCCAGCCTGGGCGACAGAGAGAGACTCCATCTCAAAATAACAACAACAACAACAACAACAACAACAATATTCTTGGAAAAATATAAATCTGGTGGATGAATTAGAGCAGATTAATTCATAATGCCATAAGAATTACCTGGATTGCCAGATTACCGAGGCAACTTCGTAATAATCAGGTTGGTAGAAGCAGGACCTGTGGGTAGATGGGACATGATCTTATGAAGTGAAAGTAAGAAATTACCTGAGGTACCTGGAAAAGTTTCTTCTATTACCAGGGAAAAAAGTGCCATGGCATTACTTTCTGTCAAGTCTCTCATGTCTCCAACCACCTATCTCTTAAAACCTTCCTTGGTGGCAGTGCTATTCTAAAGCAATTATGCTGTTTACAACTATTCTTAATGCTTATATTACATGTTTTGTTGGTCAAGATTTACTTTTCATTTTAACAACAATATACTATGATTAAAAAATAAATGAATAGGAAAAGATACAGAGAATGGTATTTCTCTGCTTTTTTTCCCCCCGTCTTGAAAAACAGGGATTAAGAATCTAACATTCCGTTAATAAACACAGAGAGTGGATTTGTATAAATTTTTTTCAGGTTGGATACTTTCAGACTGGTTCTATCCTCCCACACTTACCCTTCAGTAATAGAGCTAACAGAAAGCTGGAGTAACTCAAACGAAGCCAAGCAATTAATCCTAGAGGAAGGCATTCTTACTACCCCTTGATTTGTCAAGTTATTTTATTTTATTTTTTTTTTGAGACAGAGTCTTGCTCTATCACCTAGGCTGGAGTACAGTGGCACAATCTAGGCTGACTGCAAGCTCCGCCTCCTGGGTTCATGCCATTCTCCTGCCTCAGCCTCCCGAGTAGCAGGGACTACAGGCCTCCGCCACCACGACCGGCTAGTTTTTTTGTGTGTGCGTTTTCTTTTTGAGACGGAGTCTCGCTCTGTCCCCCTTTCTGGAGTGCAGTGGCACAATCTCGGCTCACTGCAAGCTCCACCTCCCGGGTTCAGGCCATTCTCCTGTCTCAGCCTCCCGAGTAGCTGGGACTACAGGCGCCGGCCACCACACTTGGCTAATTTTTTTGTATTTTTAGTAGAGACAGGGTTTCACCCTGTTAACCAGGATGGTCTCGATCTCCTGACCTCGCGATCTGCCCGCCTTGGCCTCCCTGTCAAGCATTTTTAGGTAGGAAAAGCAGTCTTAGTATAGATATTGGAAAATAAAGAAGAGAAATTGGCTGACTAATAGCAATTTAATAAATAAATAAAGCTGCCTTTAAGAGTCTATCAATTATTTACTCTTTCATCAACTATATATTGAGTTTGACAATGGAAGTTACAACAATGAAAAATCAAATTGTTCTGCTTTCAAAATATTGAATCTACTACTTACTTCCCCCAAATCTCACTCAGTTAAGAGAGTAGTTTTCTTTTTTCCTGTTTTCTTTTTTGTTGCATACCCTATTATTATTCCTGCTGAACCAGTAGTTACACAATATATGAAGTACATTCTCTTGGGCATAAAGCCAGTATACAGGTGGGAATCCCATAGGGCTAAAAAGAAAAACAATCTAGGATTTCTGGATGTGCTCTGAAGTGGCACCTTCTAAGCTGCAATATTTGTTCAACAGTGTTTTTCCAACAAAAGGAGGATGAGCTCACCTGAGAAGCATCCTGAAGGGAAACACCGTTGCACTGGGCAGGGATCAGGAGACCTAAATATTCTTCTAACACAATCTGTGACTTTGTGCTGGTTTCTTTTGTTAAGTAAAAACTGTTGAAAATTCTATTTATACACATTTTAAGTAATGCTTTTTTTCTTTTTCTGTGGCCTCCTTTTGTACTTATTTTGCAATTAAAATATTCAAAAATGTGTTATGTAAAAGGCATTAGGTAGTTAATGAATATCAGTAAGATATAGAATCCTATCAAATTGATTAATATAAATTGTACTTAATTTTCTACCTTAAAAAACTAAAAGTTAGAAAAATATGTGACATAACAGTTTGTAGACATTAGACAAGAGACAGAATAAGATTGTTATTCTTGAGAAAAGAGAAATAAGTGATTTCCACATGTTATGACTTAGAAAATACTTGCAGAGTACAAAGCAAAGAGATGTGGACCCCAGTAACAGACCCTAGACAATCCTAATTTTAGTTCTAAAGAAAAATTGAAGATGGAAATAGGAGTTAAGAGGGTGAAAGAGAAAAAACAGCCCTTGATTACGTTCAGCTGGAATTATTACAACACTTATGTCTCAGTATTATCCAGTTGAACATAAGTAATTCCATAGGACTTTAGTACTGGACACTGTGTGACCTTGATGGACTGAGACAAAATATGTTAAAATATTTTAAATATAAAAAATGTGTACATTTCTTATATTTAAAAATATAAAAACACCAAGATAATATTGTATAATACTGAGGCATAACTGATAGAATAAAAAAAGCTCTATATGTATATATACGTGTGTGTATATTTATGCATGTATATATATAGAAAGAGAGAGAAAAAGAGAGAGAGAGAGGCAGCAGAGGACAGCAAAATATATCAAGTAGTCTTACTGAATTAAAGATTAGATTAGATAAAGATTATAGAGAAGACTAGATTAGATAGAGTATTAAGGAGACTAGATTAAATAAAGATTAGAGTATAGAGAAGACAAAGGGACCATTTCAAGACAAATAACTAGAGAGAAGGGATTAGCACACACAGAGGGACGTCTAATAGCTGCAAAGGGATCTCCTCAAATCTTTGGAAGAGTGCTAATTTGTACGTTTGTTAGAGTAAACTTCTTGTAGAATATGAATGACTACTGGAAGCAATAGACTAAACAAGTCCTAGAGCTCACACAAAGAAGAGTTTATATTCCCAACAGCCATCAAGTATAATTTATAGAAATAAAAAAATATTATCTGAATTTTAAAAATACACTAAGTAGGATTAGCTGCAGACACTGCCAAAGGAAAGATCGATTAACTTAAACACATAGCAATGGAAACAACCCATAATAATAGCAAAACTTCAAAAACCCCAAATAACAACAATAACAACAATAACAACAACAAAACAAAAGCAGAGGCTTGATGACCTATGGTAAAGTGCCAAGCAGTCAAATATTCATGTAATTGAGATCCCATATAAACCCCCAAACCCAAAAATCTCAACATGTTTCAAGCAGAAAGAAACCAAAATTATGCTAGAACATACAATAATTCAATTATTGGCCAGGTGCAGTGGCTCACGCCTGTAATCCCAGCACTTTGGGAGGTCAAGGCTGGCGGATTATGAGGTCAGAAGATCGAGACCATCCTGGCTAACACAGTGAAACCCGTCTCTACTAAAGAATACAAAAAATTAGCCGGGCATAGTGGCTAACATCTATAGTCCCAGCTTCTCTGGAGGCTGGGGCAGGAGAATGGTGTGAACTCAGGAGGTGGAGGTTGCAGTGAGCCGAGATTGCGCCACTGCACTCCAGCGTGGGTGACGGAGCGAGATTCCGTCTCAAAAAAAAAAAAAAAAAAGAAAATTTTAAAAATAGTGAGAGACAAAAGCTAGAGAAAGATGGTGAAATAGAAAGTCCACTGCTTATGTTCCTCAGCAGCAACAATAATTTCACAGCCCTTAATGGGAGAATACCTTAGTGGGAGCCTTAGGATTTAGATAGGAGATTGTGAAATCCTAGTGAAGATCAAGATGTAGGAAAGTCATTTTGGGAGGGAGACCTGCCAACAGTGGTCCCACCTAGCAATGGCCTTGTTTTATTGTGGCCTTGGATACAGCCTTATTTTGCCATCTGTCAAGGAGCGCAGGAGGAGTCACATACACAAGCGCTGCAGATAATAAGCTTGTTGACCTCGGTCCTAAGTGTGGAACTTGAAATGACTGTGAAACTCAGCTCCAGGCATTAATAACTGTGGTCTGAGTGTAGACTTGCCCAATCAAGAACAGAGAGAAAGACAAGCCTGTTTATGATCCTCAGAGGCAGGCCTGCTGCTCTCAGTCTCACAGAAGATCCTGACACAGCCCTGTAACTTGGATTCATCCCCTTTCAGCTATGGTCTGAGGGCAGGTTTGCCTGACCAGGGACCAACAGGAGGATACACCAAACCTTGACTTCAGAGGCAGGCCTGCAGATCTTTGTCATTACTGCAACCCTGTGACTTATATTCATCTCCTCTCAACTGCAGGCCAGGACAAGTACTGCCTGCAAAGGGACCTACCCAGTCACTTAATGGGAGCTCTCCCAAAGACCTGGAGGAAACCAATGTATCCTCATTCTAGCCCAACCCTACTGCCCAATGTACCAGAGGTAATTCAGTCCATCTGGGGACCAGACAGAATTCATACCCACTGGAGGCCCTGGTAACAGGTTTATTAAGCACAAATCCCATTGTAGATGAAGAGGCAGCCACATGATCTAGCTCAAAACCCACTTTACTAGGATCCTGGAGGCAATCTCACCAGCATAGATGCTCAACAGGAGAAAGCTTTTATCTGCCAAAAGCAGTCTTTAAATGCCAGAAAAGATGTTTATTCAGACATCAATGCACAGACATCAATGCAATCTACACAGATAATGAAGAATTAGGCAAACATGACACCACCAAAAGAAAGTAGTAAAGCTTCACTAGTAAGTCACAAAGAAATGGAGATCTAGGAATTGCCTGAAAAAGAATTCAAAATAATCATCTTAAAGATCTTGAAGAAATGCAAGAAAACACACATATAGAAAATGAATTAAAATTAGAAAAACAATAATAAACTGTGGGTGTCTCAGAAGGAAAAAGAAGCAAATAAAGAGACACAAAGCTTAAAGAACTACTGACTGAAAACTTCCAAAATCATAGGAGAGCTATAGACTCAATCCAGTTTCATGAAAATCAACATGTCCAAACAATATCAACCCCAACAGTAACACTCTGAAGCACATTATAATCAACTTATCATAAGTCAAACTCAAAAAGAGACTGTTGAAAGCAGAAGTGAAAAGAAACTTGTCACATAAAAGGGAACCCCTTTAAGGATATCAGGAGACTTGGCAAAAACAAACAAACAAACAAGCAAAAATCTAAAAAAAAAAAAATTGCAAGCATGGATGCTGTGGGATGATATAGCCAAAGCGCAGAGAGAGAAAAAAAAAACAACAAAAAACTGCCAAAGAATACTATACATACTATACGTAGAAAATCTCTCTCAGAAATGAAACAGAAATAAAGACATACCCAGACAAACAGAAACTAAGGAAGTTCATAACCATATGACCTGTCTTGTAAGAAATGTTAAAGGTAACACAGGAATAGAAAACCAAACATTGCATGTTCTCACTTTTAAGTAGGAGTTGAACAATGAGAACACATGGACAGAGGGAGGGGAACAACACACATCACAGCCAGTCAGGGTTTGAGGTGCAAGGGGAGGAGGGAGAGCATTAGGACAAACAGCTAATGCATGCAGGGCTTAAAATCTAGATGATGGGTTCGTAGGAGCAGCAAACCACCACGGCACACATACACTTGTGTAACAAACTTACACATTCTGCACTTGTATTCCGGAACTTATAGTAAAATAAAATAAAATAAATGCTAAAAGGAGTTCTTCAAGTAGTAACAAAAATATGTTAAAGCCAGGTGCCACGGCTCATGCCTGTAATCCCATCACTTTGGGAGGCCAAGGTGGGAGGATCATTTGAGCTCAGGAGTGTAAGACCAGCCTGGGTAATATAGTGACATCACATCTGTAAAAAAAAGAAATAAATAACATAAAACATTTTTAACAAGTTAATAGTTAAAAAAGCCACTAGTACAAGTAAATAGTCAAACCTGGAATAATCTAATACTGTAATTATGCTGTGCGAATCATTTTAAATTCTATTATTAAAGTTAAAACACAATAAATGTAATCCAGCATATAAACAGAACCAAAGACAATACCACATGATTATATCAATAGATGCAGAAAAGTCCTTTGACAAAATTCAACAGCCTTTCATGCTAAAAATTCTCAATAAATTCGGTATTGTTGAAATGTATCTCAAAATAATAAGAGCTATTTATGACAAATCCACAGCCAATAAGATACTGAATGGGCAAAAACTGGAAGCATTCCCTTTGAAAACTGGCACAAGACAGGGATGCCCTCTCTCGCCACTCTTATTCAACATAGTGGTGGAAGTTCTGGCTAAGGCAATCAGGCAAGAGAAAGAAATAAAGGGTATTCAATTAGGAAAAGAAGAAGTCAAATTGTCTGTGTTTGCAGATGACATGATTGTATATTTAGAAAACCCCACTATCTCAGCCCAAAATCTCCTTAAGCTGATAAGAAACTTCAGCAAAATCTCAGTATACAAAATCAATGTGCAAAAATCACAAGCATTCTTATACACCAATAACAGACAAACACAAAGCCAAATCATGAATGAACTCCCATTCACAATAGCTTTAAAGAGAATAAAATACCTAGGAATCCAACTTAAAAGGGATGTAAAGGACCTCTTCAAGGAGAACTACAAACCACTGCTCAGTGAAATCAAAAAGGACACAAACAAATGGAAGAACATACCATGCTCATGGATAGGAAGAATCAATATTGTGAAAATGGCCATACTGCCCAAGGTTATTTATAGATTCAATGCCATCCCCATCAAGCTACCAATGA
>NW_012117810.1:212733-237640 GCF_000951035.1 Colobus angolensis palliatus
TGATCCCTCAAGGATCTAGAACTAGAAATACCATTTGACCCAGCCATCCCATTACTGGGTATATACCCAAAAGATTATAAATCATGCTGCTATAAACACACATGCACACGTATGTTTATTGTGGCACTATTCATAATAGCAAAGACTTGGAATCAGCCCATATGTCTATCAGTGACAGACTGGATTAGGAAAATTGGCACATATACACCATGGAAGACTATACAGCCATAAAAAGGATGAGTTCGTGTCCTTTGTAGAGACATGCATGCAGCTGGAAACCATCATTCTCAGCAAATTATTGCAAGAACAGAAAACCAAACACTGTATGTTCTCACTCATAGGTGGGAATTGAACAATGAGATCACTTGGACACAGGAAGGGGAGTATCACATACCACGGCCTATTGTGGGGAGGGGGGGGGGAGAGATAGCATTAGGAGATACACCTAATGTAATTGATGAGTTAATGGGTGCAACACACCAACATGGCACATGTATACATATGTAACAAACCTGCACATTGTGCACATGTACCCTAGAACTTGAAGTATAATAAAAAAATAAATTAAAAAAGTTAAAACACAGTATTGAAAATAACTATATATATTCTAATTTGGTAATGAATACACAATCTAGGAAGATGAAAGTATGACATGAATAGCATAAAAAGTGGGCGGAGTGAAGTAAAAACATAGAGTTTTCGTATGCAATTTCAGTTGTTAGCAACTTAAATTAGAATGTTATAATTATAAGATGTTTTATATGTGCCCCATGATAACCAAGTAAAAAAAAAGTCTCTAGTTGATACACAAAAAATAGAGACATGAATCAAAGCATGCAACTATCAAAATTCAACAAATTGTAAAGAAAGGTAGGAAGATTGGAAAAAAGAAAGAAAAGAACTACAAAGCAGTCAGCAAAAATCAAAATGCCAGTAGTCCTTTACCTATCAATAATTACTTTAAATGTAAATGAATTACATTTTCCAATCAAAAGATACAGAGTGGCTAAATGGATTTTAAGAAAAGAAAAGAAAAAAAAAAGCCAAGGTATCTTACCATCCTGGTGCTGCTGCGCTGTGGAGGCCGTGCAGTCTCTTAGCCAAGATACCTGAGGAAACCCAGACCCAAGACCAACCGATGGAGGAGGAGGAGGTTGAGATGTTCACCTTTCAGGCAGAAATTGCCCAGCTGATGTCACTGATCATCATTACTTTCTACTCGAACAAATAGAACTTCCTGAGATAACTAATTTCAAATTCGTCAGATGCATTGGACAAAATCCAATATGAAAGGTTGACAGATCCCGGTAAATTAGACTCTGGGAAAGGGCTGCATATTACCCTTATACCAAACAAAGGAAAAGAAGATATAATCCTCACTATTGTGGACACTGGAATTGGAATGACCAAGACTGACTTGATCAATAACCTTGGTACTATCACCAAGTCTGGGACCAAAGTGTTCATTGAAGCTTTGCAGGCTGATGCAGATCTCTCTATGACTGGCCAGTTTAGGGTTGTTTTTTATTCTGCTTATTGGTTGCCAAGAAAGCAACTGTGATCATCAAACATAACGATGATGAGCAATATGCCTGGGAGTCCTCAGCAGGGGGATCATTCACAGTGAAGACAGACGAGTAAACCTATGGGTCGTGGAGCAAAGGTTATCCTACACCTGAAGGAAGACCAAATTTTGAGTGCTTAGAGGAATGAAGAATAAAAAGGATTTTGAAGAAACATTCACAGTTTATTGGATATTCCATTACTCTTTTTGTGGAGAAGGAACGTGATAAAGAAGTGAGCGATGATGAAGCTGAAGAAAAGGAAGATAAAGAAGAAGAAAAAGAAAAAGAAGAGAAAGAGTTCAAAGACAAACCTGAAATTGAAGATGTTGGTTCTGATGAAGACGAAGAAGAAAAGAAGGATGGTGACAAAAAGAATAAGAAGATTACGGAAAAGTACATCTATCAAGAAAAACTCAACAAAACAAAGCCCAGCTGGACCAGAAATGCCAATGGTATTACTAATGAGGAGTAAGGAGAATTCTACAGGGGCTTTACCAGTGACTGGGAAGATCACTTGGCAGTGAAGCATTTTTCAGTTGAAGGACACTTGGACTTCAGAGCCCTTCTATTTGTCCCACAACATGCTCCTTTTGACCTATTTGAAAAGAGAAAGGAAAAGAACAACATCAAATTGTGTGTACACAGAGTTGTCATCATGGATAACTGTAAGGAGCTAATCCCTGCATATCTGAACTTCAGTAGAAAGGTAGTGGACTCAAAGGATCTCCCTTTAATATTTCCTGTGAGATGTTGCAACAAAGCAAAATTTTGAAAGTTATCAGGGAGAATTTGATCAAAAAATGCTTAGAACTCTTTACTGAACTGGCAGAAGATAAAGAGAACTACAAGAAGTTCTATGAGCAGTTCTCTAAAAGCATAAAGCTTGAAATATATGAAGACTCTCAACACTGGAAGAAGCTTTCAGAGCTGTTAAGATACCATGCATCTGCTTCTGGTGATGAGATGGTTTCTCTCAAGGACTACTGCACCAGAATGAACAAAAACTAGAAACATATCTAGTATATCACAGGTGAGACCAAGGACCAGGTAGCTAACTCAGCCTTTGTGGAACATCTTTGGAAACATGGCTTAGAAGTGATCTATATGATCAAGCCAATTGATGAGTACTGTGTCCAACATTGAAGGAATTTGAGGGGAAGACCAGTGTCAATCACCAAAGAGGGCTTGGAACTTCCAGAGGATGAAGAAGACAAAAAGAAACAGGAAGAGAAAAAAACAAAGTTTGAGAACATCTGCAAAATCATGAAAGACATATTGGAGAAAAAGTTGAAAAGGTGGTTGTGTCAAACTGATTGGTAACATCTCCAGGCTATATTGTCATGAGCACATATGGCTGGACAGCAAACATGGAAAGAATCGTGAAAGCTCAAGTCCTAAGAGACAACTCAACAATGGGTTACATGACAGCAAAGAAACACCTGGAGATAAACCCTGACCATTCCATTACTGAGACCTTAAGGCAAAAGGCAGAGACAGATAAGTAAAGTCTCTGCAGGATCTGGTCATCTTGCTTTACGAATCTGCTCTTTTGTCTTCAGACTTTGGTCTGGAAGATCCCCAGGATCTACAGGATGATCAAACTGCGTGTGGGTATTGATGAAAATGACCCAACTGCTGATGATACTACTGAAGAAATGTCACCCCTTGAAGGAGATGATGACACATCATGCATGGAAGACATAGACTAAACTCCAGCTGAGGGATGACTTAAACACTGGTTCAGTACTCTACAATTCCTCTGATAATATATTATCAAGGATATTTTTCTTTGTTTTTTGTTAACATTTAAAAGTCTGTATGGCACGACAACAACTACTTTAAGGGGAAGATGAGATTTCTTTCTACTTCTAAGTGATGCTGTGATACCTTAAGCACTAAAGCAGAGCTAGCAATCTTTTTTTAGCTTCACATTGGCTTATTTTAACAGACAGAGGCAATGCGTGTTGTAGGATGTATGTAACATGATGTCTACTTTGTGGTCTAAAGTGGTTAGCTATTAATTCGTATTCCTTAGTAGGCCAAATCTTGTTATCCAAGTGTTCCTGAGCTATACTTTGATGTTTAGAAGAAAAGTATTTGTTACATTTTGTAGGATCTACTTTTGAACTTTTCATCCCCTGTAGTTGCCAGTTCTGTATGAACTAGTCCTCTAGAAATAGGTTAACTTGAAGCAACTTGATGGAAGGAAATCTCCACAGAGAGTTCTTATTTTCCAAACAAAAGTATTGTTTGGAGGAGCAAAGTTATAAGCCTACCTAAGCCTATCACAAAGCTTTTCAAAAAATAACTCAGAGCTAGTCTTGTGGATGGAAATGTAGTGCCTGAGTCACATTCTGCTTAAAGTTGTAACAAATACAGATGAGTTAAAAAAGAAAAAGTCAAGATCTAACAATATACTGCCTACAAAAGACTCTTTTTAGCCTTAAGAGCACATGTTAAAAGTGAAGGAATACAGAAAGATATTTTATGTAAATGTAAACCCAAAAAAAATCAGGGAAAGGTATACTTCCATCAAACAAAATAGACTTTCAATCAAAATCTGTCATAAGAGACAAAGAAAGTCACTATATAATGATAAAGGGGTGATGTAATCTTGAGGATATAAGAACAGTAAAGACAGATGCATTCAACATGGGAACACCTAAACATGTATAAAGCAAGTAGTAACAGAGCTATAGGGAGAAATAAACAGCAATGTAATAATGAGACTTCACTATCCTACTTTTAAAAATGGACAGATCATTCAGACAGTGAATCAATGCAGAAACAGGAGACCTCAGTAACACCATTGGCCAAATGAACCTAATAAACATATACAGAACATTTCACCCAACAGAAGTTTAATATAAAATTTTCTCAAGTGCACATGGAACATTCTCCAGAATAGATCACGTTAGGTCACAAAACAAATCTTATCATATTGAAGAAGAACTAAAATCATCTCAAGTATCTTTTCTGGCTACAATGATATAAATATATAAATCAATAACAGGAAGAAATTTAGAAAATTACAAATAGGTGGAAATTAAACAACACACTCATAAGCTACCAATAGGTCAGAGAAAAAAATCAAAGGGAAAATCAAATGTACCTGGGAATAAAACTTGAAACACTACAGCTTCGCCCAGATGTGTCTCATCATCCCCATGAAACAGGAAGCTAGGGAACCTGGAATGCTCATCCTGGCCATCACCTGAAATAACAGAGAATACCTGAGAGTAATCAAAGCTCAAATACATAGCCATCTGCTTATGTACAACTGGCTCTTACCCTTAAGTACCGTCTACTGCTCCGCAGATCAAATTGCACTGCCTAATATAAAACCTGACAAAAAAAGTGAAAAGGGGTATAGAAACAAAGCCAAAAGACCCTACTTGACATACTCTCGATCGCACCATTTAGAGAGAAGGGGAAGGGAAAAATATATGTAAGAAAAGAAAAACAAATCCTATCCACACAAAAATAATTACAAAATTTAGAAGTGCCATCCTCTCCAGATGAAAGGGATCAGTATAAGGATTCTGGCACCATAAAAAATCCGAATCTTGTGACATCACCAAAGAATTACACTAGCTCCCCAGCAAGGACTCATAACCAAAATGGAACCTCAGAAATGACAGGTAAATAATTCTAAGCATGAATTACAAGAAGGCTCAATGAAGTCCAAGGCCGTGTTGAAAATCAACACAAGGAAACTACTAAAACAGTCCAAGAAATGAAAGAAGACATAAACATCTTAAAAAGAACTTAATCAGAGATCCTGGAATTAAAAACTCACTTAAGACATTTAAAGATACAATTGAAAGTTTTATCAATAGATTAAATCAGGCAGGAAAAAAGAAAAAAAGAATTTCAGCCTTTTAAACTGGCTCAGGCAGACCACACACAGAGAAAGAGAGAGAAAAGAATAAAAGAAAAGAAAATCAACAAAGTCCTTGAAAAATATGCAATTATGTAAAGTGACCAAACCTATGGGTTACTGGCATTCCTGAGAAAAGCAGTGAAAGTGAAAAAATTGAAAAACATATTTGAGGGAATAATTCAAGAAAAAATTTTTAATCTTGCCAGAGAAGTAGACATCCAGATACAAGAAATACAGAGAACACCTGAGAAAGACTTTACAAAATATGTATCACCAAGGCATTGAGTTACCAGACTACACAAGGTCAACACTAAAGAAAAACACCTTAAAGGCAGTTAAAGAAGATGGTCAGATAACTTACAAAGGGAATCCCATCAGATAAACAACAGACTTCTCAGCAGAAACCTTAAAAACCAAAAGAGGTTGGGGACCTATTTTCAGTATTCTTAAAGAAATGAAATTCCAATGAATATTTCATATCCTGATGAACTAAGCTTTATAAGTGAAGAAGAAATAAAATTTTTACCAGACAACCAACCACTAAAGGAATTTCTTACCAGTAGACCAGGCTTACAAGAGATCCTTAATGGAGTTACAAACATGGAAACAAAAGAATGATCCTGGCTACCATAAAAACACATGTAAGTTTGTAGCCCACAGACCTAATAAAGTAATTGTACACAATTAAGACTATAAAGCAGCCAGCTGAAAACTTCATGACCGTCAGGATCAAAACTTTGAATTTAAATAGTCTAAATATCCCACTTAAAAGGTACAGAGTGACAAGTTGGAGAAAAAATGAAACTGATCTATCTGCTGTCTTCAAGAGACTCATCACTCATGTAATGGCACCTGCAGGCTCATAGTAAAGGGTTGGAGAAAGAATTATCACACAAAGAGAAAACAAACAAGAAACAAGGATCACTATTCTTATATCAGATAAAACAGACTTTAAACCAACAACAGTAAAAAAGGACAAAGAAGTATATTCCTTAATGATGAAGGATTCCATGAAACATGAAGACTTAACTATGCTAAATATATATGCACCTAACACTGGAACACCCAGATTCATAAAACAGGTACACCTAGAACTACAAAAATATCTAAACAGCCACACAAAATTGGGGGACTCGACACCATTGAGAGTATTAGACGGATCATGGAGGCAGAAAGCTATCAGGGAGTTCTGGACATAAATTTGACACTTGGCCAATTGGACTTAAATGACCTCTACAGGGCCGGGCTCGGTGGCTCATGCGTGTAATCCCAGCACTTTGGGAGGCCAAGGCGGGTGGATCACAAGGTCAGGAGATGGAGACCATCCTGGCTAACACGGTGAAACCCCGTCTCTACTAAAAATACAAAAAATTAGCTGGGCGTGGTGGACGGCACCTGTAGTCCCAGCTACTCCGGAGGCTGAGACAGGAGAATGGCTTGAACCCAGGAGGTGGAGCTCGCATTGAGCCGAGATCGCACCACTGCACTCCAGCCTGGATGTCAGAGCGAGACTCTGTCTCAGAAAAAAAAAAAAAAAAAAAAAGAAAAAAAGAGAGACCTCTACAGACTACTCATTAACCACAGAATAGATGCTCTTCTCAACTGCACACAGAATGTACTCTAAGAGTGACCACATGCTTGGCCCATAAGACAAGTCTCAATAAATTCAAACAAATAGAAATCATACCAACTATACTCTTGGACCACAGGGGAATAAAAATTGAAATCAATGCCAGGAAGATCTTTCAAAACCACATAATTACATGGAAACTAAAAAACTTGCTTCTGAATGACTTTTGGATGGACAACAAAATTAAGGGTGAAATAAAACAATTCTTTAAAATAAAGGAAAACAGAGATGCAACATACCAAAATCGCTGGGATGCAGCATAAGCAGTGTTAACAGGAAAGTTTATGATGTTAAGCTCCTACATCAAGGATTTAAAAAGATCCCAAATTATCAATTTATGATCACACTAAGAGGAACTAGAAAAACAAGAACAAACTAACCTAAAGCTAGCAGAAAAAAATAACCAAAATCAAAGAAGAACTGAACAAAACTGATATTCAAAAATCCGTTAAAAGGATCAATAAATCCAAAAGCTGATTACTTGAAAGAATAAACAAGACCAATAAACCACTAGCTAGATTGGCAAAGAGAGAAGATCCAAATAACCACACTCTGAAATGGCAAAGATGACATTACAACCAATCCCACAAAAATGCAAAAGATCCTCAGAGACTTTTATGAACACCTCTGTGCACACAAACTAGAAAATCTAGAAGGAATGGACAAATTACTGGAAGCACACCACCTCTCAAGATTGAATCATAAGGAAGTTGAAACCCTGACCAGATCAATATCAAGTTCTGAAATTAGTGGATGGTGATGAAAAGCCAACCACCACCACCACCACCTTCACCACCAACACCAACAAAAGCCCTAGACCAGATAGAACCACAGTGGAATTCTAACAGACATACAAAGAGAAACTGGTACCAGTGCTACTGAAAATATTCCAAAAAATTGAGGAGGACGGACTTTATTCCAACTCATTCTATCAAGCAAGCAACATACTCATGCCAAAGCCTGGCAAACACACAACAACAATGTAAGAAAACTAAAGACCAATATCCCTGATTAACATAAATGTGATAATCCTTAAGAAAATACCAGCAAAGCAAATTCAGTAGCACATCAAAAAGTTAATTCACCATGATCAAGTAGGCTTTATTTCTGGAATGCAAGTTTAGTTTAACATCTGCAAATTAATAAATGCTATTTATCACATAAGCAGGATTAAAAACAAAAACCATATGACAATCTCAATTGATACAGAAAAAGCATACAAAGTTATACCATGTCCCTTCATGATAAAAACCCTCAACAAGCTAGGCATCAAAGGAACATACCTTAAAATAATAAGAGCCATCTATGACAGTCCCACGGCCAACATAATACTGAAGGGGCAAAAGCTGAAAGCATATTCCCTGAAAATCAGAACAAGACAAGGATACCCTCTCTCACCACTTATATTCAATACAGTACTGGAAGTCCTGGTCAGACTAATTAGGCAAGAGAAAGAAAAGGCATCCAAAAAAGAGAGAGTAAGTCAAACATCCTGCAGATGATATGATTATATATCTAGAAAACTCTATAGCTTCTGCCTAAAGGCTCTAGAACTGATAAACAATGTCAATAAAGTTTCAGAATACAAAACAATTTACATTTCTTGGAGGATATACCCAATGATAGAACTGCTGGGTTGAACGGTAGTTGTAGGTTCTTTAAGAAATCTCTACACTGGTTTCCACAATGGTGAAACTAATTGACATTCCCCGCAGCAATGTATCACTCCCTTTTCTTCTCAATCTTGCTGGCATTAATTTTTTTTTTTAACTTTTTAATAACAGCCATTCCAATTGGGTTGAGATGGTATCTCATTGTGGTTTTGATTTGGCTTTCTCTGATGATTAGAGATATTGAGCATTTTTTCATATGCTTGTTTGTCATATGTATGTCTTCTTTTGAAAAGTGTCTGTTTATGTCCTTTTTGACCTTTTAATGAAGTTGTTTTTTGCTTCTTTAATTATTTAAGTTCCTTGTAGATTTTGGATATTAGACCTTTGTCAGATGCATAATTTGAAAATCTTTTGTACCATTCTGTATGTTGCTTTAAGGGAGGAGACCACCCCTCATATTGTCTTATGCCCAATTTCTGCCTCCAAAGAAAGAAGAAGTCAAAACTAAAAGGCAGAAATGAAATCCACAGGCAGACAGCCCGGCACCACACCCTGGGCCTGGTAGTTAAAGATGGACCCCTGACCTAACTGGTTCTACTATCTATAGATTACAGACGTTGTATAGGAATACACTGTGAAAATCCCTATCTTGTTTTGTTCTGATCCAATTACCGGTGCACGCAGCCCCCAGTCACATACCCCCTGCTTGCTCAATCAATCACGACCCTCTCACGTGCACCCCTTTAGAGTTGTGAGCCCTTAAAAGGGACAGGAATTGCTTACTCGGGGAGCTCGGCTCTTGAGACTGAAATCTTGCTGATGCCCCCGGCCGAATAAACCCCTTCCTTCTGTAACTCGGTGTCTGAGGAGTTTTGTCTTCCGCTCGTCCTGCTACAGCTTATTTACTCTGTTGATAATTTCTGTTGCTGTGCAAAAGTTCTTTAGTTTAATCAATATCCACTTTTCAATTTTTGTGCTTGTTGCAATTAATTTGGGAGACATAGTCACAAATTCTTTGCCATGACTGATGTCCAGAATGGTATTTCCTAGGTTTTCTTCTAGGATTTTTATAGTTTGAGGTCTCACATTTAAGTCTTTAATCCATCTTGAGTTAGTATTTGTTTATTGTAATAAATCAAGGTCCAGTATTTTTATTCTTCGTATGGCTATCCATTTGTCTCAGCACCATTTATTGAATAGGGAGTTCTTTCCATATTGTTTATTTTTGTCAACTTTGTCAAAAAAGAGATGATTGTACATATGTGGCTTTATTTTTGGGTTATCTATTATGTTCTGTGAGGCTGTGTTTTTGTATCAGAATCATGCTGGTTTGGTTACTGTAGTCTTGTTGCATAAATTGAAGTCTGGTAATATGAGGCTTCTGGCTTTGTTATTTTTGTTTAGGATTGTTTTGTCTACTTAGATTTTTTTTTTTAGTTTCATATGAATATTAGAGTAGTTTTCTTTTTTAAAAAAAGACTTTTATTTTAAGTTCTGGAGCACATGTGCAGGTGCAGCCTTGTAATATAAGTAAACTTGTGTCATGGCGGTTTGTTGTAGAGATTATTTCATCACCCAGGTATTAAGCGTAGTAACCATTAGTTATTTTTCCTGATCCTCTCCCTCCTTCCCACCTGCACTCTTCAATAGGACCCAGTGTGTGTTGGTCCCCTCTATGTGTCCATGTGTTCTCATCATTTAGCTCCCACTAGTAAGTGAGAACGTGTGGGATTTGGTTTTCTGTTCCTGCATTACTTTGCTAAAGGTGACGGCCTCCAGCTCCATCAATGTTCCTGCGAAGAATACGATCTCTTTTTTTAACAGGTGCGTAGAATTCCACAGTGTATATGTACCACATTTTCTTTATGCAGTTTACCACTGATAGACATTTAGGTTAATTTCATGTGTTTGCTATTGTGAATAATGCTACAATGAACATATGCACGCATGTGTCTTTATAATAGAATGATTTATATTCTTTTGGGTATATATCCAGTAATGGGATTGCTGGGTCAAATGGTATTTCTGTTTTCAGGTCTTTGAGGAATTGCTACACTGTCTTTTGTTACTTTGGTTTTGTATCAGAAACTCTCAATTTGGAGTTCTTTAGCCAGGAGAAATATCTTCAAAAATTAAGATGAAATAAACTCTTGTTCAGACTGTCCAAAGCTGTGAAAATTTATCACTAGCATACTTTTACCACCAGTAAATACTATATATAACTTCAGGTATATAAAAAGTTATCAGATGAAAATGTGCATCTACACAAAAATATGATGAGAAAATAACATGCTAGATAGAAGTGTAAATATAAAATTCATTCTCTTTTATTTAAACAACCTCTTTGAAAGATAACTGATGGCTTAAAGCAAAAATAATAATAAAGAATTGTATGTTTAGAATAGTTGAAGTAAAATACACAGCAATAATAGTACAAATAATAGATTATAAGGATTTTCATTATACATTAAATTGTATAATATTATGTGAATGGTGACAGTTATACATTATACATCATATCTAGAGCTATTTTAGCTAATGAAGTAATCTTTAGCTACATGTGAGTATTTAATTTTAAATTAATTATTATTCAATAAATGTAAAAATTCAGCACCCTGTTTATATTACCCACATTTTAATGCTTAATTAATAGCTACATGTTGTTGTGGACATCGGACATTGTATTGGATTGAACAGACATGGAATATTTTCATCATTCCAGGATGTTGCCCTAAACAAACATTAGTAAGCCAAAAGTGAGGTAAGTGGAGATATTAAAAGATACTTAATTAATGCTTTTAAGAAGGTGGTGAAAAGAAAAAAAAAAGTTTAAGAGAAGATGTCAGATTGGATTAAAAACTAAGAGCAATTTATACATAGCCTATAAGGATGGTATAAGTCTCTAGAAGAATCTTAGGAGAAAATTTTTGTGACCTTAGACAAAGATCTTTTAATCACAGATGTTAAAAGATGAATTGAATACATTATATTTCATGCAAATTAAAAACATTTGCTCTTCAAAAGGTCTTTTAAGGAAACGGATAAAGCTTATTAAGTCAACAAAATTAGCAAAACATAGTATTGACAAATACTTGCATTGGAATGCAAGAATAATTCAAACACTTACAAAGACATAAATCCAATTTAAAAATGGACAAAATATTTGATTAGAGCTCAACAAAGATATTTTACAAATTGAAAATAAATAAAAGGATGTTAAATCTCAATAGTCCTTAGGGAGATGTAAGTTAAAATCAACAAGATATCACTATATGCCTTCTAAAATTATCACATCAAAAGACTGACATTATTAATCATTTGTGAAGTTATAGATCAATGGAAATTCTCACAGATTGTTCGAATGTAAAATCACTCAGTCACTTACGAAAGTTTTCCAATTTTACAAAACTTAAGCATAAACTTTCATATTTTCCATTTATAATCTCCCCAACGAACCCTCATCTCCTAAAGAGATACAAGTCTGTGTTCACAAGAAAACTTAAACATTCATAGCAGCTTTATTACTAATAGTCCAATGTTAAGAAAAAAGCTTATGGGGTGACTGTATAAACTGGCCATAAAAATATGGGACTGTAAGTTGTGGAAAGTCACAGGAGGCCTCTGAGGAGCAAAGCCTCCTTATTGCCATCACGTTCCCATGACCAAAGCGTGACCTGCTCTCTTATCTATAAATACTGTGCTCAAGGAGAAAGACACTCCTTTGAAGCACTGGAATGTGGCCAGATATGCCGGCTCCTTGTTAAGCCCACTCCACACAGCTGCTGTCCGCTAAGTTAAAGAATAAATCAGTAGTTAAGTTTATGCTGCTTCAACACGAAGAAAATTTACCTAAACTGCCACTGCTATAGATTAGGTGTATGACACACCATCCCCCTTTCAACATTTCACCCCTAAACATCTGCTTCTTAGATCTAAGTGATTGTACTCAGTAAATATATTGTATGGAGACCGGAGCTTGGCATCTTTGCAGCCTCCAAAAGTGCATTGGCCCCCTGGCACCCCACTCTTTTTTATCCTTAACCTGTCTCTTCTCATTCCTTCATCGTCACCAAACTTTGGGTACCCTACGGGTCGTGTTGAGGCTGGTCCACAGCAGTCCAAACTAAAAATCACCCAGATTTCTATCAACTGATGAATAGAAAAACAATTGTGTTATATTCAGATGATGGAATATCACTCAGTGATTCCATGTAACTGATGCGTGAAACAAAATGGAACAATCTCAGAGACATTATGGTAAGGGAAAGTGGCCTGACACATAAGACTACATATCGGATGGGTCCATTTATGTGAATTTCTATACAAGGCAAAGCTAAAGGAGCAGAAAGAATATCAATTGCTGGTGACTAACGGTAGGGGGATGGGTAGGAGATTTGATGTAAAGGGGTATGAAGACAATTTATAGGTTGATGAAAATGTCCTAGAGAACAAAATAATTCATATTAATTGTTTTTGCTTAAGAATATACACATTTTCTCATGCCTGTAATCCCAGCACTTTGGGAGGCTGAGGAGGGTGGATCACAAAGTCAGGAGATCGAGACCATCCTGGCTAACATGGTGAAACCTTGTCTCTACTAAAAATACAAAAAATTAGCTGGGCATGGTGGCGGGTGCCTGTAGTCCCAGCTACTCAGGAGGCTGAGGCAAGAGAATGGTGTGAATCCAGGAGGTGGGGCTTGCAGTGAGCCGAGATCACACCACTGAATTCCAGCCTGGGCAACAGAGCGAGACTCTGTGTCAAAAAACAAAAAAAAAAGAATATACACATTTTCAAAATTCATTGAACAGTACCATTAAAAAGGTGAATTTTATTTAATGGAATTACCCTAAAAACATATTTTTATAAAAGCATTGTGTAATATCAATGAGAAAGAAGTGAAAAGTAATTTCTAATAAAAACTCTAATGAGGAAATATAGAGAAGTTTTTCTTTAATTGCTTAAAATCTTGAAAATATAATGATGTACTTAATTTTTATTGGTATTTCCTGAAGCTTGGGCCATTCATTGACTTTGAACTTTCTCATCTACAAATGAGTCAATTATGATTACATGGTGAGTTTATTTTAATGAACAAATGTCAGTGTCTTTATAGAAAAGTTGAAAGGGTCACAGAAAGTGGAGGGACAGAGTAAGGAAATCAAAAAATCTATAACTGAAAAGATAGAACAAAAATATAAATAACTAGAAGAGATGAAAAACTGATAGATGACAAAGTCAGAACAAAAACATTCATAAAGGAGAAATTGGAAGCAGCAAATAGTCGAAATGTATTCAAAATTCCCATTTTCATTTCTATGTCTGAACATACATTTATTCAATTATTCTTTTGACAAATTTATTGAGCACCTAATGTGTGCCATAGTTAAATGTACACATGAAATATTAGTAAACTAAACAGACAAATATTCCTCCTGGAATCTGCACTTTAGTGGGAGAAAATTATAAACCTGAACAAATACATACATGCAAGGGCAAAACAGTGTTCTGAAAACAAAAATAAATAAACCAATGAGAAAACTGATAGCAGAGGCAGGGTGGTTCAGGAAGCCTTCTTTAATGAGCGATTTTAATGAAGTTAGGAAATCATCCTTGTGTATTATAGATCAAGGAATCAAGAGAAAAGAAACTAAGGCAGGAAGGGACTTTGGTAGTTTTAGGTATAGAAGAAGGCAATTCATTACATAACTCTTATTCTGTTTTAGATGTTTCCACTGCAGCAGGGTTAGCCTCTCCAAAGAATGCTATACTTACAACCTCCTTCCCCTAAAATATTCAGGTATGTGGAAATTTCATGAGATATCACAATAGGGAGACAGTAGTCAATAACAAATAAATTGGACATTTTAAAATAACTTAGAGTGTAACTAGGTTGTTTCTAACACAAAGGATAAATGTTTGAGGAGATGGCTACTCCATTCTCCATAATGCACTTACTTCACATTGCATGTCTGTATCCAAACATCTCATGCACCCAATAAATTTTACACCTACTATGTACCCACAAACATTAAAACTAAAAACAAAAAGAAAATTATGAGAAAATTTCAGCTCTGAGAAACCGGCTTGATCAGTGACATTATTAAAAGGGTATCTGGTCCTGGCCTATTTGTCTTGCTCCAATGTCCTTGACACCCTGGCTAGTCTCTTCCCCTTCGTAACTTGACAGCGCGTTTGGGAAAGAGGTCAAAGATCCTGAAAGAGATGAGCAGCCACCAAAACTTCTTCCAACTTAAGACCTGTTGGAGTGAGAGAATCTGAACAGGGAAAGAGAATTTGAATTGAAATTTAGTTTGGTTATTTGTTGACTTGACAACAAATAATGCTTGAGAAGTTAGATTCCCTTTGTGGTATTATCACAAAAGAACAGAGGTGGGGTCTAGGATTTTAATTAGTAAGAGTAAGCAGCTACTGTATTTGGGTCTAGAAATGTGTGACTTTGATCCCTGAGAGCAAAAACTGTCTTTTATGTGGAAAAGAGAGAATTACACAAAAGAATGCTGATTCAATATCCTCTGTGTCTTCCCTTCTTGGGAATTTGAACCAAGCAGCATTTTTTTTTCAGACATAGACAAATTGGCATTTTGAGGATTTCTGAAGGTAAAGATTCAGCATGGTTTTCAAGAGTGCACAGGTATAGATTCTATGTCAGCATTCTGAAAAGTTTTCCAGGATTAGGAAAAGAATCTCTGTCTTGATCATCTAGCCTAGATTTTTAGTGATAGAGTTGGACTATTTGTGAGGACACGGAAAGACAGAGTATAAGGGCTGAGTAGGATTTAGTTTAAGCTTTAAATCTAAGACAAAATGACAGGTCTAGAGAAGTGTGGGGTGGTTAATTGTCAGGCTCTGAATATAGGCATATCTTAGGTCACAAATTTTGTCTCTCTGCCTTTCTCTCTCTCTCTCTTTCTCTCTCTGTTTCTCTCTCTCATCTGTCTAGTTTATTATTTTTAAGCATACAATTTCAGCAGTTCTCACTGTTTGCAAAGTTCTGCAACTGTCATAATTATTTAATTCCAGAACATTTTTATTGCCCTCTAAAGAAGCCACATATTGATTAGCAGCCACTCACCACTGCCCTCTCTCCCTACACTCAACCCTAGGCAACCACAAATTTACTTTCAGTATCCAAAGATTTGTTTATTTTGAGCATTCCATATAAATTGAATCATACAATATTTAGCTTTCTGTGTTCTGTAATTTTTACTTATCATAATGTTTCAAGGATCATTTATGTTGCATCATATGTCAGTGCTTAATTTATTTTATGGTTATATCATACTTTGTTCATCCATTCATTGTTCATGGATACTTGGTTTGTTTTCATTTTTAGTTATTATAGATAATGCTGTTATAAACACTTGTGTATAAGATTTTTGTGTACTTGTGTTTTCAATTCCTTTGGGTAAACCTAGCAGGAAAATTACAGGGTAAACTAATTTTTTGAAGAATTGCCATGCTGTTTTCCAAAGCAGCTGTACCATTTTATATTCTCATCAAGATTACAAGAGAGGTCCAATTTCCCCGCATCCTCACTGACGCTTGTTACTATCTTTCTTTTTTTTCTTTAGTCTTAACATCCCTAGTGGATGTGCAGTGTATCTTATTGTGGTTTCAATTTCAATTTGTTCAAAATTAATTGAGTATACATGTAAAGGTTTATTTCTGAACTCTCAATTCTATTCAAGTGATGTATACGTCTATCCTGAAGCTAGTACCATGCTGTCTTGATTACCATAGCTTCGCAGTAACTTGCTACACTGGAAAATGTAATTTGTTCAACTTTCTTCTGCTTTACCATCAATTTTTGGCTATTCTCCATCTCTTTCATTTCCATACATACTTCAGGATCATTTTGTCAATTTCTGCAAAGTCAGCTGGTATTTTCGTAAAAAATGTCTTGAATCTGTCTATGAATTTGGGGATTATTGCCATCTATTAACAGTTCTCCAATTCATGAATATAAAATATTTTTGAATTTAAGTTTTCTTTAATTTCTTTAACTGGTGTTTTATAGGTGTTAGTGTATAAGTTGTATTTATTTCGTTAAATTTATTCTTTTGTGTTTTATTCTTTTGGATGCTATTGTAAATGAAATTGTTTTATGAATTTCATTTTTGAATTGTTCCTTGTTAGAGAAATACAACTGATTTTTGTGTTTTGATCTTGCAGCCTGCAATATTGCTGAAATCACTTATTAGTTCTAAAATGTGTGTGTGTGTGTGTGTGTGTGTATTGCTTAGTTTTATCTATACAACACAAGATCACGTCACTTGCAAATGCAGGCAGTTCTAATTCTTCCTGTGTAGAACCTCTGACACAATGTTGAATGGAAGTAGTGAAAGCAGACATCTTTGTTTCTAACCTTAGGCATAAAACATCCAGGTTTTACCAGAAAGCATGATGTTATCTGTGGAAACTCCATAAATGCCCTTTGTCAGATTGAAGAAGTTCCCTTATTGTTCTGGTTTGAGTATGCATGTGTGTGTGTGTGTGTGTGTGTGTGTGTGTTTAATTACGAGGTGGCGCGGGATTTTGTCCAATACATTTTCTGCCTCTACTGAGATTAACATGTGATTTTTGTCCTTTATCTTATAATCATATGTTACATAGATTGATTTTTATATGTTGTAGCATTCTTGCATCCACTAGTCATGGTATATAAGCCTTCTTATTTGTTGCTAGATTTAGTTTATTAGTATTTTGTTGAAGATTTTTGTGTCTATATGCAAAAAAAAAAGGAAACAAATTGCTGTATAGTTTTATTGTCTTGTGATCTTGTAATGTATTTTTCTGGTTTATCATCAGGTAATATTGGTCTCATATAAGGAATTGGAGCATATTTCCTCCTCTTCTACTTTTTGAAAGTTTGTGGAAGTTTAAAATTAATAATTCTTTGAGCGCTTGTAAGAATCACCATAAAACCATTCAGTCCTAGGCTTTTCTTTGTGGGTAGATTTTATAAATTATGAATTCAATAATTTTCTGGTTGTATGCCTATTTGCATTTTCTATTTATTCCTGAGTTAGTTTGAGTAGTTTGTGTATTTCTAAAAATCTGTCCACTTCATCCAGGTTAGCTAGTTTGTTAATACAAATTGTTCATAATATCCCCTTATAATCTTCTTTATTTCTGTAGATCAGTAGGGATGTCTTCTTTTTTATTTCTGATTTTAGTAATTTGCATTTCTCTCTCTCCCTTTTTTTGGTCAGTCTAGCTAAAGATTTGTCAATTTTGTTGATGCGCTTAAAGAACCAATTTTTGAGCTTGTCAATTTTCCCTATTGTTTTTTATTCCCAGTTTTCTTCTTTCTCTGGCTTTGGACTTAGTTTGTTCTTACTCTGAATTATATAAGGCAGAATGACAAGTTATTAACTTGAGATATCTCTTATTTTTAACGTAGATATTTTCATCTACAAATTCACCCCAGGCACTGCATTAGCTGAATGTCATATATTTTGAGTTTCATTTTTATTCATCTTGAAGTATTTTTAAATTTCCCATTTGCTTTCTTTTTTTATTCATTAGTTATTTGGGAGTGTGTAGTTTAACTTCCACATATTTGTAAAATTTCCTATTTTTCTTCTGTTCTTGATTTCTAGCTTTATTCTATTATGGGTTAGGGAACATATTTTATATGATTTCTATGCTTTTTAATTTATTGAGTCTTGTTTTATGTCCTAGGTCTGTCTTCAAGTATGTCTTATGTACAGTGGAGAAAATTTATGGTTTTTTTTTGCTGAGTATTCTACAGATACCTAAGTGTATTTAGTTTATAGTGTTTCACTTTTATATATCCTTGCTGTTTTATTGTTTGTTCGTTCTATCAATTATTGAAGTGGGGTATTGAAACCTTTGTCTACTATTGTTGTATTGCCTTTTTCCCCTTCAATATTGTCAGTTTTCAATTCATATATTTTGCGAATCTGTTGTTTGATGAATGTATGCTTAAATTTGTTAAGTCTTCTTGATGGATTGAATCTTTTGTCATTATAAAATGTCCTATTTTGTCTCTAAAAAGAACTTTTGTCCTTACTGGCTAACACGATGAAACCCCCTCTCTACTAAAAAATACAAAAGAAAAAATTACCCAGGCATGGTGGCGGGCGCCTGTAGTCCCAGCTACTGGGGAGGCTGAGGCAGGAGAATGGAGTGAACCGGGGCAGGCAGAACTTGCAGTGAGCCAAGATCTCGCCACTGCACTCCAGCCTGGGTGACAGAGCGAGACCCACCTCAAAAACAAACAAACAAACAAACAAACAAAAAACACAATTTTTGTCTTAAAGTCTATTTAGTCTGATATTAACATAATCACTACTGCTCTCTTTTGGTTACCGTTTCATGTGGTATAGCTTTTCCATCTTTTTACTTTGAACTAATTTTTGTCTTTGAGTCTGAAATATATCTCTTGTAGAAAGCATGTGCCTGGATGTTTTAATCATTCTTATTAATTCTATTGTTGAGAGGCTCTTTCTACCCCAAGATTATGAGGATGACTAACCACACAATACTCAGTACATCCTGTTAATTTCTGTCTTTAGATTGAAATATCAATCTATATATATTACTTATAAGACAGATTTATATCCGACATTTTGCTATGTGTTTTCTATATATCTTATGTCTTCTCATTCCTCAATTCTTACATTTTTTTACTTTAAATAGATGTTTTATTGTGTATACCTTAAATTTCCTTGTCATTTCTTTTACTAGATACATTTTTAGTTATACACGGTGTTTGACCTGGGGATTGCAATTAGTTTCTTAATTCACAACAATCTGTTTCAGATTGATGTCAATTTAATTTCAATTGTATTCAAAATATTTGCTTCTATATATCTCTCTTTCTTCCTTTTGGCTTTGTATTATTGTTGTCATATCAGTTATGTCTTTATTTATGATAAGCCCATTAACACAGGCTCTTGAAATTTTGATCTTTATGCCTCTAGATATAGATTTCTTTAAGTTTATACTATGTAAAGTTTGTTGAACTTTTTGGGTATACTTGGGTATACAGATATTTGTTTTCGTCAAATTTGGAAAGCTTTTGGTTATTTATCCAACTATTCATTCTTCCTCTTTATCTCTCTCATCTCCTTCTAGAACTTCATTATGTATATATTGGTCTGTTTGATGGTGTCCCATGGGTCTCTAGGTGTATTAGTCTCTTCTTGTACTGCTATAGAGAAATACCTGAGACTGGGTAATTTATTTTAAAAAAGTTTTAATTGGTTCATAGTTCTGCAGGCTGCACAGGAAGCAAAGAGGTTCCTGCTCAGCTTCTGGGGAGGCCTCAGGAAACTTTGAATCATGGCAGAAGGCAAAGCGGAAGCAGACAAGTCTTACATGTCCAGGGCTGGAGAAAATGAGAGCAAAGTAGGAGGTGACACACACTTTTAAACAACCAGATCTCATGAGAACTCTACCAAGAAAACAGCACTAGGGGGATGGTGCTAAACTATCTCCACTAGGCTCCACTTCCAACATTAGGGATTACAATTCAACATGAGATTTGGGCATTGACACAGATCCAATTCATATCACTGGGGTTCTGTTCACTTTTCTTCATTCTTTTTTCCTCTTTTCCCCAAACTAAACAATTTCAATTGTCTTCAAGTTTGCTGATTTTTGTTTTTGGCCATTTCAAATTTAATGTTGAGACTCTCTAGTACAATTTTTATTTCAATTATTGGATTTTAAATAAGGAATTTCTATTTGGTTCTTTTTTAGAATTTCTCTCTATTGATATTCTCTTTTTTAAAAAAAATTTATAATTTAATTTTAATTTTTTTTTGAGACAGAGTCTCGACCTGTCATCCAGGCTGGAATACAGTGGCATGACCTCGGTTCACTGCAAACTTCATCTCACGGGTTCAAGTGATTCCCCTGCCTCAGTCTCCCAAGTAGCTGGGATCACAGACATGTGCCACTACACTCAGCTAATTTTTTGTGTTTTTAGTAGAGATGGGGTTTCACTATATTAGCCAGACTGGTCTCAAACTCCTGACTTCAAGCGATCCACCTGCCTCCACCTCCCAAAGTGTTGGGGTTGCAGGCATGATCCACCAGGCCCAGCCTCTCTATTGATATTTTCTACATGGTGAGACATTGTTCTTATGTTTTCCTTAGTTCTTTAGAAATAATATGTCTAATTTTTTACATACATTTGCAATAGCTCATTTAAAAGATTTATCTAGTAACATTCATGTTTGGGTTTCCTAAAGGACAGTTTCTACTTACTACTTTTTTTTTTTTTCTGTGTGCAGGCCATAATTTCTAGTTTATTTGCATTCTGAAAAGTTGATTTTGACAATTTTTGCCAGTGTTACTGCTTCTTATATGAAAGAATGAATTTTCAGAGGTTCTTAATCCATCATTCTATTTTTTAAAAATATTTTATTTTATTTTATTTTATTTTATTTTATTAAGTTCTGAGATACATGTGCAGGATGTGCAGGTTTTTTTCATAACTGTGTGCCTGGTGGTTTACTGCACCTATCAACCCATCACCTAGGAATTAAGCCCAGCATGTATTAGCTGTTTTTCCTAATACTTTCTCTCACCCAGTCTCCACCCTCCACGGCCAGGCCCCAGTGTGTGTTGCCATATCTGGGAGGAGGGGCCTCTACATATCCCCATTCTCTTTTTTTTCTCTTTGGAAACCAAAAAGTCACAAGAAGCTAAAACATTAGGGGAGAACTGAAGGTGTCTGACTATGCCAGTTCATTGGGTACAGAAGTCTCTCTAACTGGAGGGTTCAGTATTCCTCCAACTTAGTCATAAACAATAATAAAGGTAGTTTATTTTATTTTATTTTTGAGACAGTGTTTCACTCTGTCACCCAGGCTAGAGTGCAGTGGTGAGGTCACAGCTCACTGTACTCCTACCATCCTGGCTCAAGTGATTCTCCCACCTCAGCCCTACTACCGTGGTTCAAGCAATTCTTTTACCTCTGCCTCCCAAGTAGCTGGTGTACACCACCACATCCAGCTAATTTTATAATTATTGAAGAGATAAGGTCTTGCTAGATTGCCCAAGCTGGACTTAAATTCCTAGGCTCAAAGAATCCTCCTCCTTTGGTCTCCCAAAGTGCTGGGATCACAGGCAGGAGTCACAAAGTCTGGTCAAAGATGAGATTTTGATTTTCATTTTGTTTTCTGATTTGTTTTACCTCTCAACTGGCTTAAGAACATGATCAGGCATAAGAGTAGTGATATATGGCTTCAGAAAACCCCCAACAAGGAGAGGTGCCCACCATTGCTGAGGTTTGAGTAGGTAAACAAAGCAGCCTGGAAGTTTGAACTGGGTGGAGTCCACCACAGTTCAAGGAGGCCTGCCTGCCTCTGTAGACTCCACCTCTGGGGACAGGGCATAGCTGAACAAAAGGCAGCAGAAACTTCTGCAGACTTAAAATTCCCTGTCTGACAGCTTTTGAGTAGTGGTTCTCCCAGCATAGTTTGAGATCTGAGAACAGTCAGACTGCCTCCTCAAGTGGGTCTCTGACTCCTGAGTAGCCTAACTGGGAGGTATCTCCCAGTAGGGACCGACTGACACCTCATATGGCCGGGTGCCCCTCTGAAATGAAGCTTCCAGAGGAATGATCAGACAGCAACATTTGCCATTCTGCAATATTTGCTGTTTTGCAGCCTCTGCTGGTGATACCCAGGCAAACAGCGTCTGGAGTGGACCTCCAGCAAACTCCAACAGACCTACAGCTGAGGGTCCTGACTGTTAGATGGAAAACTAACAAGCAGAAAGGACATCCACACCAAAATCCCATCTGTACATCACCATCATCAAAGACCAAAGGTAGATAAAACCACAAAGATGGGGAGAAACCAGAGCAGAAAAGCTGAAAATTCTAAAAAATCAGAGTGCTTCTTCTCCTCCAAAGGAACACAGCTTCTCGCCTGCAATGGAACAAAGCTGGATGGAGAATGACCTTGAAGAGTTGAGAGAAGAAGGCTTCAGATGATTGGTAATAACAAACTTCTCCGAGCTAAAGCAGGATGTTTGAACCCATCGCAAAGAAACTAAAAACCTTGAACAAAGATTAGATGAATGGCTAACTAGAATAACCAATGTAGAGAAGTCCTTAAAAGAACTGATAGAGATGAAAACCGTAACACGAGAACTACGTGACAAATGCACAAGCTTCAGGAACCGATTTGATCAACTGGAAGAAAGGTGGGTATCAGTGATTGAAGATCAAATGAATGAAATGAAGCCAGAAGAGAAGTTTAGAGAAAAAAGAGTAAAAAGAAATGACTAAAGCCTCCAACAAATACAGGACTATGTGAAAAGACCAAATCTACATCTGATTGGTATACCTGAAAGTGGCAGGGAGAATGGAACCAAGTTGGAAAACACTCTGCAGGATATCATCCAGGAGAACTTCCCCAATCTAACAAGGCAAGCCAACATTCAAATTCAGGAAATACAGATAATGCCACAAAGATACTTCTTGAGAAGAGCAACTCGAAGACACATAATTGTCAGATTCACCAAAGCTGAAATGAAGGAAAAAATGTTAAGGGCAGCCAGAGAGAAAGGTCGCATTACCCACAAAGGGAAGCGCATCAGACTAACAGTGGATCTCTCAGCAGAAACTCTACAAGCCAGAAGAGACTGGGGGCCAATATTCAACATCCTTAAAGAAAAGAATTTTCAACCCAGAATTTCATATCCAGCCAAATTAAGCTTTATAAGTGAAGAGAAATAAAATCCTTTGCAGACAAGCAAATGCTGAGAGATTTTTTCACCACCAGGCCTGTCTTACAAAAGCTCCTGAAGGAAGCACTATCATGGAAAGGAATAGCCGGTACCAGCCACTGCAAAAACTTGCCAAATTGTAAAGATCATCAATGCTAGGAAGAAAATGCGTCAACTAATGAGCAAAATAACCAGATAGCATCATAGTGACAGAATCAAATTTACAAATAACAACATTAACCTTAAATATAAATGGACTAAATGCTCCAATTAAAAGACACAGACTGGCAAATTGGATAAAGAGTCAAGACCCATCAGTTTACTGTATTCAGGAGACCCATCTCACATGTAGAGACACACATAGGATCAGAATAAAGGGATGGAGGAAGATCTACCAAGCAAAAGGAAAACAAAAAAAAAAGCAGGGGTTGCAATCCTAGTCTCTGATAAAACAGACTTTAAGTCAACAAAGATCAGAAGAGACAAAGAAGGCTATTACATAATGGTCAAGGGATCAATTCATCAGGAAGAGCTAACTATCCTATATATATACACCCAATACAGGAGCACGAAGATTCATAAAACAAGTTCTTAGAGACCTACAAAGAGACTTAGACTCCCACACAGTAATAATGGGAGACTTTAACACCCCACTGTCAACATTAGACAGATCAACGAGACAGAAAGTTAACAAGGATATCCAGGAATTGAACTGAGCTCTGCACCAAGCGGACCTAATAAACATCTGCAGAACTCTCCACCCCAAATCAACAGAATATACATTCTTCTCAGCACCACATTGCACTTATTCCAAAATTGACCACATAACTGGAAGTAAAGCACCCCTCAGAAAATGCAGAAGAACAGAAATTATAACAAATTGTCTCTCAGACCACAGTGCGATCAAACTAGAACTCAGGACTAAGAAATTCAATCAAAACTGCTCAACTACATGGAAACTGAATAACCTGCACCTGAATGACTACTGGGTACATAACGAAATGAAGGGAGAAATAAAGATGTTTTTCAAAACCAATGAGAACAAAGACACAACATACCAGAATCTCTGGGACACATTTAAAGCAGTGTGTAGAGGGAAATTTATAGCACTAAATGCCCAAAAGAGAAAGCAGGAAGGATCTAAAATTGACATGCTAACATCACAATTAAAAGAACTAGAGAAGCAAGAGCAAACACATTCAAAAGCTAGCAGAAGGCAAGAAATAACTAAGACCAGAGCAGAACTGAAGGAGGTAGAGACACAAAAAACCCTTCAAAAAATCAGTGAATCCAGAAGCTGGTTTTTTGAAAAGATCAACAGAATAGATACACTGCTTGCAAGACTAATAAAGAAGAAAAGAGAGAAGGATCAAATAGACACAATAAAAAATGATAAAGGGGATATCACCACTGATACCACAGAAATACAAACTACCATCAGAGAATACTATAAACACCTCTATGCAAATAAACTAGAAAA
>NW_012117810.1:238090-239478 GCF_000951035.1 Colobus angolensis palliatus
CTCTATGCAAATAAACTAGAAAATCTAGAAGAAATGGATAAATTCCTGGACACATACTCCCTCCCAAGACTAAACCAGGAAGAAGTTGAATCCCTGAATAGGCCAATAACAGGCTCTAAAATTAAGGCAATAGTTAATAGCCTACCAGCCAGCAAAAGTCAGATGGATTCACAGTCGAATTCCACCAGAGGTACAAAGAGGAGCTGGTACCATTCCTTCTGAAACTATTCCAATCAATAGAAAAAGAGGGAATCCTGCCTAACTCATTTTACAAGGTCAGTATCATCCTGATACTAAAGCCCAGCAGAGACATGCAAAAAAAAAAAGTGAATTTTAGACCAATATCCCTGATGAACATCGATGCAAAAATCCTCAATAAAATACTGGTAAACCGAATCCAGCAGCACATCAAAAAGCTTATCCACCATGATCAAAGGGCTTCATCCCTGGGATGCAAGGCTGGTTCAACATACACAAATCAATAAATGTAATCCATCATATAAACAGAACCAATGACAAAAACCACATGATTATCTCAATAGATGCAGAAAAGACCTTTGACAAAATTCAACAGCCCTTCATGCTAAAAATTCTCAATAAATTAGGTACTGATGAGATATATCTCAAAACAGTAAGAGCTGTTTATGACAGTCCCACAGTCAATAGCATACTGAATGGGCAAAAACTGGGAGCATTCCCTTTGAAAACTGGCACAAAGCAGGGATGCCGTCTCTCATCACTGCTATTTAACATAGTGTTAGAAGTTCTGGCTAGGGCAATCCAGCAGGAGAAATAAATAAAGGGTATTCAATTAGGAAAAGAGGTAGCTAAATTGTCTCTGTTTACAGATTACATGACTGTATATTTAGAAAACCCCATCGTCTCAGCCCAAAATTTTCTTAAGCTGACAAGCAACTTCAGCAAAGTCTCAGGATACAAAATCAATATGCAATAATCACAAGCATTCCTATACACCAATAACAGACAAAGAGAGAGCCAAATCATGAGTGAACTCCCATTCACAGTTGCTTCAAAGAAAATAAAATACCTACGATTCCAACTTACAAGGGATGTGAAGGACCTCTTCAAGGAGAACTACAAACAGCTGCTCAATGAAATAAAAGAGGACACAAACAAATGGAAGAACATCCCATGCTCATAGATAGGAAGAATCAACATCCTAAAAATAGCCATATTGCCCAAGGTAATTTATAGATTCAATGCCATCCCCTTCAAGCTACCAATGACTTTCTTCACAGAATTGGAAAACATAGGCATGGGCAAGGACTTCATGTCTAAGACACCAAAAGCAATGGCAACAAAAGTCAAAATTGACAAATGGGATCTAATTAAACTAAAGAGCTTCTGCACAGCAAAAGAAACTACCA
>NW_012117810.1:239587-286052 GCF_000951035.1 Colobus angolensis palliatus
ATCACTGGCCATCAGAGAAATGCAAATCAAAACCACAATGAGATACCATCTCACACCAGTTAGAATGGCAATGATTAAAAAGTCAGGGAGCAACAGGTGTTGGAGAGGATGTGAAGAAATACAACACTTTTACACTGTTGTTGGGACTGTAAACTAGTTCAACCATTGTGGAAGACAGTGTGGTGATTCCTCAAGGATTTAGAACTAGAAATACTATTTGACCCAGCCATCCCATTACTGGGTATATACCCAAAGGATTATAAATCATGCTGCTATAAACACACATGCACATGTATGTTTATTGTGGCACTATTCACAATAGCAAGACTTGCAATCAGCACAAATGTCCATCAATGATAGAATGGATTAAGAAAATGTGGCACATATACACCATGGAATACTATGCAGCTATAAAAAGGATGAGTTCATGTCCTTTGTGGAGGCATGGATGAAACTGGAAACCACCATTTTGAGCAAACTATCACAAGAACAAAAAACCAAACACCGCATGTTCTCACTCGTAGGTGGGAACTGAACAATGAGATCACTTGGACACAGAATGGGGAACATCACACAACGGGGCCTGTTGTGGGATGGGGGGATAGAGAAGGATAGCATTAGGAGATATACCTAATGTAAATGAGGAGTTAAGGAGTGCAGCACACCAGCATGGCGCATGTATGCATATGTAACAAACCTGCACATTGTGCACATGTACCCTAACTTAAAGTATAATAATAATACCAAAAAAAAAACCCAACATAGTATCATTTATAATCAGGTATTACAAATTGCTGAAGTTTTATAATTAGTGTAATTTAAATGAAGGAAATATATTCAAGAAAAGCAAAAACACCAGGAAATGTTTTCTTTTCCCTCCTGTGCTTAATATTTTTGGTGAATAGCAATTATAGAGCTAATCCATGTTCATTATAGAACTTTTATAAAATGCAGGTAATTATAACACAAGACATAGCTCTGGAGAAAATAATTTGGAATTATCACTTAAAATCTCTCTAGAATTTTTTTACATACATACACATTTATCTTTCTATCACTAATTATATCTTTATTAACATAGTTGTTCATAATACCAAACAATGCCATATAATTTTATATTCTATCTTTCAATTTAACATTAAAATTATTTTGTAACATTGTTTTCTTTCAAAATATGACTTGCAATATCTGTATAGTATTCCATTTCATAGGTATACCATACTTTACTTAAATATTCCAATTATTTGGAAAATGCACATGCTTTTAAAATTAAATATGCTTAACTGAATATTGTGTGCATATAGTTTCATAAATTATAACCCTAATACAGACTCCTATATTTGAAATTATAGAGCCAAGGGAACTATTTCTAAATTGACTTGCAGAGTTTGAAATAATTTATATAACCATGGACAGCATAATACAATTTTTTATGTCACTAATGTGATGGGTAATATCTCACATAAATAACCAATTAAAGTGTTTGGGTGTCTTAATCTTGTTTAAATTTTAATTTTTTAATTTAATTTTTATTTTAAGTTCAGGGGTATATGAGTAGGTTTACTATATGGATAATCTTGTATTATGGGTGTTTGTAGTACAGATTCTTTTTTCACCTAGATATTAAGCCTATTACCCATTAATTATTTCTCCTGATCCTCTACCCCTTCGCACCCCGCACCCTCTAACAGGCCCCAGTGTCATTGTTCCCTATTGTGTGTCCAAGAGTTATCATCATTTAGTTCCTACTTACAAGCGAGATATGTGGTATTTGGTTTTCTGTTCCTGCATTAGTTTGCTAAAAGTGATGGCCTCCAGCCCCATCCATGTTCCTGGAAAGGACACAATCTAACTCTTTTTTATGGCTGCATAGTATTTCGTGGTGTATATGTAGCACATTTTCTTTATCCAGTCTATCACTGATGGGCATTCTGGTTGGTTCCATGTCTTTGCTATTGTAAATAGTGCTGCAATAAACATACGTGTATATGTGTCTTTATAGTAGAATGATTTATATTCCTTTGGGTATATACACAGTGATGGGATCGCTGGTTCAAATGGTATTGCTGTTTTTAGGTCTTTGAGGAATTGCTACACTGTCTTTTACATAGATTGAACTAATATACACTCCCACCAATGGTGAATACGTGTTCCTTTTTCTCCACAACCTCACCAGTATCTCTTATTTTTTGACCTTTTAGTAACAGTCATTCAGACTGGTGTTAGATGGTAACACAATGAGATATCACTTCATACCAGTTAGAACTGCTATTATTAAAACCATTCATTGTGATTTTTATTTTCATTTCTCTAATGATCACTGAGCCTTTTTTTCATATGATTGTTGTCCACATGTATGTTTTCTTTTGAAGTGTCTGTTCACATCCTTTGTCTACTTTTAAATGAAGCTGTTCGTTTTTATCTTGTAAATATGTTTAAGTTCCTTATAGATGCTGAATTTAGACCTTTGTCAGATGTATGGTTTGCCAAAAAATTTTTCCATTCTGTAGGTTGTTTGTTTACTCTGTTGATAATTTCTTTTGCTGTGCAGAAGCTTGTTAGTTTAATCATATCACATTTGTCAATTTT
Organism: Colobus angolensis palliatus; assembly: GCF_000951035.1. Lineage (NCBI taxonomy): Eukaryota > Metazoa > Chordata > Mammalia > Primates > Cercopithecidae > Colobus > Colobus angolensis. Next base: position 242,177 of record NW_012117810.1, read on the forward strand.
TGTTTTGTAATATCTTTTAAAAATTTACTGAGGTTTATTGGCTCCAGTATTAGTTTTCTAGGGCTGCCATTACAAAGTACCAAATACTGTCTCAGTATTTTTGATGTTAGGAATCAGAAATCAAGTCCTTGGGAGGGTCACTCTCTCTCTCTCTCTCTCTCTTTCAGCTCTAGGACAACATCCTTCCTTGCTGCTTCTTGCTTTTGGTGTCTGCCAACAATACTTCTTCCTTAGCTTGTAGATGCATTGCTGCAGCAACATGGTTGCTTTCTGCCCTCTGTGTATGCACATTGTCTTTCATCTGTGTGTGTCTGTGTCCAAACTTTTCCTTTTTATAATGACACCAGTCATATTGTAAATAAGGTCACATTCTGAGAGACTGGGGTTAGGACAACATATTTTTTGGAGGGAGGGAGGAGTGGGACATAATTTTGCCCATAGCAACTACCTATTTTTTAAAATTAGCTTTATATACTTGGTTTTCCACTGAGAGTTTAATTTTTATAAGCTTGTTTTAAAGTGTTTTTCAATATTTAAGTTTGGTATATGTTATTATAACATTAATAACAAAAATTAGTAATAGTTTTCACTTTGTTATTTGGTATAAACTTAATCTTTTGTTTTTAAAAACCTTAGCAAATTAGTCATTTATGTTATTTGGAGGGAAGTGGATGGAGTCTCCCTATGTTGACCAGGCTGGGCCCAAGTTCCTGGACTTAAGAGATCCTCCTGCCTCAGTCTCTTGAGTAGCTGGGACTACAGGTATGTGCCACTGTGTCTAACAGGCATTAATTTATGTTGATCTTTTTCTTTTACTTTTATAATATAGAGTGTTAAAAAAAATCTTTTTCTAACCACCTGAGAGATGAATGGTGGTTTTATTCTTTATATTTAATTGTTTGTCCTTTCTGGCATTTATTTTGATAAGTTGTGTGGAAAAAGTATTTATCTTCCTCTTTTCCTCCCTCCTACCACTTGCTCTCTCTCTCTCTTTCTTCCTGATTTCAAATAGATTTCTACCATTTTAAAACTTGTCTCTCAGCCTGATAACAGAGGTTACTTTTTGAGAACATGTTTCTCTAGTCATGATTGTGTGTACACACACATACACACGCACACACACACAGAGAAGAGCAGTGTTACAGTACTGGAGATTGGGGGACAACCACAGACAAGACTGAGGGGAAAGGTGTGTCGTGATCATCTCTCAGTTCAAGCCTGAAAGGAATCTAAACATTTTTTAACTACTGAAAACCCCATTTCCCTGGGGCCCACTTCCTCTGCAATGTATGGTCTTTCTGAGGGCTGCCTTTACGTCACGATTCCTCAGACAGTAAATGATGGGGTTGAGGAGTGGAACGATGACAGTGTAGAGAACAGATACCACTTTGTTGGAATTGTAGGCATACATGAGTTTGGGACGGGCATAGGTGAAAAGGGTTGTGGAATAGAAGAGAATTACAACGGTCAGATGGGAGGCACAGGTGAAGAATGCCTTTTGGCGACCCTGAGCAGAAGGGATCCTGAGGATGGTGGCAAGGATAGCAGCATAGGATGCCACCACAACACAAAGAGGAACAGCAATGACCATGAGGGCCAAGAAGAAGTCCACCAGCTCAGCCTGTGAGGAGTCCTCACAGGAGACTTTAAGGAGTGGAGAGATATCACAAAAGTAGTGATTGATCTGAGGCGTGCCACAGTAGTGAAGTTGCGCTATAAAAACCATCTTAATCATGGCAGTCATGAGTCCACAGAACCAGCATCCTCCAGCCAGTGTGCCACAGAGCTGGCTGGTCATGATGACTGGATAGCGTAGTGGATTACAAATGGCTACATAGCGGTCAAGGGCCATGACAGCAAGAAGGATGTACTCAGTGCAGACAAAGGTCACAAAAAAGTAAAGTTGAGTCATGCAACCATTGAAGGAAATACTCTTGTCATGACTGAGGAAGTCAGCAAGCATGTTGGGGCTGATGACTGTGACATACCACATCTCCAGGAAGGAGAGGTGGCTCAGGAAGAAGTACATGGGCTTATGTAGCTGCCCATCACTGTGGATAGCTAAGATGATAAGAAGATTCTCCAGCAGCGTCAGCAAGTAGGTTACCAGGAAAACGGAGAAAAGGAGAAGCTGGAAGGTTGGTCGTGTTGGAAACCCCAGAAGAATGAAATGTGTTGTCACTGTACGATTATCTACTTCCAGAATTATGGTGGTCATGACTGGCTGTGGGCACAGACAAAGTCAGTTCCTTCCATGACACAAGCACTAGTCTATGGTTATTTGTATTGATAGAGCCCACCACCAGCAAATTTATCACAATAGGAGGTCTCTGCTTTTTTATCTTACTGTCTCTTGAATTATGGTGAGAACCAAAGCTTTTGAGAAAAGGGAGCTTATATTTTAACTTGTTTTCAAATTTTTTCAAGAGCAGTAACTTGTCCAAGGTCATACAAAATAGAGATTATAACTTTCTAAATCCTAATTCTGTGCTTTGCCAATATATCACTTTTGGGCACACAAAAAAAATGGTCTCCAGACCACCCTTTCACTACAGGCAAAACATCCCCATTTACTGAATATGGAGAGGAGGAAGAAGGCCCAATTACCCATTCTCTAGGAGCAATTTGTGTGATTCTGCAGTGCTTGCATGACCCCACCTATCTGTAAAATGCAGAGAATTTTCCTGCTTTTGTCTAACAAGGTGCTTAAGCTTGAATGAAGCAATAGTTGAGCCCACCCATAGGACTAACAGCAAAATCAGGTTTGATGCAATTATTCACCAGCTTTTCAGAGAGCAAACCTGATTGGATAACTTGAAGGGTAATATTTTATTCAATACAATCCATTGTATAAAATGCTTGCTTAGGAGTTTGACAATAGTGCATTCAAATCCAACTTTTGTCTTCATATAGCTAAGTGAGAACACCACATAATCTTTTAGAATACTAGTTACTTTATTTATAAAATGGGGATAATACAATGGAATTCACATTTTGTGAACATCAAATGGGATTTAGAGTTTAAATTCAGTTCCTGTGATATTTGCTGTTACCTTTCCAGGCTATTCTACTTACCCCCACATACATAGCTCCTCCTCCTTTTAAAACAACACACACTCTACCCCACACACAGAGCTTCCCCCACCCCAACTTCGACCCCTGCCAAAAACAGCAAAAAACTGGTGCAAACAGCAGCCATTGTTAATGAGAAAAGGGAGAGGACTGTGGGACTTTTCCAAGGGTGCTAAATTAGAAAACCATAATCTGTTGGGAGTAATAGTAGAGAAAACAAGCAAATTAGTGACTCTTCTGCATTTCTGTTCATTAATTTCGCGAAATGTGTTACCTCTTTTTGTGTTAGGCTGAGAATCATTCCCAAATCTAGTGATGCTAAACACCTTCCCATTTCAGGTCTCACTCTGTGTCCTATTGCTTCCATTCTCTTTTCTGGTCTTCTCCAGAGCCACTTTTACTCTTGCTCCCCATTTCTCAACAGCTCAATTTTATGGCATAAATGTGTAGGACAACTAGGAAAGGGTTTTTTTTTTTTAATTCCTAAGGAATGACCATGAGGTGAAAGAGCCAGAAAACTACTGCCCACACTATCCATTTCCTCTTCCCACTTAGATTTCAGCTTTAGAATCCTGAAAGAAAGGCAGAATAGAAAGGCAGGATTATTCCTTGTTAGAGAAGGAAATGGACACAGATAACCCAGAAAAGGCAAATAATATATTACAGTGTAAATGCAAATGATTTTCTTTTCTGTTGGAATACAGCTCCTGAGAAACACACTCACAAACACAAACACACGCACAGTCAACACAAAGCCTGTCCTTGCTCACCACAGCGTGGTATTCACTAGGCAGTGTGGGAGTGGGACTTACAAGCAAGTCCCATCATGAACCTCCTAATCTTTTTCTTCATCCTGATTAAAAAAAAAAAATCTTTGAGTCCAAATTTCAAGCCAACTTAAAATCTATTCGTGAAGAGTGTAGGCCAGACTCCATCTTGCTCTCTCTTACTACATCACCATCCTTTTCAATGAATTGATGAAATGAACATGTTTCTAGCTATTGAAGGTAGTATTACTATTTGAGAGGCACTTTTTTGGTTCATAGTAATAGGATATAAGTCTCAGGAGTCACGTCCTTGGGCTTAATCTTTGTGTCTATTTTTTTTTAATATTCTAGAAAACCACAGGCAAGACATTATACCGTAATGTCATCTTTTCTTGGGACCACCCACAGTGTCCTGTAGAAGATGCCTAACCTAAAAAGCATAGTTAGAATAATTCTACTAAATAATGCAATATATTCTCCTTTCCTTTGCAATAGATATTGTCATTCTTAGGGTAGTTGCTTCAGACGTGAAGCTGGAAAGAAAAACAACTAATTTAATTTTAAGAATAAGTAAATAAAGTGGGGGATATTTTCACAGAGCTATGCATTTATTCATTCTTCCTCTAATTCCAGCAGAGTCCAGATGAAGCTCCACAAAGTAAAAATAAAAATAAATAAAAAGGAAAGGGAGTATACAGTATTATATAAAGAACATCTGATTAAGCAGCTTTATCATTTGAGCATGGAATTTAGCTTTGAGGTCTCTAGCAGTCAAGTAGAAGAGGAAAACAATTCAAAGTACAATATGCTCTCATTCAAGTTTCAAAATTATTCACACATATGTATATACAGAATTATGTTTTGATAAATGTGAAAGTTAATGTATAAAGAGGTAGAGTGCTTTATCAAAAGGCACATACATTGTAGATATAATAAGGGTCTAGATTTCCTAATTCCTAAAACTAGCCATAAATTTCTAGGGCTAGATTGTGTGGGTCACATCCTAATACCTTCTAAGACTGTTGAGACAGTCCATTGGGCAGGCTTGTGAGGAAGAGAGCAAGGCTCACAGAGTTAACAGCCTTCCTTCCAGTGGAAGTTTTATAGCAACTGGACTCTGAGGAGGCTCTGCTGAATATATGGAAGCATCTTTACTGCCAGATGGTAACTCACATTTGTGTATGTGAAAGCACATTCACATCATTCTATCTGATCTTCATCATCGTAGAGTTAGCACCAATGTCACAGTGCTGACTTGACGCGAAGATATTAAATGTCTAGCTGAATGGTACACAGCTAAGTTGCTTAATGGCAGAATTGGAATTAAAGAGCAAATTTAATTTTTTATAATCCACTGATTTTTGTGTATGAGTATGTAGAGGATGATCTATGAATTGGGTGAGGCTTTTTTTTTCTTCTGAGAATTAAATTGTACCTTTAAAAATAGTTTTAATGGCACTCTAGGCAAGGAATGAAAGTTTAAGGAGAATCAAAGGACCGGGCTGAGAGCCAAGAGCCAGTTGAAGGTTCCAGTACTCTGGATCTCAACCATATTACCTAGCAGCAGGTTAAACCGTCTCACTTTTTCTTGTAGCCAACTCTCAGTTATGCGTTGTGGACTTGTCTCATGAAATAATAGCATTTTAAAACCAGTGGTATTTTAATCCAAACTTATTTTTTTCCTCAGATAAGGAAATCCCAGAGTGATTTAAGTGATTTTTCTCTAAGTTTAAACAACTATATAGTGGCACAGTAGCAATTTATTAATGATTACATTTTAGTCCCTGGCAAGCTTTAATCCCCAATTGTCTTATACAATTCATTCAATTTAATTGCTTCTATAGCTCGTTGTTATCTTACACACTTCATTCAAATTAATTCCTTATCTGACCCAATTATTATTAGCTCAAGAAGGACAAATCACCTTAAGTTTTAGCCTGATTTGAATAGAATCATAAAAGTTAATGTGAGTCTTATAACTATGATTTTCTCAAAAATATATTTTTTAGCTTTCACAATTGCTTGTCCATTGTATTGATCATGTACACACACACACACACACACACACACACACACATTGCTAAGCAAGTAGAATGAGATCTTTCAGCTCTAGAAACACAGGATTGTAGGACTGCAAAGAACCTGAGAGGTAACATGATTTAGCTCCCTACCACATTTGTGAATCACCAATGTATAGATGCAAGTATTCACCCAGACTTTGCCTGACTTTTTCCAGGAATGGAAATCCAGTATCTATAAAACTAGCCATACTTTAAATAAGAGAAACTTTTGATTTGGGAGGTGGAAGGCTTTCTCTTCTGAACCCCAGTGCACCCACATTCATAGGTCCTGGTTCTGTTTCTGAAAGTAAGTCTCGCAACCATACGGTCCTTTCCCCCCCCCACCCCCATTACCCCTGTCTCATCATGTCTCTCCTTTTTTAGATTAAGCCACTCAATTTCCATATGTATGTATGGAGAATATATATATATAAACACACACACATATCCAGGTTATCAGTTCCCTGAAGATTGTGATCATCCTCTTTGGATGATTCCAGCTTAACTGGGACATTTAATGGGGACAAATATCATCAGGCTATGGAAAATACAATTGGTATTTAAGGCTTAGTTTCACTCTGCAATCAGAGAATAAGAATATCTTCTTTTTCCCCTTGAGCCTTCCACCAGAAAGTACCAAGAGGCTCTCTTTCTGATTTCCCAGGGAGGGTGGATATGACCTTTTCCATAGCTAGTGGGCAATGAGCCCCAGGATAATAATGGGTCTAGGAAATGACCTGCTCTGTTGTTTGTGGGAAAATGAGGTATAGGGAAGAAAATGTATAACGTCAAATTGCTCCTGGTAATGGAGGCATTTTAAAAATTGCCATACAAGCTCTGTGGGGATTGGTTTGGCCAATCCCTCACTGCAGGAAAGTGAGAAAAAAATTCGTAGATTAGCCTGAGGTGGGCATATCAGTCTTGGACCCTCAATAGTAAGGCATTTGCTAAAGCGTAGGAACACATTCTTAATCCTTCAAATCGGTTTTAAAGGGATACAATTCTAATCCAGCTCCCTTTTCCTAGGCCCTTTCAGGAACAAATATGCTTCAGGGTGATATGTGTAACAGCTCCTAGGTTTGTGGTAGGACAGAATGCCTTGCTGCTTTGTAGTGAGCCCCTCTGCACCTCTCTGTTTCTATTGTGAGTTGGCTTTGAAGACTTCAGCAAAAAAATATCTATTTCATATCCCTGATCCTCTATACTTTATAACTTTCCAAAACCATGACTTGTATTTTGAAATAACTTAATTTCCATCTAGGTCCTTTGGGAAAAGTGTCTTAATTTCTATGGGTCTCATTTGGGTATGATTAATCTTTGCAGTTTATTTCAGGATTTCAAGTTGAAAACAAATGTTGTCACATAATGTGATGCATCTTTTTGACTAACCAGGACAACAGAAAGGGAATTTTTCTTGCTCTATGGCACTATCACTAGAAATTCTAGTATTCTATAGCACTGTAGGATGACTGTAGTTAACAATAAAATGAAACATAGTTTCAAATTGCTAGAAGGAGGATATTGAAAGTTCCCAACACTAAGAAATTGTCAGTGTTTGAGATAATGAATATGCGAATTATTCTGATTTGATCATGGTTCATTATATGGATCAAAACATCACTATATACCCCACAAATATATACAATTATATATGTACATATTAATTAAAAATAAAAGAAAAAATGTAGCAGGAGTAATATTATAAGCCATCTGACCCTCCAGACATCATTTTGTTTGTCAGTCCTGCTCTTATTTAACATAAAAGCACACACGCTTGCTCACATACCTATGTTCTATCCAGCCCTTCTCACATACACATGTTCATTCATCTACACTGGTCCATTAATTCCATCCTCTATGCCACTTTCTCTTTGTGTCCCTTATGTCAGAGTATATTTGGAATCTGTGTTTTGAAAGGCAGAGTCATGCAGATGCATTAAGTTGAGGCATCTTCAGAACAGACCTTCGAGAAATTTTCATACTCAGGCCTATTTCACCTAGAGTAAGTTATCACAGTAGAGTCTTAAAATGACATGAGAATCCATATTACACTATATTTCTGAATCCTTAACATATTTCATACGGCTACATATACACAGATGCTGAAAAAAATCTTTGTGGAACTGGAATTAATCTATGTATATACTAAATTCCTCTCCATCTATAACTTGTGTCACTACCCATTATAGGCTTAAAGATGACAAACTATCTTTAAAAATCAATAAAATAAAATTTTGGATGAATCAGTAATTTACATACAATTTATCTTCAATTATTCCCTACTTTCCTTCATAAAAATAAATAATTAAACAATGGCTAAATTCGCTTTTGGAAATATCTGAGAGTCTTTTTTCAACTCACCATTTTCTCGGGAATGTAACCCTTTTCTTACCTAGCTTTATCAAGGATGGCCAGCTTGCGCTGAGAAAAGAGAAGAAATCATGTAGACCAAGAGAAGGAGAACAACGTACATAAGCCTAGAGAGTTTCTGGGCAAGTCTGGTTATGTCTCTGCTTGAAGAAGGCACAGAATGGAGCTCTTTGTGCTTCTGCCTGCTTTCAAGCTACTGGAGGAGACAAACCAACTCCCTTCTATCCACAAAGGACCTCCCAAGAGACACAGCCTTCAGGAATATATTTGGCCTTTCCAGGGCTCAAGGGGATCCTGGGAGGATATTAAGGAAGAGCTAGCAAGCTAAGTGGAGTCTCCAGGCACAAAAGAGACCTTAGACTGGCTGGAAGTACACTGCCTGCCCTCCCCGATGAGACGGGAAGAGGAAGGTGGAGAGGGGAAATGTGTGTGCGTGTGTGTGTGTGTGTGTGTGTGTGTGTATCCTTTTTCTGAGGAACAATCTCACAAATAATGTCCTCCAGAAAAAGACAGTGTAATTCAGAAAATAATAATGGTAAGTACCCTTCCTTATTTGGGGACCCAAGTGTATGAGCACATGCACATTTGCAAACTCCAAACACACTCAGGTATTGTGCTTATAAGTATACACAGAAGTAACTGTAATGCATCAATAAGTCAGTAGATGTGAACGATGAATATACTGCATTCAGGTGATATATGTATTTTTAAAAAAGAGTAAGAACATGCTATGTATTTATTCTTATTATCTACAACCAGTACACATTCAGAAGCATACAGATGCTCAGAGAATGTAGATGACAATAAGATTATATGGAAAACAAACTGGCATGGAAATTGGACAGTTATCTGTTTAGGTGTATATGTTGCTTCTTGGGTTTGGATACCTGCACATCCAGGATAATTAGCTTGAGAACCACAGACCTAGGACTACAGTAGAAAGTGAGCAGCCTCTGTTGGGTTTTGATATGCACTACTATGAAGGATGTTGATCATTGTAGGGAATTGTGCTTTTCTGGAGTTGGGAAAGACGAAAACTAGCCAAAAAAGAGTAACATCTCCCAATAAAAAATTAAGCTCTTTATTTTAAAATAACAGAATTCCCCTAAGGGAAATAGTGAAACCCCTCAGATTCCAAAGGGCCTAGTTCATATTTTTAGGAGTAACCACTCTTTACTCCTCACCATTTTTCAATTTGATAAAAAATTTTAAAAGGAAATTTTTTCCCATAGAAATCTGGGATAACACTTCATTTATTTCCAGGTAGTCTCTTAGCTCATTACTGGTTCTTTGGTGACATTCTGTGTTACCTTTCTATAGGAATCTGACCATTCATTCAATAAATATGTATTGAGTACCTTCTAAGTGTCAGGAGCCATTCTGGTCACATGTCACTACTCTTTTCGAATAGTTTTACTGTAATAGTTTTATTCAGCCCTTAGGAATTTGATGACAGACTTCAAGAACAAGAACCTCTTCTGATAACAGAGGAGGTTCAAACTGAGTGATATTAAACCTCTGTTTCCTATTTACTATTATCTGAAGTTCAGTAAATAGGAAACATGGGTTTAATACCACTCAGTTTTAATTCCATTCTCTTAAAATAGAGAAGGAAAACATGATACAGATAATTAAAAATTGCTGTGAAACGGAAAAGAAAGAGGACATGGCTTTCAAGTCAGCAAAACGTGGATTTGTATTGCTCTTTATGTCTGGTACATAGTAGGCACCTAAAATATCTGCTCAATGAGGAAATGAGTTGAATTCCATTTTATTTAAATAAATAAAAATGTGTAACTTCAGTGGAGAGGAAAATAAGGAATTGCAGAAGCTCCTGGCTCATTAAGTACTATTGTGGGGAGATTTGTAGAAAAAAATATGATTACTGTCTTAGATAGTTAAAAAAAAAAAAATCTTCCTAACTAGTATCGTGAACTGAGTAACAAATATAAACAAAACCTGGTCTTTTCTTGGTTTATAATCATTTCTCAATACAAAAATATGTAGTTAGAACTACGAGTGCTTAAAATGAAAAAAAATCTAAGTTTTTCATTATTTTCTGTCAAAAAATAGTTTTAAGAGTTAATATTAAAAAACAATAGGTAGACTAGATCTTCGAGTTGAGTGACAAAAAGCACATGCTTATATATTGTCGGAAGTTTGGCTCTGAGAAAATATTCACAATGATTATGCATTTATCTTTGGTGAGAAGAAATAGGGTAATGTTTAGATGAATAAGTTAAAGTTTACTACGGACCTATTTTTCTTTTGTGTTAGTATTTTATAATTCTTTCTGAAAATTGTAAAGTTTCTATATCCTCTCTAAAGTCACAAAAAGTTTGAAACAGATGATCATGTCTTGTGCCTTCTATAAAGTGTCTTGTAAATAAAGATCACAACATTTTTATTTTCTTTTTAAATTCAAGCTCATTTTAGTCAATTGGATGAATAGTGCTGCTATTTTCAAAAAGATTAATTTCATTCAAAAAATCCTGATACCCCATGTGCTTTTTTCATATTGCATGCCTCTGTCAAGACATGTCATGTGCCCCGTAAATATATACAACTGCTACGCACTCTAATTTTTTAAAAAACAAATTAGATGGCCAATAAAATAATAAAAAATTAAAATCATGATAAACTTCACTGCATGCTACTTTACTGCTCCCTCTCTGTTAGTTTTATCTGGTGAAAAGCTGACTGCACTGAGTACAAATTAAGAACCTTAAAAAATAACAAAACAAAATCAAGTAAAATAAAACAAAGCAAAGTGCATCAAACTAAAATAAAACAGCCCCAGTAGTAGTTACTGGAATTGCAGATATCATGTCGGGGGAAAAAAAAAAAAAAACCCTGCTTTTTCCCTGGCTAGTCTTTTCAATTGCAACATTACAGAGACAGTAACCTTAACACCTGATAGAAATGGTTCATTGTTGTTGCATAGAATAAGAAAAGACAACACTTCAAAACGACTATTTGTTTTTATTTTCACTCATCTTATGGGCACTCACTTATCGAGCTTTTTCACCTTTCCAATTTCTTCAAATGTTGAACAACCACAGAATGGTCGATGTTGAGTTCTTTGGCAACTTCTCATGTAGTTGTAAAAGAATCAGCTTCAAAGATTGCTCTCAATTTATTGTTGTCAACTTCTGATGGCCAGCCACTATGCTTCTCATCTTCAAAGCTCTCGTCTCCTTTGCAAAACTTCTTGAACAACTGCTGCACTGTACATTTGTTAGCAGTTCCTGGGCCAAATGCACTGTGACTTGCAAAGAAAAGTGGATTTTATGTAACAACTGGTGAGGACCAGCTCAGTGGTGGGATGGAGAGGAAGCGCCAAAGCACTTCTCAAAGCCAAACTTGCACCACAAAAAGGTCATGGTTACTGTTTGGTGGTCTGCTGCCGGTCTGATCCACCACAGATTTCTGAATCCCAGCAAAACCATTACATCTGAGAAGTATGATCAGCAAACCAATGAGAGGCAACAAAAACTGCAGCACTGTTAGCCGGCACTGGTCAAGAGAAAGGGCCCAATTCTCCAGAACATCCAACTGCATGACACACAACCAGTGCTTCAAAAGTTGAATGAATTGGGCTATGAAACTTTGGCTTATCCACCACAGTCACCTGACCTGTCACCAAACAACTATCACTTCTTCAAACATCTTGACAACTTTTTGCAGGAAAAGCACTTCCACAACCAGCAGCATGCACAAAATGCTTTCCAAGAGTTCATCAAACCCCAAAGCATGGAATTTTACACTCCAGGAATAAACAAACTTATTTCTCATTGGCAACAATGTGTTGATTGTAATGATTCCTATTTTGGTTAATAAAGATGTGCTTGAGCCTGGTTATAACAGTTTAAAATTCTCAGTCCAGAACCACAATTTCTTTTGCGCCAACCTAGTTCAATTTTTCAGCCATACGACTAGATACCTATGATTTTTATACATTTCTGCATCTCTAGCCTTAGTGTGTTGAACTTTCTTCCCATATTTATTACCTTCTAGATGGCTGTTGGAATTCCAGGCATCAAATCCAGGTTCAGAAAAGGGAAAGGGGCAGTGCTAGCACCAGCACCAGCCATCTCTTTCTCTCTAGAAGATAACCTCTCCAGCAGAACTCCATTTATGTTTTATTGGAAAAATATTAGATACATAGCCAGTCTTAGTTTCAGGAGAAGCTGAGATATCAACTGTATGGCAGAACTGTAGGTTTATTGCCTGGGTCAGGCATGTTTTCAGCTTCAAAAATTTAGGTTATCATAGCAATGAAAAATGAGGTCACTTTTGGCCAGGCAACTAAAAAACAGCCACTTATTTTCTTAATTGAAACTGAGTTGCAAATAAGAATCATTTGCAAAGCATGTTTTATATTAAAAGCACCACTGTTGGAGTAAAATAGAATATTTGAAGAAATCTATGAAGTAAGTAGTTACCCATCAACACCATGGGAATCTCTCACAGTAGAGGAAGAACAAATCAAAAGCACTGTGATCTCCCAATGGGAAAAAATATGACTATGACATGATGAGAGTCATAGAAATAGCATGTTTTAATCATTTTTTAAAGGAGGAACTTCACTGACTCAATCTGATGACATCTTGGCACGATATTAGATTGTACAATTGGGAAGGCTAAACTTTCTGATCAACTTGTTACCTACTCCACATAGTTACAAAGTTGCTTGGAGCTTTCCTTTCTGTATGTGCCTTAGAGAAAGCCAATTCTCCAATCTCAGTTTGAGTAAGAGTGAGTTTAATACGTGATTAATGGAACAGGCATATCCTTTAGAAGCATATCATGATATTTGTAATGATAAAATGATAATAATGATGGAGCTTGGCATTTATTAAATGCTTACTGTGAATTAACGGTATTACATGCCAGAAGGTCTTCTTAGGTTCCAGCAAACAAACTCACACACTATCAAAGGCCTCACCTGGCATAAAATTAACACAGGGAAACAGGATAGTAAATCCAACATTCCAGAAGGGCAGTTTTAGGAGTTTCTCTTATGGGAAAGAAGTCCTGAAAGCAGTTGAAGGCACAGACTCTGTCATTTAAAGTCATAGCTCAGGTGGGAGGACATAAGATTTTCATCAAGGGGTGCAGAGTTCACCTTAACTTGGAATCCTCAAGCCCTGTAAGTGCCTATATCACTTGTAACAATTTCATAGGCATCCATAGCTTCTAGAATTCCCTGCTGAAGACATGCCAAGTTACAAAAGTAGCCTGAAGCTATTATTTCCCACCAGATATCTATAACACATTAATCATCCTCCCAGTTCAGGGGTCATTTGCTGATCAGAGATAATTTGTGCCATAAGTAATGTTGTGTAGTAATGTTTATTAGGTTTCTAGGGAAGCAGAACTAGAAATTAATCCAAGATCAAATTTATCCACAAAGAGGAAAAAAAGCTAACCCTTTGCCCACATATGCATTATTTATTTAATATTTGCAATAAACCCATATGATGGAAAGGGTATTATTTTTATTATCAAAGAGAAATTATGAGCAGAGATGTAAAGTTTCTTGCCTATGATCACATAACTTGTTATTAGTAAAGCCAGGATCAAATTGAAATTTGCTGATTCTAGGGTCTGAATTCTGAACTCCATGTCTCTCATAATTCTATGGAAGGAGAGGAGAACGTAATGGAAATTGAGCTATGTTCAGAGATGTTTCTAAGGCTATTTAGAAATTTTATGAAAATCAAACAACTTAAAGTATTTTAAGTATCAGATCTTTTATTGTTATTTTGTTTTTAATACTGGAAAATCTAAAATGATTGTTGATACAGTAGTTTGCATTGATGGACACATGACTTTTTCTCCCTCAAAACCTGTCTCAGAATAGGCAAATGTGCACTGATCAACAATCTGTGTTTATTGGAATTTGTTCCATTGCATTTTTATTTTGTGTCACATATCCCACATCTAAATTGGTTGGTTTGTGTCACATATCCCACATCTAAATTGGTTGGTTCATTCATCATTGATTTGGTTCAATATGCAGAAATTTGGGTAAATGAGCCTAGATTCAAGATAAGCAAAATTTCTCTGAGCAATTCAAGTAAATTTTCAACAATCAAAGGAACTTGCTAGAACACCTATGATTCAGACTATGAACCTGAGACATCCCAATTGCCATAGAGATATCTGCATCCTATCTATGGCTCTTCAATCTTCTTTCTTTTGGAGGCATTTTCTGTTCTTATAGTCCTTTGACTAGGAACACAATTTAAAATATCTCACAATTGGTATGGTCCTGGCACTAATTAGTTAAAACAGGTGCTGGCCATAGTGAAGGAGAAGATTTGTATATAAGCTTTGTAGAACATTTTACCTACTACCTGGTCAATATTTGTTAGGTCAACCAGTTTTATATCCCCTGGAGATTCAAAGAAGAGAGAGGGAGAGGATATTTAGCCATATTGAGTCATGAATATATGGCTGAATATCAGCACTGCATCTCTCTCTGCTTTGACTTTCAATGAGCATGAGTTTTGTAGAGGTAAAGGGTATTGATAAGATGATATGAAATTAGGTCTTGGGGTATAACATACTTGTGCAATTTCTTATGAAAGTGGGATTTGAGAATCTGGATCTTTGAAATTGTTATGTTGAAGTCTACCAAATTTTTTTTCTTGAGCTGTCCACCAGTAAGTCCCCTTTTTTTCTCATATTATATTTTCTCACTTATAAAATAATGAGCTTGGTCTATACTAGGGAATCCTAAACTGTCTATGAAATAGGAATTCCTATTCCCAGGAAATTTTGAAAATTATTCATGGCAGGGTAACATTCCAAACATACTCAGTAAGACTCTCCACATATTTTTTGGGGGGAATCTTTATTTTAACAAATTTCCAGGTGATTCTTATGTACCTAGTCCAACCTTAGTTTGAAAACCCCTGTAAAAAAATAAATGATTCATAAACTTTCATTTGTATCAGAAGGTCTCAGACAACATTTAGAGAAAATGTTGGCAAATTGTATTTATGTTCCCTTTAAGCCCATTCTGATTCCTTGAGGAAGCCCTATTAAGATTCTACAATTTTTGCCTCTCCCAGGACCTGTTGTATATCAGTCTGGAACATCCCTAGAATAGTGACATCTGCCCATCACTGTCTTCCTGAAGGCATCCTTCACCTCCTTGTTCCTCAGGCAGTATATGACTGGGTTGAGGGATGGTACAATGATAGTGTAGAGCACAGAGATAATCTTGTTGTGGTTGAAGGTGTACATGGCCCGGGGCTGTGCATAGGTGAAGAGAGTGGAGGAATAGTAGATAACAACCACTGCCAGATGAGTGGCACAAGTGGAAAAGGCTTTGCGGTGTCCCCCAGAAGTAGGGACCCTCAGGATGGCTGCAATGATGGCAGCATATGATGAAACCACAGCCAATAGAGGGAGGAGAATCATCACCAGGGCCAGAAGGAAGTCTACTAGCTCTGTTTGCTCCTTGTCAGAGCAGGTGAGGTTGGGTAGTGGGGAAATATCACAGACAAAGTGGTTGATAATGTTGGGTCCACAGTAGGACAATTGGGAAATAAAAAGAAGCTGCATCATGGAGCTGAAGAAGCCACTGCCCCAAGAGGCAGCAGCAAGGCGAGTGGCCAGACTGGAAGGCATGAGACTAGGGTAACGGAGGGGTCCACAGATGGCCAGGTAGCGGTCATAGGCCGTAACTGCCAACAGCACACATTCAGTACAGGCTAAGGCAATAAAGAAGTAGAGTTGGGTCATGCAACCTACATAGGAGACTCTACCATCCTGGGTAAGAAAGGCTGCCAAAAGCCGAGGAATGGTAACATTGATGTACCATAGCTCCAGGAAAGAGAGATGGCCAAGGAAAAAGTACATGGGGCGATGAAGGCTTGGAGTAAGCCATGTTGTGAAGACAATGAGTGCATTCTCCAACAATGTCAGAAGGTAAATTGCAAAGAAAAGGACAAAGAGGAGCAGCCGGAGGGGAGGAGTGGTAGGGAAACCCACCAAGACAAACTCTTCGACATGGCCTCCACTCAAATTTCTCATGGTCTCTGTCCACTTGAGTGCCTAAAATAAATCACAGGAAGAACAAGAGGTTTGAAAGACAGGTAAAACAAACCGCCAACATACTCTCACAGGTTATAACCACTGAGGATGCTTAGTGGTATATTAATTATTATATCATTTTTCCTCTTCACTTTGCTGTTTTTTCTCTCACCTTATAGGAAAAGTTAACAGACCTGAGTCCTCAATTACCTAGCGATCTTAACTACAGTGGGTATTTGAGAAATACTTTCAGAGTGATTTCAGAACTGCCTTGGCATTTTGATTCTTGTCCAGGACGTGCTCTTCCTTTACATCCCTTAGAAACAACTATAAACTCCTAAGCCCACAGCACCTTTACTCAGTATTTGTTGAATGAGTGAATAAAAGAAGGTGTGACCTCAAGTTGGAACCTACAAACTTATCTCTCAAGAGAAATTGTACTAAGAGGAAGCAATAACTCAGGGAGATTGCTTGAACTATAATGCAAGGCAACATGACAGTATGCAGATTGGTTTGAAAAATATTCATTTCCAAATGGAGAGACAATTCAGTACAAAGGAGATTATGAAGCTCTGCTCCAGAGAATAGTTATTTTTCCATTCACTTTACATTTATTTTTGAATACATTTTTAGTGCTAGAATTAGACCGTCTTATTTCCAGGAGGTATAATATGTTAAAAATTGACCTCCTGAAAGTTGTACATGTCTTAATTCCTGGAATCTATACATCATATGGTAAATATTTTGCAAATATGATTAAATTAAGGACTTTGAGATGGAGGGCTTATCCTGGATTTTCTAGGTGGGCCTTAAATACAATGAACAAGGTCTTTACAAGACAGAGACAGAGTGAAACTTGAAACAGACGCACAGAGGAGAAGGCAATGTAAAGATGAAGCAGAGAGAGATTTAAGGATGCTGGCCTTGAAGACTGCAATGATTTGGCCACAAGGTGTTTATCCTGAATGAATGCCCACAGCCATCAGAAGCTAAAAGATGCAAGGAAAAATTTCTCAAGAGTCTCAAGAGGGAGTGCGGCTCTATTTATGCCTTGAATTGAGCCAAGTGATACTGATTTCGGATTTCTGGCCTCCAGAATTGTGAGACAATAACTCTCTGTTGTTTTAACCCACCACATTCATGGCCGTTTATTACAGCAGCCATGGGAAACTGATGCAACTGGGAAGGCAGGAAAATGAAAGAGGAAGTCATTTCCCCAACCATTCTTCTATGCTTTTCTAGTCCTCTATTAACATTGCCAGTGATCTGACATCTCCCTGATAAAATTACAAGTCTGACTTGAGATTGGGTCACATGTCATTAAGCATTTTCATTTTTGGTGTGATTTAGGTACCTGTGTTTAAACATTATTTTCCTCTAAGAAATTTAAAAAATGATATACTAATTTACATAGTTTTAACTTGACATCAATTTTTTTTTTTTTTTGTAAGGATGAGTCCTTGCTGTGTTCTTCAGGCTGGACTCCAACTCCTGGGCTCAAAGAATCCTTTCACTTCAGCCTCCTGTGTAGATAAGACTACAGGTACAACATCTGTTTTTTTACCAGACATTTATGTGGAGTCTAATTTTTTAGACAGGGAGTCTAATTTTTTACTGCATTATGAGAATTGAACTTTTAAATGAAACAGATTACTTCTTTATATATTCAATGACATCTAATGAAATCGAAATATCAGTGCTATGGTAATGACATCCATTGATACTTGTTTAGACAAATACACAAATGAGCATATCTTTTTAAAACCGGAAATTTTACATCACTTATTTCACCAAAGTCACAATTCATGGTATTGTAATGTATTTATAATTGCAAGTTGGTATTGATTTCTCAGTATCTACCTACATGTTTTTTGTTTCCTGTACTTTTAGGACTATTGAGTGCTTTATAAAAGATTTTCTCTAGCTGTTATATAATTAACATACATTTACCTAAAGCAATATAAATATAGATATGTAAAACATCTAAAATATATTGGACAAAATGTTTACATTTACTAGAAAACTATCTCATAATAATGTATGTTATGCTTTGGTCCAATGTTTGTGTGTATTCTAAGACTTATTACCACAACGAGAAAGATTTCAGCATCGATTCTATTCTGAATTTTCATTTTGGCGGTGTAAATACTAAGAAAACTAGTTCACATATAAGTGATATTGAGGTGCCATAGCTACATGAATGAAAGTTTGTTTTGTTATAGAAATAACACTAGATTATTTGAACTTTTTATTAGTTGTGTGCCAGAAAATATTCAGTAACATATCATCAAAATTATTTTCATGCATCTATTAGCTGACAACTTGATCAGCTTCTATTTCAACTGCGTTGAAAGCAATAGATTGTTAACCACTGACCTGCAAAAGAATTTGATACCCAGTTATTAGCCCTTTACTTTCTTGACACTGACTTTGGCGTTGACACTAACTTACACTCTTGGACACTTCCACATGGCAAGACTTTGCTATGCCTTTCCTTGTTAAAAAATATGAAAAGAGAAGTGGGAAAGGACACTTTATCTAGCACATCATTTTCAAGAGCTCTTAAGGGAGTTGAAGATGAGAGAATCAGTCCTTTGGAACTATTCCTGCCTGGACATTGGAAGATTTTTATTTTTATTTTTGTACCCTCAAGTGTCCAAAAAGTCCAGTTTGGAAGCAGTGACTTTAATGCAGCGGATACTTTTCTGAGTGACAGTTTAAAGGGAAGATATGTGTGGTAAGGTTAGGGACAGGGTAGGAAGGAAGCCCAGCATGCCTCAGGAGTAGGTAATAACAGAGGATGGGAAAAACTTGAAAATGATGGCTGGAAACTCTCAAGAGACAAGGTAAGGGAATTGAGATGCTAAGGCAAACTGAACAATGACAGAACATCTGAAGAGGGACTTGTCTTCACCCCTCTATTATCAGTGTAACAGAGCAGTAGCAAAACATAGTAGGCACTCAATAAATATTACTGGAAAGAGTTTCAGTCTTGATTTGTATAGTCTTGAATTTACATCATTCAGATTCATAATATATCTTGAAAATATAGATAATTGAACTAAAGGAAAACTAGGGTTCTTTTTCAGTTATTGCATTGCATAAAATTGGTTGAAATTCCAACTTACCGCAGTCAGTCCTGAGGGATGTGGGAGAGAAGTTGTTGGAAAATGGAGTGAAGGACGGGAAGCAGCCTTAGAAATTTACTGACTGTTCACAAGTTTGTTGGAAGCCAATCTTGCTCTGTAGCCTACTGTGGCTTAGATTGCCTGCTGATTCAAAGACAAGCCTGCAAGTTGGTCCCCTTGTGCCCAGAGGTGCCCATACTCCTACCTCTTGCCCACTCCTCAGTAATATTATGTCATCATCTTCATGAGTTTCAAGCTCAGTTGTTGAAAACTGAACTCTTTTTGCTATTTCACCTGGCCTGCAACTGCCAAGAACTTTCTTCTCCAACCAATGCAACTTCAGCCCCTGTTGTCCACCAGAAACGGACATTTCTGTTATTTTATTCTTTTCCTGCTCTCAGTCTGCTCTCCCTTTTTAAAGACGCTCTCCTCGATAGACTACTTTTCAATCATAGTACTCAGATCCCTTCTGTAGCTCTGAGTATATCATGGCACTGTGCCCACTGAACTCTTCTTGTATTTATTCTTTTTGTTTGTTTGTTTCCTCCTTGCATTAACTTCTAGGTGTGTCTTCTCCATCATCAGTCTGGGAGCCCTTCCTCCTCTATTAGTGCTACAAAATTTTTATATTAGGGGAGAATTCTACCATCAGGGCAGCAGAGTACAGCTTAGCCTGCAATTTTAACAGTCACACAGTGATGATCTCTTTAAACATACCCTTCTCATTTGGCAACTTAGATTCCAAGTAATAATTAATGAGGCACACCTTGAAGATTTCTCCCATTGGACTTTCCCTCAGAACCAAGAACAGCTCTTTATGGGTTGATCTTCTCAGGACCAGATGATATTGATGCTGTTGTACAATTTATCTTTTATTTGCCTTTGAATGCTCCCCTTCAACATTACCCTCCCCTTTACTCCTGCTTTCCATTCCTCTTATTTATTCCTCCAGTTACATCAGAGTTTTTCAAGACACCACTCTGTTATTTTACCTCTCGTCTTTTGCACGTGAATAAACATAATAAACAACAGTGTCTCTGTAAGGACTTTGTCCAAAATGTCCTTCACACTCACAGCTGCTATTATGACCATGACTCTATTAATAAATCTATGGGGTAGCTACGTATCTTCCCAGATTTTTCCTCCATGGTAGCAGAGATCTCACTCATTGCTTTATTCTAGTTAAGTTCATTGCTTTGGTCATAATACATAACTGATGTATATATATCAAATTAGTTAAGAAATAAATAAGGTAATACTTTAAGAACTTGGAAATTTAAAAGGTAGAATGTCATTTCAGGGGTGGAATATCGAGCCTGTTTTATTATTTGTAAAATAGTTCTGCTGCTGCCACTGCTGGTAACATTTGTCATTCCTACTTCATTAGACTATATCACATTAAAAGAGATAATTAGCTGAGAATTATTTGCCCGTAATATGACACAATTTATTATTGTAATGCACATTGGTGATGCCATAGGTCTGTGGGCCTGAAACTATGTAGATGTCACTTGGATCTTCCAAATTAGCTATTCACACCAGCACATTTGCCTGGATCCCTGTTTAACCTCTACCTGCTAGATGTTACATAAGCGAAGGTTAGTAGTAGATGGCCTGGTGTTCAGTGGTGCTCTAGGGGAAGCAACACAAGCCTTCATCTGAAGACACACTGGGCAGAGCCCTGTGCAAAGGCATATCCCACTCCCAGAGAAAACTGCCTGTTTCGTTTTTCTTTGTTTCCCTTGAATTCCTCATTTATCATCACGAATTGAAGAATCTTAATGTGCCAACCAAAACACTGGTGAATTAACAACTGAGGACTGTCTGAAATTATTATAATTACTGTCTTTGTCTGTATCTACAAGGCATATAAAGAATGTATAATAATAATTGATGACTCTGTGAAGGGTAGTGAGTATTTTTCATATGCTGACTTAATTCTCACCACAGCCCAGTGAGTTTAAACACCATTGTTTCTATTTGTAAATGACACGGAAAGATGAGTGATTTTTTTTTTCTCAAGATCATACATCTAGAAAATTGTGGAAGTGGAATAAACCTAGATAATCTTCCTATGAAGGTATGGTGAGAAATTTAACCTGTATATTACACATCTTCCATGGAAATAAGTAAATGTCCATGGGTATAGCCAGGTGGACTCATTTATATAAGAATAAAGGGTTTTGTTTGTTTGTTTTTTTGTTTGTCTGTCTTCTCTGTGTATGGCAGTCAAATTCATTCAAAAGATTTTTTTTAATCTCATTTGAATTCATAGATGTAGACTTGATATGACAGTTATTTCTTTGGGTCTTGCCTTAGGGCAAGGGAAGTGCTACACCCTCAACACACCAAGATTGGCTTCTGTCTCTCTTATCTTGGCTTTCTTCTTTCTGGGTTCCCCTTTCCCACATATATTTTCCTACCCTGTCCAATGCCTTTACAAATCTCTAACATTTTACCACATTGCCACTTAAAAAAAAAAAATCTTTCACCCTTGTGAACATTTCAGATACATTTCTCAGGTGCTATATTTAGAATCATAAACATATGAATAAAAGATTAAAATGACAGGGTACTCACCCTGAGATGTTCGAATGATTAAGCTTTTTCAAATTTTAAGCACATTGTATATCTCGAGAAATTCAAGCGATTTTCAGGCTTATGAGGAACTGAAAATCGTAGGGAATGGATGAAGGACTTGAGGGTGTCTAACCTGAATAAAGACATAATTTGTCACAGAAGAACACCTACTTCTTTGCTTGCCTGTCTTCCACATTCGCACACATACCCTGCCTTTTGATATTTGTCAATAGGCTGCTTAACTTTTGTCTCTGGGCAGGTATGGTTTGCCCTAGAAACTCTTCAATAAAGTTGATACTTCATGCTGGTCTCTAAGTCGTTTGTGGCATGGCAGGGCTGAGGTTTTGCAGATGGAGCCCTGAAGCAAACAGAGGCAGCAGTAGCCAGCCCTTATTACATTTCCCTTATTGCGTTCTCATCAGGGACATAGCCCCTTAGTATACATTGTCATGCTGACCTACCTCTCCCCAACAAGACTGTGTCCAAGTCGCCTCAGGGACCATTTGTTCTAGGGCATAGGTGATACAATGAAAAAGCATTGTCCAGAGGGACACGGGTGTGCACTGAAGTGGAGTAAAGTCCTTGGCTTCATTTCCTGAGTGTCATCTATGTAGTGCTTCCGCAAACCCTGTTTTCAGAAGTGCCTAAGAGGCGCATAGATATATTGATAATTCAGGACTAAAATTCTTTGGAGGAAATAAAACAATAAAGTTAGAGTTAGGGGCAAATTAATTCTGATAGGTTATTTAGACTATTACATTTTTTGAGAAGATGTTTATTTGTTAAACTCTGTTCACCGTTGCCTCTTATCACTTGTTTGTGTTTATATATGAGGGAGAGATGCTTTATCTCTCTTCCGTAAGTCTACAGGCTCCATAAGGAAAGCCTGTATGCTGCTTGCCCTTCTTTACAAGCCTTTGTAAATAAAACTTGGTGCACGGGGAAGATCTCAGGATAATTAGTGGGAAGATGTGTAGAGGAGTGCTTGTGAATTCCTGATTCCTGCCTCAAATCTGCATCTGCTTTTGAAAGTAATGGGGTTTTCTTTCTCTTTCCACACTGGTTTTCCTGACTGTCATTCATACCCATGTTGC
Source organism: Colobus angolensis palliatus (assembly GCF_000951035.1). Lineage (NCBI taxonomy): Eukaryota > Metazoa > Chordata > Mammalia > Primates > Cercopithecidae > Colobus > Colobus angolensis. Next base: position 265,297 of record NW_012117810.1, read on the forward strand.
TTCTTTGCTTCTTGGTCTACTGAACTGTCACAAATGAAGTAGGGTACCTCGTAGGCTGTGCGCTAAGCAGCCTATCACTGAAAGTGTTCAAGCAGAGCCCAGACAACCTGTTTAGGGTGCAATGTTGGAGAGGAAGTGCCTGAAGTAAAAATGATGGCTCTCTTCTCTTAGCAATAATGGGAATTTGTTGTTACTGCAGAACAATAGAGCTATAAGTAAGTACTTTGCAAAAGATTAAATGATGCTATAAGGAGTTGGAGAAATGCAGTTATTGCTGAGATTTTAGCTCAAAGCGGTAAGGAGATGGTAACTTTCAGAAAACACATAAGACAGAACAACATGAGAAAGCCAGGGATGAGGTCAGTCTTGACATATTAAGTTCAAGGAAAAGGCAGATATATGCAGCAATAAATCAGAAATACTGGCTTGGATCTTAAGTCTGCCTTCAGTTTATAAACTGGGGAGTCAGCAATAATAAATATATAAAATCACACTTGATAAAATGTAACCAGAGGAACAGAGCTGGGAACGAAAAGAAAGAGAAAAATGGAAAGGAAATGCTTGAGAAATGCAGACCAAAGAAGGAAAAAGACCAAAAATTGTCCCAGACTGGAACTGTAAGAGTACAGTGTTTTCCGGAGGTTAAGGGGCTAGACAATTTCAGGAAGGTGAGGGTGGTGATAAAACAAGAAAAAAGTTTTAAAATTAAAAAGAGGAAGCTGCTTTTATGCTTTTTCCTATTGGTGCAAAAAATACACAATTGCTATTTACTGAACAATCACTATGTAGTATATACTGGACATTTTGCTAAAAACTTTATACATACTTTATTTAATTATCTTAGCAATACAATGTAGCTGTAATCTAAACTACCAAGTTTAAATTGGTACAAAAATACAACTGCTTAAATCAGACAGAATTTATTTCTCTTTCATATAGCCCTACAGTGGTGAGTGGTCCACAGTTGGCAGGGCCTGTGGAACAGTTTGACTTCACAAGATTGTAAAAAGCACAGGCAGATGGTTGGTCCTCCCAGACTCAATAGAAGGCTTCTATTGGAAGTCCAAGGCACTATTCTGCTTTTCCATGTCCTTTCCATCAGGAAAGCAGAAAGAGAGAAACTGATCTTCAGAGAGAGGTATAGAAGTTTCACCCATCATTTCCACTTATATCTCATTGATTGAAAACTTGGTCACTTAATAGTCAAGCGTGGCCACAGAGAAAGCTAATAAATGTAGTAACTGACTGGCCATCTGTGTACTCAGCTAAAATTCCAGAGGGTTCTATTACTAAACTCATAGTGAGAATATATACTATCACTGGCAGTTTCAGATTAAAGAAATTATGATCCTGTTAAAGAGGTTAAAATGATGCTTTAAAAAGGTAAGTGATTATCACAGAATCACACAGTATGTGGCAGAGACAGGAATTAAACTCAGATCATACTAATTCCGAGTTTATTTTTAGATGACTGTAGATTCATATGCAATTATGAGAAATAATACAGAAAGATCTCATGTATCCTTTACCCAATTATCCTCAAGAGTAATATCTTACAAAACTATACTATGCTGTGACAGCTAGGATGTTGACATTATTACAGTGAAGGTACAGAACATGTCAGTCACCACATGAATCCCTCTTGTTGCTCTTTTATAGGCACATTCACTTTTCTCTCACCCACATCCTTTTTTTTTTTTTTTTTTTGTGAGCAATAAAGCTTTTTAATCACCTGGGTGCAGGCAGGCTGAGTCCAAAAAGAGAGTCAGCAAAGGGAGACAAGGGAGGGGCTGTTTTATAGGATTTGGGTAGATAAAGGAAAATTACGGTCAAAGGGGGGTTGTTCTCTGGCTGGCAGGAGTGGGGGTCACAAGGTGCTCAGTGGGGGAGCTTTTTGAGCCAGGATGAGTCAGGAAAAGGAATTTCACAAGATAATGTCATCACTTAAGGCAAGGACGGCCATTTTCACTTCTTTTGTGGTGGAATGTCATCAGTTAAGGCGGGGCATGGCTTTTGCACTTCTTTTGTGATTCTTCAGTTACTTCAGGCCATCTGGGCGTATGCGTGCAAGTCACAGTGGATGCCATGGCTTGGCTTGGGCTCAGAGGCCTGACATTCCTGCCTTCTTAATAAGAAAAATAAAAGAAAATAGTGTTGAAGTGTTGGGGCAGTGAGAATTTTTTTGAGGGGTGGTATGGAGAGAGAATGGGCGATGTTTCTCAGGGCTGCTTCAAGCGGGATTAGGGGCGGCGTGGGAACCTAGAGTGGGAGAGATTAAGCTGAAGGAAGATTTTGTGGTAAGGGGTAATGTATGTCACTCACATTCTTAACTTTTAGCAGCTTGGCAACCACTAATCTATGTTCAGTTTTGATAATTGCTTCATTTGAAGTATGCTATACACACACACACATACACACACATCTCTGTGTGTGTATATATATGAGAGAATCACAAACCTAGTATGTGACAAATACAAAAATTAAACTGAAAAGTAAATATTTATGTATTCATAAATATAGTATTTATAAATATATATGTATACACATAGCTGTATGATTTATAAATATACATGTATACATTTATAAAGGTACATACATATATATTTTTAGTGCTCTTGTGAATTTTTCTCTTCAGTGATTATACTTTCAACTCTAAAGTTTTCATTTGGTTCTTACTTATATTTATTTATAGTATGTACCTTTAGTGATATTTTTTATTTGGCATAATTGTCTAGTGATTGATTTAGATTGTGTGTTTCTATCAACAGTTTATTCCTTTTCATTGTTGAGTAATATTTCAAGACATAGATATACTACAGTTTAAGTAGTTTCTTCTTGAAGAAAATTTTGCTGGTTTCCAATTTTGTGTCTGTGTGTGTGTATGTGTGTCACAGTTTCACTCTTGTTGCCCAGGCTGGTGTGCAATGGTATGATCCTGGATCACTGCAACCTCTGCCTCCTGGGTTCAAGTGATTCTCCTGCTTCAGCCTCCCAAGTAGCTGGGATTACAGGTGTGTGCCACCATGCCTGGCTAATTTTGTATTTTAATAGAGACAGTGTTTCACCATGTTGGTCAGTCTGGTCTTGAACGCTTGACCTCAGGTTATCTGCCTCCCTAGGCCTCCCAAAGTGCTAGTATTACAGGCTTGAGTCACCATGCCTGGCCTCCAGTTTTTGATTATTTTAAATGAAGACAATTTTAAAATCCTTGAGATTGAATTCTTAGTTGACAAGTTTTGTTTTGTTTTTTGAACACTGTGTATGTTATCCCACTACTTTTTAGTCTTCGTTGTTTTTGCTAAAAAGCCGGCTGTTAAATTGGGGCTGACTTGTAAATAATGGGCCATTTTTCATTTGATGCTTTTCCAGATTTCCTCACCGTCTTTGACTGTCAGCGTTTTTGCTATGACGTGTCTTTTTGTGTACCTCTTTGCATTTATCCTATGTGAAATTTGCTGAGCTTCCTAGATGTGTAGCTTTACGTTTTTCAATAAATTTGGAAAGTATTCTGCAGTATTTCTTCAAATATTTTTTTCTTATCCTTTCTCTTTGCTCTTTCTTCCTGGTACTCCCATTACACCAGTTTTGGTGTGTTTAATTGTGTCCCAGATTTCTCTAAGGCTCTATTTTTTTTTCATTTTCCTTTGAGCTGCATAATCTTTATCATTCTAACTTCAAGTTCATTATTTTCTTTTCCTGTTAGTTCAAATTTATTGTTGAGTGCTCTTGTAAACTTTTCAGTGGTTATACTTATACAGAGTTTTAATTTGGTTTTTATTTATAATTTCTGTCTCTCTGTTGGTATTCTGTATTTGATGTGATTTTATCATATATCTTCCTTTACTTCTTTAATCATGATTTTCTTTAGATCTTTAAATATATTTACAATGGTTACTTTGAAATCCATCTTTTAGATATGGCATCTAGTCACACTCTCACAGTTTTTGTTGTCTGGTTTTCTTTTTTTTTTTAAGTATGGGTCATATTTTTCTCTTTCTTTGCATAGTTTATAGTTTCTATGGGAAACTGGAATTTTGTATAATATATTTTAGAAACTCTGGTTATTGGTCTTTCTCCCCTCTCTCCCCACTAGGTCTTGCTTTCATTATTTGCTTGCTTACTTGTTCAGTGACTGGCTGGATTATTTTTGTAAAGTCTATCCTCCCCTATACTTCTGCTGTGTTAAGTCTTTGATGTTGCTTTTCAGAAGACACACATATGCCTAGTCACCCTGGGGTGACAATAATTTTAGCAGAGCTTATGTTGTCCCCTATCCTGACTACATCCAGCTTTTAATCTAATAATTACCTACTGATTTCTCCATTGTTTCCAAAATGCCCTAGAACATCAATTTCTCTACTGAGTAATTCAATAAAATTCAGACTTCTTTGAAGGAATGATTACTGAGGTCAGTGTTTGCGATTTGTTATTACCCAAAGAGGGTTCCTCCTGGTTCTTTCTTTTTCCTGTTTAGAAGACGTATTAAATGATATTCAGGTAGAACAGTCTATTCTGGGGATGTTCGCCAACAATATGGATAAATTCTATAGTGATCTTATGTGGATACTGTATCTCCTGAGTGCTGCCATAAATCTGTATAACCCTTAACTCACATTACATCATAATTTCTTAGCCTTCCCACTAGTAGAATGTAAGTTTTTTGAGAGAAAAAAATATATCTTGTGTGTTTTTGTTTTCCTCATGGTTAGTATAGTGTCTTGAACACAATGAGTTTTTCATACATATAGAAGAGAAAAATGGACATTTTTTCACAAAAAGCAATCTACATTTAATGCAGAACAGAAGTAAATTATCTCCTATTTTGATTCTTCATTAATGTCTTACTATATTGCTTATTGACAGGAGAGAATATTTTCATTTCTTCCCATTAAGGAAATTTCTTGGGTATAAAAATTTAGAAAACCCTAATGAGAAATTGAGTCAGAGACAAAGTCTTGAATTATAATAATATCTTAGATTATAGAAGAAAGATGGGATATAAAGAGGAAAAAAAGAGTTTCACATGTATGCTGAAGTATATAGCTATAGTTAATTTATTTTTATTACTACGTGCTGATACCTACATGAATATGCCATAATTTTTCTATCTATTCTGTAGTATATTAGCTGATTGATTTTCAGCTTTTGCCATTTTGCAAAATATTGTGTCTAAGGACATCTATGTATGTCTTATGATACACATGTGCCGACTATTCTTTAGGGCATACACATAAGCGTAGAAAATTTTAACCACAGGGTATGAGAATTTCCAAAATAAGTTTATAATACTAGATTGTTTTCTAAAATGACTGAACAAGTATACACTCTTATTAAGAGCACTGTTGGCACTTTGGGAGGCCGTGGTGGGTGGATCATCTGAGATCAGTAGTTTGAGATCAGCCTGGCCAACATGGTGAAACCCTGTCTGTACTAAATATACAAAAATTAGCCAAGTGTGGTGGCAGGCACCTGTAATCCCACTTACTTGGGAGGCTGACGGAGGAGAATCGCTTGAACCTGGGAGGTGGAGGTTGCAGTGAGCCGAGATCACACCATTGCATTCCAGCCTGGGTGACAGAGCAAGTACTCATCTCAGAAAAAAAAAAAAAAAAAACACTGAAGGGTTCTTGTTGCTGTTGCTTCATGTTTCTTTTTTGACACTTGTTAATCTAGCCTTTTAATTTTAGCCATTCAAGTGAGTATGTGGTAGTACCTCATTGGTTTTTTTTTTTTTTTTTTAATACTTTAAGTTCTAGGGTACATGTGCACAACGTGCAGGTTTGTTACATAGGTATACATGTGCCACGTTGGTGTGCTGCACCCATCAACTTGTCATTTACATTAGATATATCTCCTAATGCTATCCCTCCCACCTTCCCCACAATAGGACCCAGTGTGTGATGTTCCCCTTCCTGTGTCCAAGTGATCTCACTGTTCAATTCCCACCTATGAGTGAGAACATGTGGTATTTGCTTTTCTGTTCTTGCAATAGTTTGCTGAGAAGGATGGTTTCCAGCTGCATCCATGTCCCTACAAAGGACACGAACTCATTCCTTTTTATGGCTGCATAGTATCCCATGGTGTATATGTGCCACATTTTCTTAATCCAGTCTGTCACTGATGGACATTTGGGTTGATTCCAAGTCTTTGCTATTGTGAATAGTGCCACAATAAACATACGTGTGCAAGTGTCTTTATAGCAGCATGACTTGTAATCCTTTGGGTGTATCCTCAGTAATGGGATGGCTGGGTCAAATGGTATTTCTAATTTAGCCTTTTAATTTTAGCCATTCGAGTGAGTATGTAGTAGTACCTCATTGGGGTTTTTAAAATTATTATTGGGGTTTTAATGTTCATTTTCATGCTTACTAGTGAGACCAAGCACCTTTTAAGGTATTTATTGAACATTTGAATATTCTCTTTTATACAAGATCTATTTGCATCTCTTAGAAATTTTTCTATTGTCTTTTAATTTATTTTTTGAGAATTTTATTTCTTTTAGAAATTGTTTATACAGCCATATACCACACAATAATGTTTTGGTCAATGACAGACCACAAAGACAATGATGGTTTCACAAGAGGATAAAACCGTATATCTATTGTACCTTTTCTATGCTTAGATATGTTTAGATACACAAACACTACTGTTAGAATTGCCTGCAGTATTCAGTACAGTAACATACTGCACACATTTGTAGCCTAGGAACATTAGGCTATATCATACAGTCCACGTGCATTGTAGGTTTGTGTAAGTACATTCTGTGATGTTTACACATTGACAAAATCACAAAGTGACACATTTCTCAGAATACATCCTCATTGTTGTTAAGTGACGCATGACTGTATATACCAAATGAAGGCCTTTGCCAGTTATATGTTACAGATTTTTTCTCTTTCTGTGCTTTGCTTTGTTTAATCCTTACATTATAAAATAAAATGTAAACACAGAAAATTATCTAAAGGAATACATACATAGCTTAGTGAATCTTTCATGAGCAAAACCCTTTGCAATTACTACCTAGACCAAGGAAAAGAACTTCACCCATCAGGAGTTTTTCCTCTGTTGCCCAGGCTGTAGTGCAGTGGCGCAACCTCCACCTCCCTGGTTTAAGCGATTCTTCTGCCTCAGCCTCCCTAGTAGATGGGATTACAGGTGCACGCCACCACACTTGTCTGATTTTTGTATTTTTAGTAGAGGCTGGGTTTTGCCATGTTGGTCAGGCTGATCTTGAACTCCTGACCTCAGGTGATCTGCCTGCCTCAGCCTCCCAAAGTGCTGGGATTACAGGTGTGAGCCACCGCACCTGGCCCAGGAGTTTTTCATGTGACCCTCGTCCTGCCCAATCACAGACCCTCCTTCTAAAAGTAATTATGATCCTAAATTTCATACTTATCACTCTGAAATTTCTTTATAGTTATATGATTTGGCTTTCTTTTCCACTCTCTCAATAGTGTGTTTTTGATGAATAAAATGTCTCAATTTTGATTTAATCGGCCTTTTCACTTTAGTCAAAAATTTTACATACAGTTTAAACAGTATTTTCTATCCCAAGTTGGTGAAGATATCTCCTTAATTACCTTTTAGAAGTTTTATTGCTTCACTTTTCAAATTTAGTTTTTGATTTCCTGAAATTGATTTTTTTTTCAGATTTTGTTTTTCTCATATGGATATGCTATTTTCCTAGCACCAGTTATATTGAAAGTCTATCATTTTCTCACTGTACTGAAATGCTTTACTTGTCATAAAGCAAGTGCCCATATGGGCATGAGTCTTTGGGTATTTTCAGCTTCCACTTACTTACTTATTTCTGGCAACTAGCAATCCCCACCACAGTCACTATATCAGGCACAAGCAGGCTAATTGGTCCAAATTTAGGTTCAGGATCTTGAGTCTAGACTTGACGTAACATCCTCTGCATCCATAATAAGGGAGTAAATAGTATTTATTTTTGAGACTTTTAGCTTCCCTAGATTGAATAACCAATTGTCAGGAGTGGAACCAAAGCAAAAGAAAATACTTGCCACTAAGTAATGGCTACAGATTGAAGGTAGCAGAGATTTTTGTCTGCACCTGTGTCATGAAAATAATCCCAAAGAAAGAGTGTCATGGTCAGGGATAAATTTAATCAGTTACTGTGCATAATAAATTTATCCATTGTTTCATTTATTTCATAACATTCCCATAAGTAACAGAACTCAAAATTACATCAATACTCTTACATCTCTTATCAGAAATGATTTGTCTCATGGGAGGTGCATTTCAGTGCTTCATAGCATTTGCCTAAAAAAAATCCTTAACTTTTACATCTTTTATTGTTATTATTATTTGAGATGGAATTTTGCTCTTGTCACCCAGGCTGGATTGTAACGGCATGATCTCTGCTCACTCTGCCTCTTGGGTTCAAACTATTCTCCTGCCTCAGCCTCCCGAGTAGCTGGGATTACAGGCACCCACCACCATGTCCAGCTAATTTTTGTATTTTTAGTAGAGGTGGGGTTTTACCATGTTGGCCAGGCTTGTCTCAAACTCCTGGCCTCAAGTGATCTGCCCACTTCGACCTCCCAAAGTGGTGGGATTACAAGCCTGAGCCACGATTGACATCTTTAGATATTTAAAACATCTCTCAGTGCAATGGTTTTATATGCTATTTTATTCATGAATAGTGCAGGACACCTGGAAGTTGATTATCAGAATCTTATATCTGCAGGGACATTCTTCTTCTGACACTGGATAATAGAAGGGTTGGACAGCTTCTCTAACAAGCTAAGTAGATACCTGTGTTGACTTAGTTCCCAGTCTGAGTCACTTGCTTCTTATATCCCAACCTCTGGAACAAGGCAAATGGTATAGATTTCTCCAGAGGTCACAGGATAAATGCCCCTATTGAATTCTGGGGACATTGAGTCATTCTTCAAACAAGCAGCAACAATTTAAGATTATTTTACAAGGCAATTGTGTTTCCCATCATTCTTCTAAAAGCATTTTTCATGTCCTTATTCCTCAGGCTGAATATGATGGGGCTGAGGAAGGCAGTAATGACACACTGCTATGAGTGTGTCATCTCCTGAGGCTTCTGGCTTCAAATAAACAATAGATGCAAAACCAAAGTGGATTATAACCACTGTGAGATGGGAGGCACAGGTGGAGAAGGCCTTCTGCTTGCCCTCAGCTGAAGGAATCCTGAGGACAGCAGAAATAATGAAGACATAAGTCAGGATGATGAGCAAAAAGGTACCCAGCAAGCCGGACACTGAGATCAGTGTTACAGTGAATTCTGTGAGATTACTGTCTATACAGGACAGCCTAATAACTGCCCGCATGTGGCAGAAGAAGTGTTTGACAAGGATGGGTCTGCAGAAAGAGCCTCTGAATATCAGTGCAATCTCTGTAAGAGAGATAAAGAAGCCTGCAGTCCAAGCAGAGGTCACAAGTTGTCCACATATAATGTTGGTCATAAGCAGTGGATATTTTAGAGGGTTACAGATGGTCAGGAAGCGGTCATATCCCATCAAAGTGAGGATGATACAGTGTGTACCACCAAGTCCCAAGAAGAAGCACATCTGTAAGCTACAACCTATAACTGAAATGCTTCTGTCCTTGGCCAGTAGATCTTTCAACATCTTTGGGATGATGGCCAGTGTGTAGCAGGTCTCAGAGAAGGAGAGTGAACAAAGGAAGAGATACATAGGGGTGTGGAGGAACCTGTCCACCCAGGTTAGGCCCATGATGGTCAGATTACCTGCAAGGGTGAGAAGGTAGAGACAAAAGAAGACCACAAAAAGAAATGTCTGTACATGTGGGTACACAGAAAAGCCAACAAGAATGAATTCCTTCAGGACTGTCTAGTTGATCTTCATCGTTTGAATGCCTGAAATTTGAAAGAAATAACAACAAACATTCAACTTTTGAATGGTACCATCAAATGAAAATTGTGATGACTAAGATAAATCATCAGAATTACAATTACCAGTGCTTTTTCATGTAGTTTAGCAAAACTATTTACATGTAGGTAATGTGTTTTTCTCATTTTTCATCCGTTCATTGTTTCCTTTATTCAGCAGCTAATTAGTGATGACTTAGTATATGACATCATTATGTATATGACAAGAAGGCTTGCTCTGGCCTATTTTTAAAAGGATTTTATGAGCAGATGATATAATATGGGAGGAAACACTCCTGTTGATGCTCAGATAAAGGAGGTTCAGATGCATTAGGTGAGCTTTATTTGGATGAGCTTCTGAACACAGAGAAAACTTTTAGGTGGATAATAGACAGAGTCAGGGTCCAACACAGAAACTTCCACACATTGCATGGTCTATAAATATTTACTGTGTAAATATCGAGAATTGGTTTCCAAGTAATTTTGGACAAAACTTGGACAATGACTTGCAATGTTGGAGAAACCCAAAGTCATTAACCCTTCTTGGAGAATATATTTAGGTCCTAGAATTTTAAAGGAAAGTTAAAAAAAAAAAAGTGTCATTATTTTTACTCTGAGAAGAGGGAAAGAAGAAAGATAGGGAAGCCTAGGACCCTTAGGATTAAGAGTAATTAATTAAATATGTGGATGGTTTTGATAAGCAGACTACACAACCGTAGTGCAGGTGGCAATTCAGATTGTGTCTATTTTGTTAATTCCAAGCTCAGCGTTCAAAGAAAATAAGTGGCATTTAATAATTGTATAAATTTCTCAATAATGCTACATCTGATTTAATCTCATACTCCTCTGATTTCTATAGCATGTTGTTTGTCCTTATATTTAACACATTGTTTCAACCCTGTAGTATATTGAGCTACTGTTTTCTCTGCCCCATATGTCAACATATTTAATAACTAGCATTCGTGAGGTTTATATTTTTCCAAATTATTTCAAATGTTTATTGATTTTACTCTTCACAGCATAAATATAAAGTGCATGGGACAGCTGTGAAATGGGTAGGACAAATGTGATTACTTATTTTAGAAATAAAATTTTGTCTCAGAAGTGGCATATTTGAGACTAGATGCAAAGAGTTTTGACTTGAACTGTATATTCTTTCCATTTATCAATGCTTAGTGCTTCAAGAAAAGGACTATAAGTCTTATATTTTTGTATTTTTCAGAGTAATAATATAGAGCACTTTAAGGAGGTAATAATTTCTGGCGAATGTTAGATGGATGAGTTAATCATCAAAAAAGTGGTTAGTATATAAATGAGTTTTGTTTTCCTTTGTTATTCAGCACTGCATAGCATTTGATTTTTGAGCATGGAGGTTAACAGACTTTCCACTCTAATTAGGTTTTGTTTAGGCTAAGATTAAGCATTCTCATGGCAGAGTCTAACTTATCACTGAGAGTCAGAAGACACAGTAGAAAAATGGTCTGAATTATAAGTGGCTCCTGAAATAATCCACAACCCTCTAGACTCTACTTTAAAGGTGCCTTTGGTGCTTTGTCTTCTTAGACCTTACAAGATTCTTACTCTCTGACAGTCATACATGAATCACATGACTTAATCTTTTCTTATCTCCTATCAACTGTTTCTCCATTCCGTTTCCCTTTCACTCACTGTATCTACCCTTCTTAGTGAGCAGTTGTTTCCCAATAAGAAGATCACATTTCTGTTCTCTTACCTAAGGGAACATTATAGAGAACCATTTCTATTAAAACCCGGGGCTTCCTCTTGAGGCCTTTTGGTGTGAGCCTCTTTAGTAACCACACTCAGTATGAGTATCTTTGGTTTACTTGTAGATGATTGTTCCACTTTTCTCTATGATCAGCATTCTGCTACATTTTCAACTATTTCAGAGGCATCTTTTTCCTTCCAGAAGTATTAGGCTTCAATAGGTTCCTTCTACTTATTCCTAAGTCACTGTAAAAAATTCCTCCTATCAGTAGAGCACTTCACACTCCAAGGCTCCAAAGCACTCTTGACCCTTCACAGTAACTCTGTAAGAAAGGAAATTATGTGGATTCTAGAACTAAAGGATTAAATATAGCAAAGGGAAAATATAAAACAGATTAGCATAGCAATAAGTTATTTTAGTATTTGATGTCCTTGGTACAAACCCCAAGCTTTTTCTAACATACTACCAGAAAAAACAGTCTGATTTTACATGTGTTCTACCTCTTCCAACACAGCCCTGGGATTTGAGGCAGGGACTAGGAGGCAGCAAAGGGGTTGGAGGAGGTGCTGTTTTTAAAGTCACCATTAAATTCATAAGCATTTTGAAAATGCAAATAATCACCCATACAAATTCCAAAATAGGTCTTTCCTTATCTAGTCCTTACTTGACTGTGTGCTAAATATTTCCTTGGTGAATCATCAGCAATAGAGTATAAATGTCAGAATCTCTACTTCTGGTATATTCCAAATGTGTGCAAGATTGTGTGTGTGTGTGTGTGTGTGTGTGTGTGTGTATGTGTTGTGAGGATATTATGTCCCACCTTACCTCATCTATCTCTGAAGTTGTCCCTAAATCCACCTGTGTCACATTTAATTTGAGTTATGAATCCACTGACACATATATATATGTTATATACATACATGTGGTGATATATATACACATATGGCACACATATGACATATATATGACATATGTATGACACACACATATATGTGTGTATACACATACACACACTTATGCACACACACTTTCCAAAGAGAAATGGTGATATGGAAAAGATATGTAATTTTATCCCAATGACCCTTTCTTTTTGTAGTGACAATTAGTTATGAGGAGAAGAGAGTAAAACCATCTAGAATAGCTTCCTACCTCATTTATTTTATCAGGCTCCAAAGCCAATTCACTGTCATGATTATATTCTTCCAAAAGATAATCTTCACAATATCACTGGAAGCATACTTTTTTCACCGCTTGAAAGAGACAGAGATTGATTTAATATGAAAAACATTGGTGCTAGCTTAGTGACATTGCGAAAGCTGCTGCATCTTCTGAATTTGAGTTTCCCCAGATGGGAAGTAAGAAAAAAGGTCCTGAGTTCATGCAAGCTGTAATATTCTATGGCTCTAGAGTTCTGTGACAGGAGTTGTGAGGTTAGGCCATACCTGATGTGATCAGCCCCCACTGCCCACTAAATTACAGTGGTTTAGAACCTTCCTTTCTATGGATTTAGAGGTATAGTTTGATTATTATAAGTGCTTGAGATTCCTGAGCTCTAGAGGTTTGGTTTTGGTTGGGAGATCCTAAGGGATTCCTCTCTCTTTCATCAGAGAAAGCAGGTAACTTCCTCACCCAACTTTGTAATTTGTTCTCATTAGTTACAGTGCTTTGTGTAACATGTGACTTGTGAAACTCTTCTGGGAGTCTCTAGAGATTTTAAACTTGCAGAGTTTATATCCTGCCCATAAACAACACTTTCTGCTACTTTATGTTTTGTTTTTGGCGGGGAGGGTGAATAAAATTTGCAACCCTAATGCTTATTCAATTCATTCTCTTGCTGACAAAAATGCTCACCTAGACCAGACTTTAGTCACACTCCTCTAAGCTCTCTTCTCAACTGGACTTCAGATTGTCCATCCTTGTTGAGTCTGTACCACCTAGTTGTAGCAAGAACCTTGCTAAGTCAGGTTGGAGAGAATCCCTTACCATTGATATTCCGTCACCCTCAATATCTAATAAAATTCCTCATCCTCCACCAACCTCTGGGTAATATATAATCATCCTGGCCTGTCTTCAGCAAGTGTTCTGTTAGATCAGTTCAGTGAGAATTCCTCCTTACTCCTGATGTGGAGTCATATTCACTGACTCCACTACCCGTCCTTTGGCTATGGATCTCCACTTTTCCACACTGTATTCAAGATTGAGCCCAGTGTTAAATGGACATCTGTTTTTCTCTATTGCAATAGCTCCTGAATAAAATACATTTTGCTATCTTAACTACTGCATAGCTCTGGATTTCATTGACACCACTCACCACAAATATGCTCACTATTTCCCTTTAATCATTGACTCCCTTTCTGAGTACTTAAGAAAGATCTACAGTGTATAAAAGACTGCTCCAAGCATTGCAGGAGAACTCAGAAAAATACAGGAAATGATATCTTCTTACAAGAGGTTTATACTCCTTTGGAGGAAAGAAGATTGTGCCCAAGAAAAGTGTATTGTAGTAAGCAGCACTGTAGTAAGCTGAGAACTACAACAATGATTAGATGAGGTAAGATAAAAACAACTGGACCAGGATGTCAGAAAGACGTATAGAGTAGGGGTGTTAGGAAAGACTTCTAAAAATAAGCAGCAAGTCAGTGGTGTTTGCTCATGCCTGTAATCCCAGTGACTCAGGAGGCTAAGGCGGGGAGGATTGCCTTAGGCCAGGAGTTTGAGACAAGCCTGGATAACATAATGAGAGCCCATCTCTAAAAATAAGTAAAATAAGAAATAAAATAGAGTTGAAATTCCCGTTTCCATTGTACTATAGGTTGTACTATCTTGTGGCAGTTCAGTACAAAGATACAATTAGATGGGAAATAAGTACTTGAAAAGATACTCAGCCTTATCATTTATTAGATAATGCAAATTAAAAACACAATATGATTCTACTACATAAGTGTTCAAATATTTAAAATTAAGAAAAAAAGATTGACCATACCAGTATTGGTGAGGATTTGAAAGAACTATAACTCATACACTATTCTTAGAGATGTGTAAGTGATAAAATAGTTTTGATAATTTTTCAAAACTATTTTGAAAAATAATTTTTCAAAACTATTTTGAAAAATAATTTTTCAAAACTATTTTGAAAAATAATTTTTCAAAACTATTTTGAAAAATAATTTTTGAAATTTTGAAAAATAATTTTGAAATAATTTTGAAATAATTTTGAAATAATTTTTCAGTCTCTTGAAAAGTTTAATCTATTCAGGTTCCCAGACAAGATGATGTATATTCACTATTTTTCTGTCCTTCTTCTCTAAATACAACCAAATAACCTGGAAAGAATTCAATAGACAATCACAAAATGACTCAAAAGGTGAAAAAGAAAGAGAAGCTGGACTGACCACATACCTCAGGACTTGAAGAACAACACCACAGTAAGCTTCCTAGGATTTATTTTATCTCTCATAAATCCCAGACTGGGATGTGGAAAGCCCTACAGCTTAAAACCTTGAACTAGCAACAGGCATAGACAAAAACAAATAAAGGAAAGGTAAAATCCATTGTCTTTGGTCAAAGGAAAAGAAAAAGGAAGCCCAACAGAGGCTTCATAGGGAGACTCATCACCAATGGCAATGAGAGCTCTAATCTGTTTGTAGCTGCAATACCAAGAAAGCTTGAATCCTAATTCAATCCCCATCTTGCACCAGCCATTTAGACCTCATCTGCCCATAGATGCATGGCCAGCAGTGCCTAGAACAGCAATCTATCCTCTGTCTCACACAAGTTGATGTGAGACAGGATGTAGTAGCAGGATGATCATTGCCAGAAAAACTTGGGAAGCTCAACTTGTCTCTTGGCCCAGTGTCGATAGGTGGTGAGCTCTTTGACTCCAGAGTCTGTGTCAACAAGGCCCAGGATGGTTTCCAGAACCTACACACTAAGTCTAAATATGGAGACCTTACCATAATATTAAACGTGCCAAGATTCAACTGAAAATCATCCCTGATACCAAGAACCAATACAATCTCAATTAAGTGAGAAAAGACAACCAACTGATGCCAGTACCAAGTGAACCAGATAGTAGAATTGAAAATGATTTTAAAGTAGCCTCCATAAGATTGATTCAATAAGTAATTACAAATTTCCTTGAAACATATGAAAAAAATAAAAATTATAAAAGTGATAAAAAATGGGATTACAGAAATGAAAAATATAATAAGTAATATCTCAGATTGTTTCAGATCTGCTTGGGAAGTTCCCTTTATATTGGGGACTGCTAAATATTTATTTACATATGGAGATAAATAACTATCATATATTATATATATTACTGTTTTAACATAGTCCTGTTAGCTCATTTAAAAAAATGTATTCAACACAATTTAAATGCAATAGTAATTTGTTGTTTTACATCTCCCATTAATATATATCTTATTTTTCTTTTTGAAAATTTCTAATACACACACACATACCCTCTCTCTATATATATATGTGTATACATCTTTTGTTGACTGCCTTATGCCTTGACTTATGCTTTAGAACATTTACTTATAGTTTTGAACATTTCTAATACACACACACATATATATATATACACACACACACACACATATATATATACACACACACACATATATATATACACACACACATATATATATATACACACACACACACACATATATATATATATGTATATATATACATGCATACATCTTTGGTTGATTGCCTTGTACTTCTTTATAACAAAAAGCTTGTTGGTTGATTGCAAAATAAGTTTTTATTATACATTATATAAAAGAGAAAATGTTATTAAGTGTGATAGTTAAAATTTTAAAGTAAAATTATCCCCGAATAAAAACATTGCTTTAAAATTACTTTATATATCCATGATAAGTATTTATTTTTATAAAAACAAAACAGATCAGAATCCATTTTATTGCAAAATGTTTTATTTTTACAGACAGAAACACTGGAAATTTTTATTTATGGTAACATGAAGAAAATCATTAAAGGAGTTTTAATGAATTTATTTTTTAATAGTAATGCTACTCGATTCTTTGAATTCCATCCAAGTTATATACCATTCATAGATTAATGATCTATCACGTAAAGTTTAATTCAGTAATTTAAATGGAGGATAATTTTATCAGTTCTGTTTTCTATGTTCCCAAAATAATGACTCTACTTGACTTGTAAAGAAAGGTGTTCACTGTTTTTCATTAACATTCAATTTTCTTTCAGTTTCTGAGTAATTCATCATAAATTTTCCAGTTATTATCAAATGATTGTTAAGTATGATTGTTCAGTTTTTTCTTCTGAACACTTTGTTTAATGTTTTATGTCCAGAAGTTTGGGAGAAATGAAAATACTGTTTATTTCAATCACCTTGGTTCATAGATATTTTGGTAAAATCCTTTTAGCCTACAATATACTTTAGCTATTTATACTCTTCTATTCACCCTATCTCCCATGGAGGTGTTTGTGGAGACCATGTAGGAACCTGGGATTTCCACCCTCACTTGGAAGAAGCAAGGCACTCTGTGGTGTCGAAGACACCTACTGCAGAGTCAGGACTTTCACCACTTCCCAGAGGTAATAAAAGTGAAGTAGAGTTTCCTCTTCAAAGGGACTTTCCTCCCAGTCAAATTGAGAATAAATAGTAACCTCTCTGAGAAGCAAAATTTACTCAAATATCTGTGCTAATACTCTTAAATATCTGCTAGCCATACTAAAGAAATCAATATACTTTGTGTTTTTAGCTCCTACATTTTAGCCTAAGATATCTGCTCTGGTATGTCTAAACAGGTCCAAGCAAGCATTAGGTCATAGCCTGTTCCTCTTCCTTATTTGGAGGTGCTTTTGCTTTTCTCAGCATTCCACAAGTTACTTCCTCTATTCCTTTGTTCTCCTCTGCTTTCACCTCTTTTGGAAAGTTCTAAGCTGCTAGCCAATTGGGACAAGCAAAGAATGTGAGGTCCTGTTCCAGTCAACGGAAACTGGACACAGTCGTAGGATGGATGTGTCAGGTTATAAATGACCCTGCCTCCTTTGTTCGTGTGTGCTCTCATGGCAAGACTGCTAGCAAGTGGCACCCTTTCTGCAGAAAGTAAATTAGCCTTGCTGAGAGATCCTTTGTCTCAGTGTCAATTCTTATGACACCAAATACCCATTCCCAACATAATCCTCAGTGATGTCAGTGGAGGCTAAGGGAGCCCCTAAAGGGGCACCCGTTCAGAACGGTCAAGGTAGGGTAAGCAAAAGAGAGTGGGGAGCTGGAAATCCCACCCAGCCCAGCAGTAAGGAGGATTCTCTCCTTAAGAGTATTCCCTTTTCTGAAGTCAACAGAGGCTGAATGGAGAATCTGGACTTCTAGCCTAATCTAGTAGTAAATGTCAGCACTCCCACTTTCTGCTGGTGGAGCAGTGTTAAAAGAAGCAAGGTAAAACAGAAGGTTTAGGCCAGGCATGGTGGCTCACACCTGTAATCCCAGCACTTTGGGAGGCTGAGATGGTTGGATCACGAGGTCAGGAGATCGAGACCATCCTGGCTAACATGGTGAAACCCTATCTCTACTAAAAAATACAAAAAACTAGCCAGGCGAGGTGGCGGACGCCTGTAGTCCCAGCTTCTTGGGAGGCTGAGGCAGGAGAATGGTGTGAACCTGGGAGGCGGAGGTTGCAGTGAGCTGAAATCATGCCACTGCACTCCAACCTGGGAGAGTGAGTGAGACTCTGTCTCCAAAACAACAACAACAACAAAAACCCAGAAGATTTAAATAAGATCCAAAGTGTCATAACAAGATAACTCAAATACCCAGGTTCCAACAGAAAACAGCTCATCATGCTAAAAACCAAGAAAGTTTCCACTTACTTTTTCTTTCTGTTTTCTTTTGTTGTTGTTGAGCAAATACTAAACAGGATAAAATCAAATAATTCTATACCAAGACACATCATAGTCAAACTTCCAAAAGACTAAAGACAAAAATATCTTGAAATTAGCAAGAAAAAGTGATATTTTATCTACAGGGAAAAACATGTTTAGCAAAGAAGTGAACATTTTTGGCAGTTGATGAGTGATATGTGTTTTCAGTATTCCATTAAAGCATGAGACCTTAACGGAAAACTAAATTATCAATTTAGCCAACAGCTCCAGCTTAATATAATTTAATTGTCTGAATATCAGATACAAACGGTCTAACTCTGACAATCATCTCATTTCAAGCTTTTAGCATAAAAAAAAATACCAACTCATAAGTAAGACACAAATGAGGTATAGTTATAATGCAGTTTGCTTGTCTCAAAGAGCATATGCCTTTTTTAGGAACTGACATATATAGTATTTTGTTTAACTTAAACACAAATTCACATATTTACTTTTAATGGAAATAAGAGTTAGCTTTATGACAGTCATAAAACAGAGAGTTGACTCATCCAAAAGTGAACATCACATTTCATTTTAAAAAGCATCATAAACCAAAGTAATTTTACAATGTATATTTTCTCTAAACTGCAAATATTTATTGATTCTCTCTTCAATGGAAATTATTTTCCTGGCTATTAAAAAGCCAAAAAATAACAGATGTTTGCAAAGTTGTGGAGAAAAGGGAATGCTTAGACACTGCTGGTGGTAATGTAAATTAGTTCAGTCACTGTGGGAAGTAGCCTGGAGATTTCTCAAAGACCTAGAGGCAGAAATTTGACCCAGCAATACCATTACTGGGTATATACCCAAAGAATTTAAATAATTCTACTATAAAGACACAAGCATATTTATAAGTATGTTCATCACAGTACTATTCACAATATGAAAGACATGGAGTCAATCCAGATGTTCATCAATGGTAGAGTGGATAAGGAAAATGTGGTACGTGTACACCATGGAATACTACACAGCCTTAAAAAAGAATGAGATCATGTCCTTTGTAGCAACATAGATGAAGCTGTAGGCCATTATTCTAAGCGAATTAACATAGTAACAGAAAATCAAATACTGAATGTTCTCATTTGTAAGTGGGAGCTAAACATTGAATACATATAGACACAAAGAAGGAAAAAATAGACACCAGGACCTAAGGTGGCAGGAGGGTGAGGATTGGAAAATTATCAGGTCTTATGCTGATTAACTAGGTAACAAAATCATCTGTACATCAAACCCCTGTGAAACCCAATTTACTCATGTAAAAAACTTGCACATATACCCCCTTGAACCTAAAATAAAAGTTGGACTGTAAACAAACAACAACAAAAAACCTAAAAAAAAAAAAAATAGCGATAATACCACATGCTGACAAGGCTGTGAAGACACAGGATCTCTCGTAAACTGCTGGTGAGAATGCAAAATGGTGAAGCTACTTTGGAAAAATAGTTTGTCAGTTCCTTTTTAAACAAAACATATACTCACCATACTACCTTATAATTACTTTGGGCTTTTCTCTCAAGGAGATAAAAATTTACATCTATACAAAACCCTGTATTGAAATATTAATAACAGCTTTATTTGTAATAGCCCAAAACTGGAAATTAAAAGATGTCCCTCAATAGATGAATGGTAAAACAAACTGTGGTATATCCATATCATGGCATATTTCTCAGCATTAAAAGTGAATGAACTATTGATATTGATTTAGATGAGTCTCAAGTGTATTATGTTGAGGGAAAAAATTGTAAAAGGTCACATACTTTATGATTCTATTTATATAAAATTCTGAAAATAGCAATTACAAAGAACAAAAACAAATTAGTGTTTGTCAGGGGTTATTAATGGTGAGGGTAGGTGGTGAGTGTGACTATAAAAATGTAGCACAGGAGAGAAGGAATACATCTTGATTTTGGTGATGGTTAAATAAACCTACACATGCCATAAAATAACATAAAAATATACACACATATTCCAATATCAATTTCCTGGTTTTGTTATTGTCTTATAATTATGAAAAATGTAGTGATTGAAGTAAACTAAATTAAAATTTTTAAAAAAGAATCATTTTCCAAGAAGACCTTGTCAAGCTTCTATATCTGCAATTCACATCAATATGACAATATATTTTAAAACTGAGATATGGCCCGGCGCGGTGGCTCAAGCCTGTAATCCCAGCACTTTGGGAGGCCGAGACGGGCGGATCACGAGGTCAGGAGATCGAGACCATCCTGGCTA